>NW_011495021.1:434886-452710 GCF_000754665.1 Bison bison bison
ATTTGGAACCAGTCTGTTGTTCCATGTCCAGTTGTAACTGTTGCTTCCTGACCTGCATACAAATTTCTCAAGAGGCAGAGCAGGTGATCTGGTATTCCCATCTCTTGAAGAATTTTCCACAGTTTATTGTGATCCACACAGTCAAAGGCTTTGGCATAGTCAATAAAGCAGAAATAGATGTTTTTCTGGAACTTTCTTGCTTTTTCTATGATCCAGCGGATGTTGGCAATGTGATCTCTGGTTCCTCTGCCATTTCTAAAACCAGCTTGAACATCAGGAAGTTCACGGATCTTCTTTATCCATTCCTCTGTCAATGAACACTTAGGTTGCTTCCATGTCCTGGTTATTGTAAATAGTCCTGTGATAAACATTGAGGTGCTTGTATCTTTTGGAGTCATGGTTTTCTCTGAGTCTATGCCCAGTAATGGGATTGCTGGATCATTTTTAGTTCTACTTAAAGAACTAGTTCTACTTTGAGTTTTTTTAAGGAACTTCGATACTCTTCTCCATAATGGTTGCACCAATCCACATTCCCATAACAGTGTAAGAGGGTTCCCTTTTCTCCACATCCTCTCCAGCATTTATTGTTTATAGATTTTTTCATGATGGCCATTCTGACCAGTGGGTGGTGACACTTCATTGTAGTTTTGATTTGTATTTTTCTAATACCTAGTGATGTTGAGTATCTTTTCATTTGCCTCTTGGCCATCTGTATGTCTTCTTTGGAGATAGGCCTATTAGGTCTTCCTCACAGTTTTCAATTGGGTTTTCTTTCTTTCCTTTTTTTTTTTTTTTTTTAATGGTAATCAAGACAGTATGGTACTAACACAAAAACAGAAATATAGATCTATGGAACAAGATAGAAAGCCCAGAGATAAACACATGCACCTATGGCCACCTAATCTATGATAAAGGAGGCAAGAACATACAATGGAGAAGAGACAGTCTCTTCAATAAGTGGTGCTGGGAAAACAACATGTAAAAGAATAGAATTATAGTGTTAGAAAACTCTCTAACACCTTAAAGTAAAGTAAAAGTAAAAAGTCCCTAAGTCGTGTCTGACTCTTTGCGACCCCGTGGACTATAGCCCACCAGGCTCCTCCATCCATGGGATTCTCCAGGCAAGGATACTGGAGTGGGTAGCCATTTCCTTCTCCAGGGGAGAAGTTACTGCTGCTGCTAAGTCGCTTCAGTCGTGTCCGACTCTGTGCGATCCCATAGACGGCAGACTATCAGGCTCCCCTGTCCCTGGGATTCTCCAGGCAAGAACACTGGAGTGGGTTGCCATTTCCTTCTCCAATGCATGAAAGTGAAAAGTGAAAGTGAAGTCGCTCAGTCGTGTCCGACTCTTAGCGACCCCAAGGGCTGCAGCCTACTAGGCTCCTCCATCCATGGGATTTTCCAGGCAAGAGTACTGGAGTGGGGTGCCATTGCCTTCTCCACTCTAACACCTTACACAAAAGTAAACTCAAATGGATTAAAGACCTAAATGTAAGGCCAGACACTATAAAATTCTTAAAAGAAAACATAGGCATAACACTCTTTGATGTAAATCATAGCAAGATTTTTTTGACTCACCTTCTAAATAATGAAAATAAAAACAAAAATAAACAAATGGGACCTAATTAAATTTAAAAGCTTTTGCACATCAAAGTAAACAATAAACAAGATGAAAAGACAACCTCCAGGATGGGAGAAAATATTTGCAAAAAAAAAGCAACTGACAAGGGATTAATCTCTAAAAGAAAGATCTTTTTTAATTTAAAAACTGGAAAGCATCAATTAAAAATACTCTGGAGACAATTATGATATGATTTACATTGTCTGATTTCTTAATGAGCCAGAATTATTCTTTATGATAATTTTTGCTTCTTGAAAAGAGTTCAATATTTTCTTTTCACTTTTTAAATGTTATGAATTGATCTGTTAAATATTCAAGCATCTCTCCATAGCATAAGTCAAAATTGTTATTTTCAAAACGATTTAAAGCAGATATATACAGGAAATAGATAATTTAAGCTACACAGACAAAGGGCTATTTTCATAAAAATATTTTATAAATATTTACCAGAGTTGAAATTGAACATTAAATAAACACACTGCTTTAAAAGAGACATACACAAATGTTTCTCTGGAGTAGTATAACAAAACTTTTGGATAGTTTTATTTCTTCTCTAGATGTTAAATTTCACATCTGGTAAAAATATAATGTTATATGTTTCCACACTATCCAATTAGTTTGAATTTTCCATTCTTTTGCTAAAGAGTATATTTTGCATTTTCTGATGGCTTTATAATTTTTAAGTACATATTATGTTTTAAAATAATATATTTAAATTGTCTTAATATTATATTGCTTCTTAATATAACTTTTACATTTATTAATGTATATTTATAAATAAATATACTTATTTCTGAAGATATCCCATGACACAAGAAGTTATTACCACCAATTTGTGGCTTTTGAGTGTCCTTCAGGCCTTTTTAGACCTATTCTTTTCTGATAGTAACACATCTTCAATACTTCATTCCCTCAAATACTATGTTACTGTTTAGCTTATATGTTCCTATCCATCATTATCATTGCTCCTTTTAAAGGCATTTGCACCTTTCCAAAACTCCAGTTTTCCAGTGTTCTAGTTTGTGAAGCTGTTTGCATTAAGATCCTCTCTTTATGTCAACCCAATTCTAATTTCATACTTATTTATATTGCATTTATTATCTGCATATCACAAAAGAAGGTAATTGTTATGAAAGAATCTGTTGTTGGTGTGTAGTTGATCCTTAGTAAGTACTGATTAACTGAATGAGTAAATGAATATTTTCACTCATATGAAAGGCTATGCTCTGCATTAACAAGAATGTAAGTTCAGTTTCTACAGCAAAGAACCAGAATAATAGAGATACAGTAATTATCAATATGTCAGGGATTTAAATTCAATCTAATGTATTGCTCTGCCACTTTATAGCATTACTCAAATCCATATGGTCCACTGGATCACAACCAAAGCTGAAAAGAAGAAAAGATACAGTGACGTCTTTCTTTACAAGGTCATGTATCCATTACTTACATTAGCACTACATTAGTCAAAATTAGTTACGTGTCTTCAACTTGCTGCAGTGTAGTCTGGGATTCTGGTCTTTATTCCAGGTGAGCCAGTATCTTCATAAAATTTAAGATTTTGTTACTAAAGCAAGAATGGGGGTTGTAGCAGCTTCTGTCCTTTCTCATGTTTATAACCACTTATTATTTTGCATCATTTTTGATTTTCAAAAAAAAAAAATAAAAAGAGCAACATAATCAACTTGTTTTATCAAATAAAAAAAATTTAATAGGTTAAGTTCTTAACAACTGCATTGGAGGAAACCAAAAACTTTTCCTTTGTATTTTTCCTTTCATTTTAATTTTGATTTAAATTAAGAATGCTGCATAAATACAGATAAAATATCTGAAATTAATCAACAATATGAAACACATACACAAACACATTGTAATTGTACATATGTGTGTGTGTGTGTGTGTGTGTGTGTGTGTATACCATGCGCAAGCTTCCCTGGTGGCTCAGTGGTAAAGAATCCACAGGCGATACAGGAGACTCCGGTTTGATCCCAGGGTCTGGAAGATCCCCTGGAGAGGGAAATGGCAACCTACTCCAGTATTGTTGCCTTGAAAATCCCATGGACAGAAGAACCTGGCAGGCTACAGGCTATGGGGACACAAAAACGTTGGACATGACCTAGTGACTAAACAATATTATACACACGTGTGTGCAGACACATATTACTTCTCTACTCCTAAAGTCATTTTTATCTTCTCAAAACTCCACTAGTCTAATGTACTAGTTTGGGAAGTTTTTGATAGCTGTATGAAGGAAGTGCTCCTATTTCTTGTCTTTATGAACTTCACTTCTAATAGCCTGTTTGAAACTTTTCACATCTGCTGCAAAAGATAGATGCCACACACTTATCCAAATATTTTTAGGAGATAAAAATGAAAGAAAATAGGCTATGTTTTCATTGTAAAACACAGAAAGCCCTAAATCTTGGGGTAAGGAATGAGAGAGAGGTCATTGACAATTTTCACATGATTTTTTTGAAAGGACATAGATGAAAAAATGTAATGTTTTATGTTCTGATTGCTGCTGCTGCTAAGTCGCTTCAGTCGTGTCCAACTCTGTGCAACCCCATAGACGGCAGCCCACCAGGCTCCCCCGTCCCTGGGATTCCCTAGGCAAGAATACTGGAGTGTGTTGCCATTTCCTTCTCCAATGCATGAAAGTGAAAAGTGAAAGTGAAGTCACTCAGTCGTGTCCGACTCTTAGCGACCCCATGGACTGCAGCCTACCAGGCTCCTCCATCCATGGGATTTTCCTTATTAAAGAAATACATGAAAACAATAATGACAATAGAAATGTGTAAAAGCTGCAAGCATGGTAGGAGATTGTGGCCCCTGTCATAAAGTTTCCACACAAAGTAATCAGAAGTCAGAAATAATTATCAGCATTTTCAATAATCTTAAAAAATCAAACTTAAACAAGTAATGATGATACAAGACAGCCTGTGGTAAAGACAGATATGACACGATGTCATTTTGTTGATAGGTAGTCGGAAGACCAAATATTTCATGTACTCCCCTGGGGCTTTTCTGACCTATCCTATGTTGTTGAACTATACTATTTCCTCCCCCTGGAATTTAGTTTACTGTAAGGCATCTTTTAATGTTGTACAACCACAAATCCTCTAGGAAGTTAATAAAATAGTTCTTAGTGGCTGTTTCTTCAGCCTTATTGAAATGATTAAACTGTCCTGTTCTTAGTTGCAGAGTACAGACTGCTATTGAAGCTTTTTCACTTGTAATAAAATAAAGTAGTCTCTGAAAAATAATGATAGGATTCGGCAGGAATTATTCACCTTTTGTCTTCTAAGGGAAATGCTTTCGTTTCCATGGAGACATGTTTTATATCATATGATGAAAGGTTCATGAGAGAAGGAGAGAAGTTAAGCAGTGCAGGATTTAATTCAGAAGGGCTAATAGGACACGGAGACTCATCTGGTTCCAGTGGAATCATTATTAATGCAATTGCATAACTAGCATTCTCTCCCAACAGTCAACTAAACACCAGCAATTTGCCAACAGCATAACACTGATGCTGAATTTTTTTTTCTTGATTTAATATTACAATTAAGATGTCTGATTCTAAGTTTCAGCATTCAGGCCAACTTTGCCAGCTATAAACTCTGATCTACTTGGTGAGAGGACGAATGTTTATACTCATATTAAAATAAGAAGAAAATATAATCTAGGGAAAACTATTAAAAAGCTTTAACAAATGCATAATATTTATATAGCAGATAAGTAAGTAGACTAGCTAGGACTTCCCTGGTGGCTCAGAGAGTAAAGAGTCTGCTTGAAGTGCTGGAGACCCAGGTTTGATCCTGATCCCTGGATTGGCAAGATCCCCTGGAGAAGTGGATGGCTACCCACTCCACTATTCTTGCTTGGAGAATTCCATGGACAGAGGAGCCTGGTGTGCTACAGTCCATGTTTATACAGCATCAAATGATTTTTTCTCACCAACAAGAGTGAATACACTAAAAAAATAAGACAAATATGCTCTAGTCAATTTTAAAATAGAAATAGAAATAACTTCATTATCATCATCAATATTGTCAAAATCAACAATAACACAGCCTAATCAAAAGTATCACTTGTGGGTGCTTATTATGTTCTAGAATTTTGTGTTTTTTAAAACATATATTAGCTATTTTATCTTAACAATAACTCTATAAGGTAGGCATTTATTATCTTCTTAATATTTTAACTGATTGTAACATAACTTTGTCACAGTCAGAGACAAATTTTGAAAAAAGATCCATCTTATATATAAGGTAAAGAAGTTTCAGCTTTGCTAAGTAACAAATGAACCATCCATATTATAGCTATCTGTTCTTGTCATGAATATACCTACCTTGCCCTGTTGCTAGACAGCAAAACGTTAGGTATGTTCCTAGCAGAAAGTGCAGAAAAATAGAAAAATGTAAATAAGTTTGGTTGGGATCTTAAGACATTCCAGGTTTTGAGATCCCATTTAGTGTATATGATTTCATTTCAGTTTTCTACAACTCTTAGAAACACATTTTTCTAAGATGGGCAAGTGTACATGCACCAAGCACAGCTTCCCTGATGGCTCAGGGGTAAAACATCTACCTGCCAGTGCAGGAGATGCGGTTTTGATCCCTGGGTCAGGAGATCCTCTGGAGAAGGAAATGGCTATCAACTCCGGTATTCTTCCCTGGGAAATCCCATGGTCAGAGGAGCCTGGCGGGCTACTCTTCATGGGGCCTCAAGAGTCGGACACAACTAAACAACCATAACAACATTCATTTTTGATACTTGACTACTACTTTATAAAAATAGAGGTAAAAACAAATAATTTAGGGTTCTTACAGGTTGTTACCAACTTAAATACATTATCAAAGAAATGAAATCTTCAGGAAATTGAAATATGGTTTCTTCTCTCTTCCTGCTTTAGACATGATGCTAATTGAGTTGAATAGTAAGATGCCTAATAACTTTAAAATATAAACTAAGGAAACTGTAAGATATATAGGCTGATGTATGCCTCTCAGCTAAACTATGGCTGACTATACTGCAGAGTGAACTGCCAGCATATTTATTATAATTTATAGATATGTTACAATGACAATTTTTTATAATGCCTCACTAAAAATCGGGAAGCTGTAAGTCTCTACCTCATTCACCTTACTGTGTTTATGAAGCTCCTAAAGTAGGAAGCTTGAAGGACTCCACAGGGATCAGAGTTGCTATTTGTTTCCTCCTGTGCAGTGGATATAGATTATTGACTCTCAGTCCAAATATATGTATATAACTTATATTTTTCTCAAGCATCTTGCAAAAAAATTACAAACATCTCAATTCAATGGAGCTGAAAAACCAGAAGGGGAAGTTCTCACACACTGAGACGTCAGAGCCCAACCAGAAGAAGAAAGACTTCTCTTCTTTCCTGGCAAGGATTCAGTCAATGAAAAGCCATGAACTCTTTTTTGTTTCCCTATAACCTTCCCACTCCCATCTTCCTCTCCTCTCTAGAAAGCAGTCTCCTTCCCTTGCTTGGGGGGACTCGGGAGGCAGCTCACCATGGTTGCAGACTCTGAATTGCAATTCTCTGCTAATCTCAAATAAGTACCTCAGTACTGGAGAAATATCTGTCAGTCTGTTTGTTTCAGGTCAACAACCTAGTCACCTTTACCCTACTCAGACATAATATGTGCAATAGTATTCTATATAAATCTATAAAACTTTTATAAGAAATATGTTACTGGTATGTTGCAATAAACCTCTTCTTGATAAACAATGCTTTTTTTTTATATGCATAGAGAAAACAATATTTGGCCTGATCCTAGATGTTTTCCAGAAAAAGAAAGCAAAGATGTCTCAGGATGAGGGAATAAATTACATTAGTGAAGGCATGGAAGTAGCAAGGTATGGTGTGAATTAGCACAAACACAAAGTACTTCAGGGAGATACAAGGCATTGCCAGAAAATTATGTCATTTTTGAAGACTGTGACAAGAATAAGAATAACAAAAAATCTCAAAAATTTGAATTTTTCCTAGTACCCAATGTGAAAAAGAAACTTTTGGGTCTCTCTTCTCTTACAGAATTTCCTTATAACTTAAACTTTTAAGCCCTTTCATGTAAATTATTTCTCTGTCTCTGAATTGTACTTACATCTTTTAAAAGCTAAATAAGACTCTTGCTGGTTTTTCACCCCAGGAATCTTTCTTGAAGTTCTTGGAGCCACCTTTTTGAAATGGGAACATCAGGGAGGATTGCAGCCTGTCTCCCTGTTTCTGTCTTTCTAGAGACCTGGCTGCAACTGGTGACTTCTTTCTTGTCTTAGAGATAAGAGATTATTTTCCCTTTGGATAAAATGCCTAATTTTTGTATAATGAATTGTGTCAACCTGCTACATGAAAGCATGGGATCTCTTTCTGTCTTTGTAATTTCTTTACTGGACAGCCTAAAATGCATACAGCAGTCTGACTTAATGCTTATTCAATAATACAATTATTTTCTCTATTTTTTACACTTGTAGAGAGAACTTCCAGGAGAGCAGATTTTATTTTTAACCATTTCCCCAACACGAGAAAACCAAAAAAATGTGTGTTGCTTACTCAGAATGCTGAAGCTCATTTCTAGAAAAGCCCACTAAAGTTTTAAAGGTGATGCTATGACTGCTGCTTAGTCGCTTCAGCCGTGTCTGACTCTGTGCGATGCATGGACTGCAGCCCTCCAGGCTCCTCTGTCCATGGGACTCTCCAGGCAAGAACAATGGAGTGGGTTGCCATTTCCTTCTCCAGATGATATGACTAGTTAGGTGTAGAAATAAATTATAGTAGAAATGTGGATGTTGGTTTATCAAGAAAGGCTAAAAATTTTTTATGCAATAATTATATAATGAAGTGAGAAATGAAGTCACTCAGTCGTGTCCGACTCTTTGCAACCCCATGGACTGTAGCCTACCAGGCTCCATCCATGAGATTTTTCCTGGCAAGAATACTGGAGTGGGTTGCCATTTCCTTCTCCAGAGGATCTTCCCGACCCAGGGATCCAACCTGGGTCTCCAGCATTGCAGGCAGACACTTTACCATCTGAGCCACCAGGGAAGACCCCTGTAAGGGTATCTTATTGCATAAACTAATAAGAAATATTAGTTTATGCAAAAAAATATTACTTTATGCAAAACTAATAAGAAATATTAGTTTATAGACTATATAAAATTAGTGATTGGGGAGACAGAAATGTCTAGGACAGATATAAAAGTATTTATGAAGGTAGAATTCCCAGAATTTAATGTCATGGATACCAAAGATACTGTGAAATTAACAATAATTTATGACAAAATATTTCTTTTTAGCTTTTTAAACAAATAGCAAATAATAATAATTAGCAGTTACTAAATGACGACTGTGTACCATGAACTGTTATAACTGTCTATATGTATAAAAGTGTCATTTATTTTTCTGGAATTGAGCTGCAGGAGTTGCTTGTATATTTTTGAGATTAGTTCTTTGTCAGTTGCTTCTTTTGCTATTTTTTTCTCCCATTCTGAAGGCTGTCTTTTCACCTTGCTTAGAAGTGAAACTGAAGCCTATTATACCGTGTGAAGTAAGCCAGAAAGAAAAACACCAATACAGTATACTAATATATGGAATTTAGAAAGATGGTAATAATAACCCTGTATGCGAGACAGTGAAACAGACACAGATGTATAGAACAGTCTTTTGGACTCTGTGGAAGAGGGAGGTAGGGATGATTTGGGAGAACAGCATTGAAACATGTATAATATCGTATAAGAAACAAATCGCCAGTCCAGGTTCTATGAAGGATACAGGATACTTGGGGCTGGTGCACTGGGATGACCCAGAGGGATGGTATGAGGGGGTTCAGGATGGGGAACATGTGTACACTCATGGCGGATGCATGTTGATGTATGGCAAAACCAATACAATATTGTAAAGTAGTTAGCCTCCAATTAAAATAAATAAATTTATATTAAAAAAAGTGTCCTCAACACAATCCTATGAAGTAGATTCTACTACCACGTTACAAATGAAGATATTGAGACAAAGTTTTGAACAACTTACCAAGGGTTACAAAACACAGCTAAGGACCCCTGGTACTTACTGTAAGGGTTAGAACCTGATACACTAATCAATTGAACATAACTAGATCAACAAAGAACGAATTATGAACCAAGCAGAAATCTGTTGGACCCTCCAAGTACAAACAAAGGTCCCTCCATGTCCCCTGTATCTTGTTCATGGAAAAGCTGAAGTCTCCTCCTAGGCCTCCCTGAGTCACAAAAGAGCAAGCTCAAGCAGCTAATGATTAAGACATAGAATCACTGACAAAGTTTCTGATGGATATCCTTGAGCTGTTTTACAGATACTATAACTGTCACCAGAGGGGGAAAGCTAACTGCATGACGACCAGAGGACAGTTGTGACATAAACTTATCCATCTTGAGTAGTAGTGAATCTATGTCTAGCACAATTCCAAGAACTGGCCTTAAGAGAATGGTATTAACACTACTGCTTACAATAATCTATATGTTATTGTTGGTTAGTCAGTATTCGTGTCCAACTCTTTGAGACCCTATGGACTGTAGCACATGAGGCCTTCCTGTCCCTCACTATCTCCCGGAGTTTGCCCAAGTTCATATCCATTGAGTCAGTGATGCTATCTAACCATATCATCCATTTCATTTGTGTGCACGCACGCGCGCACACACACACACACACACAAATTGTAACTTGTTCTAACCATATTCATAAATTGGCAACTAAAACTGTCCCCAAAGAGATGTTACAAACCCATGCTCTCATCTGCCACACTAAGGATATGGCACCGTATGTCAGCATGAAGAGGGTATAAAAGATGGACCTTTGTTCAGTTCAGTTCAGTCACTCCGTCAAGTCCTACTCTCTGCGACCCCATGGACTTCCACATGCCGGGCCTCCCTGTCTATCACCAGCTCACGCAGCCTGTCAAACTCTTGTCCATTGAGTCTGTGAGGCCATCCAACCATCTTTCCTCTGCTGTCCCCTTCTCCTGTCTTCAATCTTTCCCAACATAAGGGTCTTTTCCAGTGACTCAGTTCTTCACATCAGGTGGCCAAAGTACTGGAGTTTCATCTTCAGCATCAGTCCTTCCAATGAATATTCAGGTTTGATTTCCTTTAGGAT
The DNA here is from genome assembly GCF_000754665.1 of Bison bison bison. Lineage (NCBI taxonomy): Eukaryota > Metazoa > Chordata > Mammalia > Artiodactyla > Bovidae > Bison > Bison bison. The sequence goes on from NW_011495021.1 coordinate 445,659, forward strand.
TGATTGGTTGGATCTCTATGCAGTCCAAGAGATCCTCAAGAGTCTTCTCCAACATCACAGTTCAAAAACGTTCATTCTTTGGTGCTCAGCTTTTTTTATGGCCCAACTCTCACATACATAGATGACTAATGGAAAAACCATAGCTTTGACTAGATGGACCTTTGTTGTCAGAGTAATGTCTCTGCTTTTTCATAAGCTGTCTAGGTTGGTCATAGCTTTTCTTCCAAGGAGTAAGCGTCTTTTAATTTCATGGCTGCGGTAACCATCTGCAATGTTTTTGGACCCCCCCAAAATAAAGTCTCTTACTGTTTCCATTGTTTCCCCATCTATTTGCCATGATGTGATGGGACCGGATGACATGATCTTAGTTTTTTTTAATGTTGAGTTTTAAACCAGCTTCTTCACTCTCCTCTTCCACTTTCATCAAGAGACTTTTTAGTTCCTTTTTACTTCCTGCCATAAGGGCGGTGTCATCTGCATACCTGAGGTTATTGATATTTCTCCCAGTAATCTTGATTCCAGCTTGTGCTTCATCCAGCCTGGGATTTCATATGATGTACTCTGCATATAAATTAAATAAACAGAGTGACAATATACAGCCTTGACAGACTCCTTTACCAATTTGGAACCAGTCCAATAGTCCATGTTCAGTTCTAACTGTTGCTTCTTGATCTGCATACAGATTCATCAGGAGGCAGGTCAGGTGGTCTGGTATTCCCATCTCTTTCAGAATTTTCCAGTTTGTTGTTATCCACACAGTCAAAGGCTTTGGCATAGTGAACAAAGCAGAAGTAGATGTTTTTATGGAACTCTCTTGCTTTTTTGATGATCCAGTGGATGTCAGCAATTTGACCTCTGGTTCCTCTGCCTTTTCTAAATTCAGCTTGAACATCTGGAAGTTCATGGTTCACCTTTTGTTGAAGCCTGGCTTGGAGAATTTTGAGCATTACTTTACTAGCATGTGAGATGAATGCAATTGTGTGGTAGTTTGAACATTCTTTTGCATTGTATTTCTTTGACACTGGAATGTAATCAGATCTTTTCTAGTCCTTTGACCACTACTGAGTTTTCCAAATTTGCTGGCATATTGAGTGCAGCACTTTAATAGCATCATCATTTAGGACTTGAAATAGCTCAAATGGAATTCCATCACCTCCACTAGCTTTGTTTGCAATGATACTTCCTAAGGCCCACTTGACTTCGGACTCCAGGATGTCTGGCTCTAGGTGAGCAATCACTCCATCATGGTTATCTGGATCATTAAGATCTTGTTTTATAATTCTTTATAATCCCATAGAAATGTGATTATATTGTAAAAAGTGGAGATTTACAAGCAGCTTTTGACAGGAAAGAAACTTTGCAGGAAAGAGCTCTCTGCAGAAGGCCCCTTTTTGTCTTGTCACTTTATTAAAACTGTATTGCAACTATCCTAACCAAGCAACCCCATGCTTTACTCATCTTTGGCGTATGCACACCTCTCAAGTGTTTTTGTCTCATAATACCTTGCCCAACCTGTTGATTCTTTATGTAGATTAAAGAAATAAAAATGAACAATTATGAGATGACAAGATCTCTTCCTTATTCTTCAGCAATTTGCAAGCAAACTGTATGAACATGATAACTACAATTCCAATCCCATATCTCAGTGATTAACTGAGGTTACTTTTCCTTTCCCTCGAAAAATTTTCCCTGTCCATCAGAATCTTCAGTGTTGGTTTTAGGTTATGAATTCATCTTCTCCCCAGATTGCCAGTTTTTCTGATTAGAGAAAGTTTCCTTTCTCCCAACACTTGCCTCTCAAGCATTGTTTTCTGAGCAGCATGTAGTGGAACCCAACTTTGGTAACAATGTGAATATGTATGAACTTGGATTGTTGGTTGGTATTAAGACCAATTGAAGAAAAATATCAGAATTATTAACTAAAAAATATTCTTTCAAACAGTACTTCTTGGAAGACTGACTTGTTTATAATTTTTTCTAAAAGTTATATATGAAAAAGAGTTCTACATGTTAAGGTACTAGTGTGTGCACTAAAGCTTCAATAGTGATGAGACATGCACACTAGCAAAGGAAATGTCCATACAGATAAAATTCTTTTGAAAAGAAACTAATACAGTTTTTTAAGGAATCTCCACACTGTTCTCCATAGTGGCTGTACTAGTTTGCATTCCCACCAACAGTGTAAGAGGGTTCCCTTTTCTCCACACCCTCTCCAGTATTTATTGCTTGTAGACTTTTGGATCACAGCCATTCTGACTGGCATGAAATGGTACCTCATTGTGGTTTTGATTTGCATTTCTCTGATAATGAGTGATGGAGGGGGGTTCAGGATGGGGAACACGTGTATGCCTGTGGTGGATTCATGTTGATGTGTGGCAGAACCAATATAATATTGTAAAGTAAAAAAAAAAAAGAAAGAAACTAATACAATATCTAGAATACTTTTTCCTTCTCTAGAAAAATATCAGTACTAATAAAGAACTTCACCAGTGTTTGGTAATTATGAACTATGCTATAGAAACAATAAGTAGTATAAAAATTTGTCTGTAAACACATATGTATACATGTATAATGTCTATATATACATATATATGTATGTTTATATATCATATTATTCTAAATAAAAGTTACCAAACATAATATAAATGAATACACCTGTTAAAAATAAAAATTCCACCTCTGCTATTGATCTCTCTGTTTCCTCCTTAAAATAACAGCAAACAAAGCCTACTGGTTGTTTAATTTCCTATTAGTCTCATCAGTCCATCTCAGATGTCACTAATCTGCTTTGTTGTACCATGATGGCTAAGGATATTTTGAAAATTTAATATTGCAGTATAATTGCTTGAAGAACGGTTCCATAAAATCAATACAGCATAATAATCCTATATGAATAAAAGAGGTATGCTACAAAATAGCGTTTGTTTTATTTCTAGAAACTCTTAACTAGAAGGAGGAATATTTATGAAAAGCATAGAGATGGAGTTCAGAACATCAGCCAAAGGGCATGTACACAACATATAAATCATTAAATATGAAGCAAAACCATTAAACTTAAGTGAAACATTTGGAATCTTACTTGGAATTTTTGAACAAAGGAAGAAAAAGTTCAGATTGAGTTTGTAAAGGAAAGAAATTGAAAGAAATATGACATCAACATCTCAAATAACTCTAAAAGAAGCATCAGATTGCCCACAGTCATCCCAGCTGGTCAACTATAATTTTATTGTGCTCTCTAATTTACCATTAAGTTCAAAATCATCCACTCTTGCAGATGAAACAAATGAAAATGTATCATTTCATAATTTGGAATAACAAATACTTCACTAGTTCAAAACATAAACTTCATTATATGGGCTCTGGAGAAGCATCAATCCACAATAACATCAAATGACAGCCAAATTTCTCTCTTCTTAAGAGGAAAATAAAATCAAATACCCAAATGAAAGTAAGAGTATCCACCATTTAAGGCCAAAAGTTGAAGAAAAGAGAACTTTAGCAAGAATCAGAAAAATCTGAATGAATCCATTATACATAAAATGATACTTTTTCACATTCAACATTCGTAACACTAACCATAAACTGCTGATGAAGTGATATAGCAATTATTAAAGTTTACATTGCTTTATATTTATTTTTTAAATGTAAAGAAATTAGGTGGCCTAATCACCTGGAAAACCATCTGTTGAAACTCTAATGATACTGGATAAAATATATCCAACCACAATCACAGGATATAAAGTGATACACATCGATTCTACAAACAGAATTGTAAACCCAAATGGAAAGTGAAACTATAACTGCCCTAGAGTGTGTTTATGTGTATGTGTGTATATGTACTTGTGTATGTTGGTACACGTGAGTGTGTTAATGCAAAATGTCCTGCTTGGTAGACCAAGAGTTTTATTTCATGGCTATTCAGGCATAGGATAAATATTCCTGGTTCCATCCAGAGTGACTATTGAAATGGAGACTTCCCACATAAAAGAAGTAACTTTAAAGAGCTATAGCAACAAAGTTCTAGAAACGTAGATCCCCTGACATGGAAAAGAAGACTGCAATGCTTTGCTATGTGTTCCTGAGCTGTGAGAGGGAAAAGCATTTCTCCACATGGCCCAAGGTTGGAATCTACATTTTGCATGTGGTTTCCAAACTCAGAAGTTTACAAACGTGCATAAGTGATCACAGACTGTGACAAATTAGGTTATCTGCCAAATGACACTCCCACAGCAGGGAGTAGAACTCATGCAAAGCTGAACAGAATTCTCACAGATGAATTTGATGAATTCACAACATCTTACACTAAAAAGCATATGAATAACAGTTCACCATTAGAATCATGAGAAAATAAATAAATTTAAAATCACAAGAATTTTGAACAAATAGGGCATTTGTGTAGAAAACTAAATTCATCTGTTTAAATAATAAAATATACAAAGAACTAAAGTCATAAGAAAAGAATAACCATAATACATAAAATTGAAAAAGCAGGCAAATTCAAAAACAGACACAAGTTATAAATAATACGTTTCAAATATAAAATAAAGAATTAAAAATAATATATTGAGTTAGAAATTTAACCTATTAGGTTAACCTCATGTTAGATAAAACTAGAGAACTTGAAGGTCAGTTCAGTTCAGTTCAGTCGCTCAGTCGTGTCTGACTCTTTGCAACCCCATGAACCGCAGCATGCCAGGGCTCCCTGTCCATCACCAACTCCCGAGGTTTACCCAAACTCATGTCCATCCAGTTGGTGATGCCATCCAGCCATCTCATCCTCTGTCATCCCCTGCCCCTCTTAACCCCAATCCCTCCCAGCATCAGGGTCTTTTCCAATGAGTCAACTCTTTGCATCAGGTGGCCAAAGTATTGGAGTTTCACTTCAGCATCAGTCCTTTCAATGAACACCCAGGACTGATCTCCTTTAGGATGGACTGGTTGGATCTCTTTGCAGTCCCTTGGAGTCTTCTGAACACCAGAGTTCAAAAGCATCAATTCTTCGGCTCTCAGCTTTCTTCACAATCCAACTCTCACATCCATACATGACCACTGGAAAAACCATAGCCTTGACTAGACAGACTTTGTTGGCAAAGTAATGTCTCTGCTTTTCAATATGCTGTCTAGGTTGGTCATAACTTTCCTTCCAAGGAGCAAGCGTCTTTTAATTTCATGACTGCAATCACCATCTGCAGTGATTTTGGAGCCCCAAAAAATAAAGTCTGACACTGTTTCCATTGTTTCCCTATCTATTTCCCATGAAGTGGTGGGACCAACCAGTAGCATATTGGGCACCTACTGACCTGGGGAGTTTCTCTTTCAATATCCTATCATTTTGCCTTTTCATACTGTTCATGGGGTTCTCATGGCAATAACACTGAAGTGGTTTGCCATTCCCTTCTCCAGTGGACCACATTCTGTCAGATCTCTCCACCATGACCCACCCATCTTGGGTTGCCCCACGGGCATGGCTTAGTTTCATTGAGTTAGACAAGGCTGTGGTCCTAGTGTGATTAGATTCACTAGTTTTCTGTGAATATGGTTTCAGTGCGTTTGCCCTCTGATGCCCTCTTGCAACACCTACCGTCTTACTTGGGTTTCTCTTACCTTGGGCGTGGGGTATCTCTTCATGGCTGCTCCAGCAAAGCGCAGCCATTGCTCCTTACCTTGGACAAGGGGTATCTCCTCACCACCGCCCTTCCTGACCTTCAACTTGGGATATCTCCTCTAGGCCCTCCTGCACCCGCACATCCACGGCTCTTTGGATGTAGGGTTGGTCCTCCCACCCAGCTGTGGATGTTACTGGTGATAGAAGCAAGGTCCCATGCTGTAAAGAGCAATATTGCATAGGAACCTGGAATGTCAGGTCCATGAATCAGGGCAAATTGGAAGTGATCAAACAAGAGATGGCAAGAGTGAATGTTGACATTCTAGGAATCAGCGAACTGAAATGGACTGGAATGGGTGAATTTAACCCAGATGACCATTATATCTATTACTGTGGGCAGGAATCCCTCAGAAGAAATGGAGTAGCCATCATGGTCCACAAAAGAGTCTGAAATGCAGTACTTGGATGTAATCTCAAAAACGACAGAAAGATCTCTGTTCGTTTCCAAGGCAAACCATTCAATATCATAGTAATCCAAGTCTATGCCCCAACCAGTAACGCTGAAGAAGCTGAAGTTGAACACTTCTATGAAGACCTACAAGACCTTTTAGAACTAACACTCCAAAAAATTGTCCTTTTCATTATCGGGGACTGGAATGCAAAAGTAGGAAGTCAAGAAACACTTGGAGTAACAGGCAAATTTGGCCTTGGAATATGGAATGAAGCAGGGCAAAGACTAATAGAGTTTTGCCAAGAAAATGCACACGTCATAACACACACCCTCTTCCAACAACACAAGAGAAGACTCTATACATGGACATCACCAGATGGTCAACACTGAAATCAGATTGATTATATTCTTTGCAGCCAAAGATGGAGAAGCTCTATACAGTCAGCAAAAACAAGATCAGGAGCTGACTGTGGCTCAGACCATGAACTCCTTATTGCCAAATTCAGACTTAAATTGAAGAAAGTAGGGAAAATCACTAGGCCATTCAGGTATGACCTAAATCAAATCCCTTATGATTATACAGTGGAAGTGGGAAATAGACTTAAAGGCCTAGATCTGATAGATAGAGTACCTGATGAACTATGGAATGAGGTTCATGACACTGTGCAGGAGACAGGGATCAAGACCATCCCCATGGAAAAGAAATGCAAAATGGCTGTCTGGGGAGGCCTTACAAATAGCTGTGAAAAGAAGAGAAGCGAAAAGCAAAGGAGGAAAGGAAAATATAAACATCTGAATGCAGAGTTACAGAGAATAGCAAGAAGAGATAAGATAGCCTTCTTCAGCAATCAATGCAAAGAAATAGAGGAAAACAACAGAATGGGAAAGACTAGAGATCTCTTCAAGAAAATCAGAGATACCAAAGGAACATTTCATGCAAAGATGGGCTCGATAAAGGACAGAAATGGTATGGACCTAACAGAAGCAGAAGATATT
>NW_011495021.1:453372-458802 GCF_000754665.1 Bison bison bison
ACCAACCTAGATAGCATATTGAAAAGCAGAGACATTACTTTGCCAACAAAGGTTGGTCTAGTCAAGGCTGTGGTTTTTCCAGTAGTCATGTATGGATGTGAGAGTTGGACTGTGGGAAGAAGGCTGAGCACCGAAGAATTGATGCTATTTAACTGTGGTGTTGGAGAAGACTCTTGAGAGTCCCTTGGACTGCAAGGAGATCCAACCAGTCCATTCTGAAGGACGTCAGCCCTGGGTTTTCTTTGGAAGGAATGATGCTAAAGCTGAAACTCCAGGACTTTGGCCACCTCATGCGAAGAGTTAACTCATTGGAAAAGACTCTGATACTGGGAGGGATTGGGGGCAGGAGGAGAAGGGGACGACAGAGGATGAGATGGCTGATTGGCATCGCTGACTCGATGGACGTGAGTCTGAGTGAACTCCAGAAGTTGGTGATGGACAGGGAGGCCTGGCATGCTGTGATTCATGGGGTCGCAAAGAGTCGGACACGACTGAGTGACTGATCTGATCTGATCTGATCTGATTGGTGGGACCAACCAGATGAAATGATCTTAGTTTTCTGAGTGTTGAGCTTTAAGCCAACTTTTTCACTCTCCTCTTTCACTTTCATCAAGAGGCTTTTTAGTTCCTCTTCACTTTCTGCCATAAGGGTGGTGTTATCTGCATATCTAAGGTTATTCATATTTCTCCCAGCAATCTTGATTCCAGTTTGTGCTTCTTCCAGCCCTAGGCAGACATAAGGAAATTTTTTAAAACAGAGGTTAAAAGACAAGGTGAGGGAACTTCCAGCTTCTGGTTCTACATGTAAGGAGTTTGTAAGTGGCCATTGCATCCTAAGAAATTGAAAAACTGACCAGACCAAAAAATCAACAATTCTTCTAGAATCTTCAGGAAAATAATGACATGAGATGAACTGCTGTCAGCAAGACCAGAGATACAGATAGATGAATACCAGGGATCATGGCTTACCTGAGCAGAGATTCACAAGGGAAAAGTACAACAGGAATCCACGCCAGAGTAGGAAAACCTGAGTTATAACTGATTAACTGCTTGAGGCTCAGAGTGAACAACTTTGACAGCTAACAGCTCCAGGGATATCCAGTTATAGGGGAGCCCCTACAGTTTTGTGGGATTTAATCTCCAGAGGCTCTAACAGGTACTCACAGTAAACATCAGAGAAACATCCACTGGACAGAGGGAGGGGAAAAAGAACCATTCTGAAATATGCCAAAGCCCTCCACTCTTAACAAGGCCTGCCCACAGGAGAAATTAATTAGCCAGAGCCTATCAGGCTGAGGTATTTGTAGAACCTAACTGACCTCAAGGAAAGGAAATGCTCAACTCTAGTCAATTCTAGTCTTCCATGTAGGAAATGAGCAATACTCAACTGCAGCCCACTCTAGCCATCCTGTCCCACCTAAGGGGCAAGAAAACAAAATGGAGAAATGCTTATGAAGCTGACAGTTCAGATGTATAGGATCACCACAGACTAATATCTAATCACAGGACTATAGAGTGCTTCTTTTCCACACATAGCTTACTACTACATTACTAAAGCCCTTTACTTCACATCATGTGCAGCTGTCAAGAAAAATTTACAAGGCATACCAAAAGGCAAAAAAAGATGATATGGGAAAGACAAAGCAAACAACAGAACCACACATGGTAAGGACACCAATTATCAGAACAAGATTTAAAACAACCGTTGTTAACATGCTTATTCTTCTGATGGATAAAGTAGACAGCACACAATACCAACTAGAGAGCTGGAAATCCCAAGAAAGAATCAAAAAGAAATACTAGAGACCAATAATACTGCAATAGAAAGAGGATGTCTTTGCTGGTATTATCAGAATACTGGACACAGGTGATGAAAGAAACTCTGTATCTAAAGATATCTCAGTGGAAATCACTAAACCTGAAAAGCAAAGTGAACAAATACTGAAAACAGAACACCCCAGACTGTGGGAAAATTTCAAAAGATATACTATACATATAATGTGAATACTAGAAAGAAAGAAAGAAATAGCAGCAATAATTGAAACAGTAATGACTGAAAATTTCCCCAAATTAATATCAGACACCAAACCACATATAAAAGAAGCCCAGAGAATACCAAGATAAATAAATTCCAAAACTACCACCTAGTCATAATATTTTCAAACTATAGAAAATTAAAGTAAAAGAAAAAAAAATCTGACAGGAGAGGAAAAGATTATTTATCTATAAAAAGGAATAAGATAAGTATATTTGACTTCTTACAAGTCATGCAAGCAAGAAGAGGGCGGACTGAGATATTTAAATTGTTGAGAAAAAAAAAACACCAACATAAAATTTTGTACCCTAAAAAATTATCCTTCAAAAGCAAAGGAGGAATAGAGGCTCTCTCAGACCAACAGAAAATTGAAGGAATGTGTTATCAGTAGACCTGTCCTGCAAGAAATGTTAAGAGAAGTTCCTTAAAGAGAAAGAGTATTACATAGGTCAAAAACCTGAGCTACATAAAAAAGTAAGATCATCACAGCAGGTACAGGGAGTAAAATAAAAACTTTCATTTTTTTTATTCTTAATTGATCTATCAGAAAATGGTTTGTTCAAATAATAATAGCAGCATACATTCAATTATGTGATATACATATATATATGTGCGTGTGTGTGTGTGTACACACACATTAAGGTATAAGTAAAATGAATCTCAGCAAGGATATAAGGAAGAGGAGGGGAGAATTAAGATTACTTTGATATTATAAGGTACTCATACTACTTATGAAATGGAATAATATTATTTGGAAGTAGAATTGAATCAGTTGTAAACTTATACTGCAAATTTAGGTCAACCACTAGAAAAAGTAAGAAAAATAAACAAATATGACTGATATGCCAAGAAGGCAAGAGAAAGTGGAATCATATAAAATGCTCAATTAAAACTAAAAAATACAGAAAAGAGTGGAACGACTAAAAAGAATGGGTAACAAGCATAAAATAACAATGAATATGGGAGATAATATTCCAACTATTTCAATAGTTGCTTTGCATATCAATAGTCTAAAAACATCAATTAAAGACAGATTGTCAGAAAGAATATTAAAAAAACACAATGCAAACAGTGTTGTTACAAGAAATTCACTTTAAAATATAAGGACATATATAAATTGGGAAAGGAGTGCAGCAAAGTTGTATATTGTCACCCTGCTTATTTAATTTCTAGGCAGAGTATATGATGCGAAATGCCAGGCTGTGTGAATCAAAAACCAGAATTAAGATTACCAGGAGAAATATCAACAATCTCAGCTATGCAGATAATTGAACTCTAGTGGCCGAAAGTGAGGAGGAACTAAAGAGCCTCTTAATGAGCATCAAAGAGGAGAAAGAGAAACCTGCCTTGAAACTCAGCATTCAAAAAATGAAGATCATGGCATCCAGTCCCATCACTTCATGGCAAATAGGAAAAACGTGGAAGCAATCACAGATTTTCTTTTATTGGTCTCCAAAATCACTGGGGATGGTGACTGCAGCCATGAAATTAAAAGATGTTTGCCCCTTGGAAGGAAAGCTATGACAAACCTAGGCACCATATGAAAAAGCAGAGACATCACTTTGCCAATGAAAGTCTATATAGTCACAGCTATGGTTTTTCCAGGAGTAATGTACAGATGTGAGATTTGGGTCATAAACAAGCCTGAGCACTGAAGAACAGATGCTTTCAAATTGTTTCTTGAGAGTCCCTTGGACAGCTAGGAGATCAAATCAGTCCATCCTAAAGGAAATCAACCCTGAATATCCATTGGAAGGACTGCTGCTGAAGCTGAAGCTCCAATACTTTGGCCACCTGATGCAAAGAATCAACTTACTGACAAGGATCCTGAGGCTAGGAAAGACTGAAAGCAAAAGGAGAAGGAGGTGGCAGAGGATGAGACGGTTAGATAGCATCACTGACTCAATGAACATGAATTGGAGCAAAAGCCAAGAAACAGTGGAGGATAGACAAGCCTGACGTACTACGGGCCATAGGGTTGCAAAGAGTTGAACATGACTTTGTGATTGAACAAAATATAGATTAAAAATAAATGGATGGCATGAATTGCTCTAGTAATTATCTATGCTGGACATCTTTTTACGTGCTTTTGGCCATCTGTATGTCTTTTTTGGAGACATGTCCATGTAGATCTTCTGTTCATTTTCTGATTGGTGCTGTGCATTATTCTGATATTGTGCTGCATGAGATGTTTGTATATTTTTGAGATTAATCCTTTGTTGGTTATACTGCTTGCAAATATTTTCTCCCATTCTGTGGGTTGCCTTTTCATTGTTTTATGGTTTCCTTTGTTATGTAAAAGTCTTTAAGGTGAATTAGGTTCCATTTGTTTATTTTTGTTTTATTTTCCATATTCTATAAGATGGATCTAAGAAAATATTGCTGCAATTTATGTCAAGGAGTATCCTACTTATGGTTTGTGGATAAAGAAGTTATGGTACATATATAAATGGAATAATACTCAGTCATAAAAAGAATGAAATAAGGCCATTTGTAGCAACATGGATGGACCTAGAGATTATCATACTAAGTGAGGTAAGTCAGACAAAGACAAATACCATGTGATACAACTTATATGTGGAATCTAAAATACGATACATATGAACTTATTTACAAAAGAGACAACAGACTGACTCACAGACTTTGAAAACAAACTAATGATTACCAAAGGGAAGGGAGGAATAAATTGGGATTTGGGATTAACATATACACACTGCTATACATAGAATATATAATCAACAAAGGATATATTGCATAGTACAAACTATATTCAAAATTTTGTAATAACTAAACAGGAAAAGAATCTGAAAAATAACAGATATATGTATGACTGAGTCACTTGGTTGTTCACTTGAAACTAACACAACACTGTAAATCAATTATATTCTAATATAAAAAGTATTTTTAACTTTATTTTACATATTTTTGAAAGCTAAAACAGTAAATGGATGGATAAAAATATACCATCTTGACAAAAATCAAAAGAAAGCAGGGGTAGCTATATTAATTTCAAACAGAGCAAACTAAAAAGGAAGGAAACTTATCAAGGATAAAGAAGAACATTATATACTGACAAAATGGTCAATTCTCCAAAAGAAATAATGATTTTTTGTATGTATGCACTGACAATAGAGCATCAAACTATGTGAGATTAAAAACTGACAGAATAGCCAAGTTCAGTTCAGTTCAGTTGCTCAATCATGTCCAGTTCTCTGCGAATCCATGAACCGCAGCATGCCAGGCCTCCCTGTCCATCACGAACTCCCAGAGTTCACCCAAACTCATGTCCACCGAGTCAGTGATGCCATCCAGCCATCTCATCCTCTGTCGTCCCCTTCTCCTCCTGCCCTCAATCCCTCCCAGCATCAGAGTCTTTTCCAATGAGTCAACTCTTC
>NW_011495021.1:458902-459243 GCF_000754665.1 Bison bison bison
TTCCCTTCTCCAGTGGACCACATTCTGTCAGATCTCTCCACCATGACCCACCCATCTTGGGTTGCCCCACGGGCATGGCTTAGTTTCATTGAGTTAGAAAGGGCTGTGGTCCTAGTGTGATTAGATTGACTAGATTTCTGTGAGTATGGTTTCAGTGTGTTTGCCCTCTGATGTCTTCTTGCAACACCTACCGTCTTACTGGGGTTTCTCTTACCCTGGGCGTGGGGTATCTCTTCATGGCTGCTCCAGCAAAGCGCAGCCATTGTTCCTTACCTTGGACAAGGGGTATCTCCTCACCGCCGCCCTTCCTGACCTTCAACGTGGGATAGCTCCTCTAGGCC
>NW_011495021.1:459343-500481 GCF_000754665.1 Bison bison bison
TAATTTCATGGCTGCAGTCACCATCTGCAGTGATTTTGGAGCCCCCCAAAATAAAGTCTGACACTGTTTCCACTGTTCAAGTTCAGGAGATTAGCCAAGAGAATCAGATAAATCCACTATCATAGTTGGAGACTTCAACACTACTTACTCAGAAATGGACAGATCTTGCAGGCAGAAAGTCAGTATGGACATAAGCTGAACTCCACACCACCATGAATTAACTGGATATAATTGACATTTATAGACTACTTCATCCAACAACAGCAGAATATCATTTTCTCAAACTAACATGAAACATCTTGGCCACTAAACATACCTTAATAGGCTTAAAAGAATAGAAACCATGCAATATCTACTCACCTACCATAAATGAATTAAACTAGTAATCAAAAAGAAATGATAACTGGAAAATCCTCAAATATGTAGAGATTAAATAACAAAATTTTGATAAAAACTCAAGAAAACAAAATTTTGAAGTAGGTGAAAAGTAGACTTAAAAAACAGGATTCAGAGAAACCCATGCTTAGATAAAAATATGGCATTTTATTACAAGGCATATATTAGAAAAGAAATTATCTAAAATAATCATCTAAGATTTCACCTTAGGAAACTAGACAAAGAGGAACAAATTAAATCTAGGTAAGCAGAAGTAAGGAAATAATAAGAGAGTAGAAATAAATGATATTGAAAATAGGAAACCAGTAGAAAAAATAAACGAAACCAGATGGTACGGGGAGGGAGATGGGAGGGGGGTTCAGGATGGGGAACACGTGTACACCTCTGGCGGATTCATGTTGATGTATGACAAAACCAATACAATATTGTAAAGTAATTAGCCTCCAATTAAAATAAATAAATTTAAATTTTTAAAAAATAAATTAAACCAAAACCTGGTTCTTTGATAAGATCAATAAAATCAGCATGCTTCTAAGATGTTTAAATAGACAGAATACAAATTACTTATATCAGAAATGAAAGGAAAGAGAGCACATTAAAAGGATAATAAAGGAATATTATGGCACAAAATAGAAAAGAGGAAATGGCCCAATTCTTCGAAAGACACAATCTGACAAAACTCACATAAGAAGAAACAGACACCTGAATAGTCCTGTATCTATTAAATAAATTGAATCAGTAATTATTAACAGTCCAAAAGGAAACTCTGTACATGAAATTGTGATGAACATTATGCTTATGCCATAAACTTAGATGGGCAAAAAAAGTCACAAAACTTTATATCCTTTAAGCAAACTAATTCACCATAAGACTCCATTACATCTCTGTCTATCGGGATTCCTTAACCAATTATGGTCACAATTGTGACAAAGTCTTTAGAGTTTGCATCTCAACAAAAGTCAGAGTTGTCCATCTAGTGTTGGCTCATCTCTTTATTACATACTGCCTATGAAATGACCATCAGCCGAGGTTTTTTTTTTTTCATCATCTTTGAGGACCAGATGTCCAGTTGTTTCTGCATCCAAGTTGGGCACAGAGATCTTTGCTGAGGCCAAGAATTCAGGGGCCAGATATTGGGCATCTCTGAGTACATCAGTCATCATTTTCCTTTACCTACTTATTATTAGGGTAAAACTGTGTGATGCAAAGTCCCAACTGTGTATACAATTTACTTTTATCTAAATTCTTCCATAAGCTTAACACAGTTTATAAAACTCTATGCATAACTGATGGAGAAGGAAATGGCAACCCACTCCAGTATTTTTGCCTGGAAAATCCCATGGACAGAGGGGCCTGGTACAAGCTACAGTCCCTGGGGTCGCAAGAGTTGGATACAACTTAGCAACTAGATCACCATCATGCATGATTGAATATTACTGTTTGTAATGAAAGTAAAATTGTATATTCAAGTATTAGGATAAAAAATCTTACAGAAATAGCATATGTCTGTGTAAAAAAAAAATGAAAAGAAACAATTTTAAATATTTATATTTAACATAAATGTAGCCACAAAACTAAAAACACAAACATAAAATACAACAAATTACATATAATTATTTGTTACTAAAAATATAGACTAATAAAAAATAATCTTTAAATAGTAAATCATGAAGACAATATATACAATTACTTACAACAATCTATTACATGTATGAGAATAGAAGCTGTACTGGTCTTAACATTTTCTTATTATACTTACAGTTTTGGGTTAGGCCTCCAACAGGTGAGCTACGAATAAATGTAAATGACTACTAATAGTCTTTGTAATTGGCAACAATTATTTATTTGAAAAATATATGGAGAACATCAAAGCATATAGAAAGGACATAATTCAAAAGCTAATATATGGGTGATATTACACACCATGTATGCTGAACAAATTTGTCATTCCACAGTCATTTTTCAGTCTTAACATCTCACCCCTATTCTCATTCTTCCATCTTGGGGCCTTGTCCTCAGAGCCTTGGCAGAAACTACTTATGAAATGAACTATATAGATGATTTACCTGGTTTCCAATTCCCTCCATCAGCCATACATAGACATTTATCTTTCCCTTTCAAACATGTTTTACACTATGTCAGTTAGAGGTATTACTTGGGAATGATGAATCATGAGAGTTAACTGTAGTGTGAAAAATCTGGGAGCCATATCATGGATGGAACAAAAAGAGCTTTGTCCCAAGTCTTCGTTATTTTAAAGCTTCCAAAATCAAAATAATTATTTAGAAGGCCATGGATACTTTGAGATTCCCTTCTGTTTTATCAAATACTTCACCCACACATTTCCAATTATGATATCAGCAGAGCTGGATGAGAACAGAACACAAGATCAGGAAAGTTGGGCTCACCTTTTTGTAATCAAGGGCCACCTCCTTTCCCTTTAGACCCTACCAACCCCTTTTTCTGCACCACACACACAGATACTCAGTTCCATGAACCTTAGTTCCACACATATATTTGAGTATATGTATCTAGCTTCACTTGCTTGAGGGGACAAATTGCTTCATGACAGACACATCAGCATCCTACATCTTAGACCATAAACCAGTACAAAATAAATCTCTTATAGTACAGAATAAATACAGTACAAAATAAATCTCTTGTGAATTAAGGTTATGTATAAATTATCATTTAAGTCAAAATGTATGTAGGACAGAGACAGGAGTACTTCAGAAAATATATATTTTTATGAGTAAGGCAGAAAAAGATTTAAAATAATTTTGTCTGATTAATTAGACTAGCGGCAGCAAACTTCTTGCTCACAGGCTGAATGAAGATTTGTCAACACAGCAATATTGACAAAAAAATTAAATCAGCTATAAAGAAAAGTCTTACATTCACACAAAAATGCACATTTCCAGCTTTTTAAAATAAGTCAGCTCTAACCACAAGACCCTATATTGCTGCTTTATATCAATATACCCCTTTGGATAGAAAATGTTTTTTCTAGTTTTCCACAATAATTGTCAGTCTCTTTCAGTCAAACAAATGGAAATTCTATTTCCCCACTGGCCTACTATGGTCCTGTTTTACACTTGTCACAACATTTCATTCTCAAACACCAACATTTTCATTCTCACCGGTGGCATAGTTTAAGTAATAATGTATATACACATTCTACTCACTTACTTTCCTGGTTCCTATAAATATTTCATTCAACCCCCATAAATATCTAACAGGAGAGCTTGCTCAATAACTGCCTTAAGTGGTCATTACTGCCATTACTTCCCTTTCTCTGATAAAAAAAGACCCCTGATGGAATACTGGAGTCTCACTCACAACTTTTTTCGTACCAGATCTGGTAATAAATGTCCCTTTCTTTCCTGATAAGGCAGTTCTCAGGATGTTAGTATAGTTTTCTATGGCCATGTCTCCAGTGAAGATATCAACAGGCAGAGGGCAGCAACAATAGAAAAACAGATTCTAACAGTGAATAAGAGCTTATTTCCATTGCTACTGTCATCCATGACTTTCCATATTATGATAGGAATATATTTCATATTCACTGAGCTAGACAGATTTCAATTTCTGACCAATTATAAACAAAAACCACCATTGATTTTTATCCCAAAGGCTTATTTATTTTTTATATGTAAATAAAAGTTACTTATATTTCAGTGAAATAATTCAGTGCTTCTTCTGTTCTGACTCATTTATATATAATCTTAAGACTAACTGACTGTTCCTTTAACACTTTCTTTAATACCTTTCTTTGGAAAAAGGAAGAAAAAGCATCTGTATATATACAGGAATGTTGGAAGAAACTTTAGAAATCATCCATTTCAGTTTTTGAGTTTTACAGAAGATGTGCCCCACCCCCAAATTTATATGTTAAATTATGGCCTCTATGGAGATGATTAGATCATGAGGGTGAAACCCTCATGAAAGGGATTGTTGTTAATTGTTCAGTCACTAAATCCTGCCCAACTCTGCAAATCCATGCATTGCAGCACACCAGGCTTCCCTGTCCTTCACTATCTCCTAGAATTTCCTCAGATTCATATCAAATGAGTTGGCAATGCTGTCTAACCTTCTCATCTTCTGCTGCCCTCTTCTTCTTTTGCCTTCAATCTTTGCCAGCACCAGTATCTTTTCCAATAAGTTAGCTCTAAGCATTAAGCATTAAAAAGCAGAGACATTACATTGCCAACAAAAATTCTTCTAGTCAAAGCTATGGTTTTTGCATTAGTTATGTACAGGTGTTAGAGTTGGAACATAAAGAAAGCTGAGCACTGAAGAATTGATGCTTTTGAACTGTGGTGTTGTAGAAGACTCTTGAGAGTCCCTTGGACTGCAAGGAGATCCAACCAGTCAATCCTGGTCAATTTCCAATAAAGGAAATCAGTCCTGGATACTCATTGGAAGGACTGATGCTGAAGCTGAAGCTCCAATACTTCGACCACCTGATGCAAAGAACTGACTGACTAGAAAAGACCCTATGCTGGGAAAGATTGAAGGCAGGAGGAGAAGGGGACGACAGAGGATGAAATGGATGGATGGCATCAGTGACTCGATGGAAATGAATTTGAGCAAGCTCCGGGAGTTGGTGATGGACAGGGAAGCCTGGCATGATGCAGTCCATGGGGTTGCAAAGAGTCAGACACGACTGAGTACTAAACTGAAGTGAAACATCAGGTGGCCAAAGTATTAGAGCTTCAGCTTCAGCACCAGTCCTTCCTATAAATATGCAGTGTTGATTTCCTTTAGGATTGACTAATTTGATCTCCATTCAGTCCGCAGGACTCTCAAGTGTCTTCTCCAGCACCACAATTCAAAGATATCAATTCTTCATCACTCAGCCCTCTTTATGGTCCAACTCTCACATCTATACACTACTGGGAAGACCATAGCTTTGACTATATGGACCTTTGTCTGCAAAGTGGTGTCTCTGCTTTTTAACACACTGTCAAGAAGAAGGCAATGGCAACCTACTCCAGTACTCTTGCCTGGAAAATCCCATAGAAGGAGGAGCCTGGTAGGCTTCAGTCCATGGGGTTGTGAAGAGTCAGACACAACTGAGCGACTTCACTTTCACTTTTCACTTTCACTCACTGGAGAAGGAAATGGCAACCCACTCCAGTGTTCTTGCCTGGAGAATCCCAGGGACAGCAGAGCCTGGTGGGCTGCCATCTATGGGGTTGCACAGAGTTGGACATGACTGAAGTGACTTAGCAGCAGGTTTGACATAGTTTTTCTTGGCAGGAAGTATACTGTGTTTTATTAAAGAGGTGTTTTATTAACTTTGCCAGACTCTTAGGCAAAGTTTTGTGTAGAGAATGTTTTTCAGGGATTAACACTTGTACAGTGGAAAAGGAAGAAGCAGAATTGTCCAGTGGAGAAGCAGACCTGGAATGCATGTCCAAAAGCCTCACTTGACCCCACTGGAGAGAACTGAAGCTGAAATGGCCTGTCGGAGCTGTCTGATGTCAGCATCAATCAGATATTGAATCTTGGCAACCCCAGGAATGACCTGACCTGGGGTGCATTGTCTACACCATTTATTATAAGACTGTGTTTTTCCCAATGATGTGAAATCTCACTTTAAAAATATACAAGGTCATATATGTTTGTCTATCCATTATTGGTGCTCAAACTCATATTTGTTTTTTCTATTTTATGGTATTGGCTAAACTCTAGTAAAATGTTGAAAAGAAGTACAGTAGATATCCTTGCCTTTTTATTTTAACAGGGATATTTTTAATATTTCACCTTTAGGATATCTGTGATATATTTCTGGTAGACACAACTTATGAAGCTAAGACATCCTTGCTCTCTTCTTAACATGTTAAGGACCTATTATAAATGTAAATGTTAGCAAATGCTTTTTGTATATTTATTTAGGTGGTTACAAGCTTTTCTACTTTCATCTCTTAATGTAGATAATTTCCTAATGATATAGTTCTGTGGTTAGTGCAATTAATTGACACGATCTTTTAATTCTCTATACATCAACACTCTTTCCGTTGCTTTATTACAAGAGAAATGTATTTACACACCTCTTGACTTTAGACTGGGCACGTGACCATGTGTGTTAGTTGCCCAGTCATGTCCGACTCTTTGAGACCCCAGGAACTATATAGCCTGCCAGGCCCATCTATCCATCGGGATTCTCCAGGCAAGAACACTGGAGTGGACTGCCATGCCCTCCTCCAGGGGGTCTTCCCGGCCCAGGGATGATACCAGTGTCTCCTATGTCTCCTGCATTGGCAGGCAGGTCCTTTACCAACAGCAGGTGCATGGAAGTCACTCTGTACCTTTCTGGAGCCTGAACCTTAAGATGTATTGTTTTCACTTGTCTTCATGTACTTCTGCTTCCGTTTTGAGAGGAACATGTCTGGCTAACTGGATGACTCAAGAACAAAGATGTGACAAATAGGGAGAGATATTAAATCACATGTGATTTTGGTTTTTCTATTCAGAAACAAAATTGGTCTATATTTCTCTTGTCCTATACTTGTCAGTTTTGGAATTAGGGAAACCTAGTCTTCTAAAATTGGAGAAGGAAATGGCAACCCACTCCAATGTTCTTGCCTGGAGAATCCCAGGGACAGGGGAGCCTGGTGGGCTGCCATCTCTGGGGTCGCACAGAGTTGGACACGACTGAAGTGACTTAGAAGCAGCAGCAGTCTTCTAAAATAATGTATCAGAGTGAAGTAAGCCAGAAAGAAAAACACCAATACAGTATACTAACGCATATATATGGAATTTAGGAAGATGGTAACAATAACCCTGTGTACGAGACAGTAAAAGAGACACTGATGTATAGATCAGTCTTATGGACTCTGTGGGAGAGGGAGAGGGTGGGGAGATTTGGGAGAATAGCATTGAAACATGTATAATATCATGTATGAAACGAGTCGCCAGTCCAGGTTTGATGCACGATACTGGATGCTTGGGGCTGGTGCACTGGGACGACCCAGAGGGAGGGTAGGGGAGGGAGGAGGGAGGAGGGTTCAGGATGGGGAATGCGGGTATACCTGTGGCGGATTCATTTTGATATTTGGCAAAACTAATACAATATTGTAAAGTTTAAAAATAAAATAAAATTTTAAAAAATAAATAAATAAAATAATGTATTACACAAAATTGTGTAAGTCTATTATAATTTATATAATATCAAGTTGGTTTTATCAACCAACTTTGTAATTTTTTCAGTTATCTTTATCATTTTTATTATCTTCCTGCTAGTCTTTTTTAGTTTGTTTTTAAATTTGGTTATTAATTTCAAACTTCTTGAATTTAAGAACATATATTGTTCTCTAAGAACTGCATTGTACCACTGTATACATTTTGTTATTCAATATAATGCAACTCAATCTTAAATAATTATTTTTATTTTTCCCCTTTAACTGAGAATGTATGTAGAAATATATTCTTTAATTTCCAATAAAAAATAAACTCTGTATAGTTAGTTCACTTCTTTTTATTATCTTTGTCAGCAAATAAGTATTAAATATCACTTTTAATTTACTGAGGTTCATTTTGCTAAATTCTACATGTTAAATAGTATAAAATATTTCAAATATACTTGAAAATAATATTTATATCATGTATTCTGATTCCTAGATTCATAATTCTATATGTTAGACATTTCTTTGTACCTCTATACACCTTCTTAAAAGCACTAAAGAAGTTTTTAAATTATGATATTCAATTATCTGTGTTTCTCCACTAATCTTTATATAACTAAAGTTAGATTCAGGGCAGATATTATAAGTACCTATATATTCTCATTATGTAGGATTTATTATTAGTAATCCATTCTTAACTACATGGTAAAATGCAAATAAAAAGAATTTAAGTAGTTTCTGGACTTTAATCTTAAATAACAAGTAATTAACATTTTTATCAAGTACTGATGATTAAAGATAAAATTACACAGTAACCCTCCATATTTTAAACATGTAATTTAATTGTATTAAGGAAAAGAACTACAGATGATGGAAGATGTAAATTGATTTTATTTTTGCACATCTGTTCACATTTCTTTTCAAGTTTAGTCCAGGACAGTCTGTGTATGAATGGCACTGATTAATTCACATGTCCCTGTAAGTAGAAAGATGGATATTAAGGAAGAAAATAAATAATTCTCTGAGTGCTACCATATTCAGATGAAATAATTAAACAATTTCAAAATGCTTCACTTCTCAGTCCTTGTTCCTCAAACATGGGACCCTGACACTGTCAAAAACAGTCCTAAATAGAGGAGACAAATAGAGGAGACAAATTTGAGTCATCCCTCAAATTGTATTTCTCACATCACTACTGAGTTATTGGGCTTTAGTTTATAAGTCAGTTTCTTTAATGTTCAGCTCGTGTGAAACATTTAATCATCGCTTAATAAATTGACAAAAATTTTAAGAAACAGACTTCACAGATGTGTCAATCACTTGGTCACTCTTGGGTTCCCTCTAATCCCACTGCAACTGCATATTTACTCATATTTAGAAGCACAATTCCAATTTATGGAACCCACCCTACAGAAAAAAATTATAGATCTGTTGAAGGCCAAAGAAATATTGGCAGTAACTGATGTCCATAAGCCACTTACTGTCAGTAATGTGTGATGTATACAGGAAATGCACTCCATTCGTGATTAGTTCTGTTAATTGGGGTCAAAACTAGCATAATCTGTTTGAATCTAAAAATAAATTCTTAATATATCATTATGCAAATAACTCAACACTCTTTTCCAATCTAACCTCTTAATGAAGACTCTAGGAAATTTTACATTTCTTATATGTGACAATTTGAAATGCACTTCATGTTTCTGCCCCTGTCAAACTTTCAGTGGAAGCCTAAAATCAGTTATATGACCATGAGTAATCAGGTGGCCAGAAAAAAAAGTCTTTATACTTCCTGCTTTATTGACTGTGCAAAAGCCTTTGACTGTGTGGATCACAACAAACTGTGGAAAATTCTTAAAGAGATGGGAATGCCAGACCACCTGACTTGCCTCCTGAGAAATCTATATGCAGGTCAAGAAGCAACAGTTAGAACTGGCCACAGAATAACATACTGGTTCCAAATCAGGAAAGGAGTACATCAAGGCTGAATACTGTCATGATGCTTATTTAACTTATATGCACAGTACACCATGGGAAATATCAGGCTGGATGAAGCACAAGGTGGAATCAAGACTGCTGGGAGAAATATCAATAACCTCAGATACGCAGATGACACCACCTTTATGGTAGAAAATGAAAAAGAACTAAAAGCCTCTTGATGAAGGTGAAACAGGAGAGTGGAAAAGTTGGCTTAAAGCTCAACATTCAGAAAACTAAGATCATGGCATCCAGTCTCATCACTTCATGGGAAATAGATGGGGAAACAATGGAAATGGTGACAGACTTTACTTTCTTGGGCTTCAAAAACACTGCAGATGGTGACTGCAGCCTATGACCAATCTAGACAGCATATTAAACAGCAGAGACATTACTTTGCCAACCAAGGTCTGTCTAGTCAAAGCTATGATTTTTCCAGTAGTCATGTATGGATGTGAGAGTTAGACCATAAAGAAAGCTGAGCACTGAAGAATTGATGCATTTGAACTGTGGTGTTGGAGAAGACTCTTGAGAGTCCCTTGGACTGCAAGGAAGTCCAACCAGTCCATCCTAAAGGAAATCAGTCCTGAATATTCATGGAAGGACTGATGCTAAAGCTGAAACTCCAATATTTTGGCCACTTGATTCCAAGAACTAACTCATTTGAAAAGACCCTGATGCTGGGAAATATTGAAGGCAGAAGAAGGGGACAACAGAGGATGAGATGGTTGGATGGCATCACTGACTCGATGGACATGAGTTTGAGCAAGCTCTGGGAGTTGGTGATGGACAGGAAAGCCTGGCGTGCTGCAGTACCTGGGGTTGCAAAGAGATGGACAAGGCTGAGCGACTGAACTGAACTGAACTAATATCTCATGGAGTTGAACAAAGAATAAATAAGAGGCACTTCTTGTATGTGAATTTTGTAAGCAGATATAATGCAACTAAACTGTTCCATCCAGTATCTCACTGTTTCTCACAGAGGGCACTGTGTGACAGTAGGTTGAACAAGGAGCCTCTCTGATGTTTTTCTGAACCTTATAAGTATTCCATCTGGAGGGTGGAAATGACAGCAGGTAAGGGGAATCTCTCCTTGCTATTCTTTGGAGCTCTGCATTCAAATGGGTATATCTTTCCTTTTCTCTTTTGCTTTTCACTTCTCTTCTTTTCACAGCTATTTGTAAGGCCTCCTCAGACAGCCATTTTGCTTTTTAGCATTTCTTTTCCTTGCGGATGGTCTTGATTCCTGTCTCTTGTACAATGTCATGAACTTCAGTCCATAGTTCATCAGGCAATCTATCAGATCTAGGTCCTTAAATCTATTTCCCACTTCCACTGTATAATCATTAGGGATTTGATTTAGATCATAGATGAATGGCCTAGTGGTTTTCCCTACTTTCTTCAATTTAAGTCTGAATATGGGAGTAAGATGTTCATGATCTGAGCCACAGTGAGCTCTCAGTCTTGTTTTTACTGACTGTATAGAGCTTCTCCATCTTTGGCTGCAAAGAATATAATCAATCTGATTTTGGTGTGGACCATCTAGTGATGTCCATGTGTAGAGTCTTCTCTTGTGTTGTTAAAAGAGGGTGTTTGGTATGACCAGTGCGTTCTCTTGGCAAAACTCTGTTAGCCATTGCCCTGTCTCATTCTGTACTCCAAGGCCAAATTTGCCTGTTACTCCAGGTGTTTCTTGACTTCCTACCTTTGCATTCCAGTCCCCTAAAATGAAAAGGATGTGTTTTTTGGGTGTTCATTCTAGAAGGTCTTGTAGGTCTTCATAGAACCATTCAACTTCAGTTTCTTTGGCATTACTGGTTGGGGCATAGACTTGGATTACTATGATATTGAATGGTTTGCCTTGGAAATGAACAGAGATCATTCTGTTGTTTTTGAGATTGCATTCAAGTACTGCATTTCGGATTCTTTTGTTGACTATGATGGCTACTCCATTTCCTCTAAGGGATTCCTGCCCACAGTAGTAGATATAATGGTCATCTGAGTTAAATTCGCCCATTCCAGTCCATTTTAGTTCACTGATTCCTAGAATATTGACTTGCACTCTTGCCATCTCCTGTTTGACCACTTCCAATTTACCTTGATTCATGGACCTAACATTCCAGGTTCCTATGCAATATTGCTCTTCACAGCATCAGATCTTGCTTCTGTCACCAGTCACATCCATAACTGGGTGTTGTTTTTGCTTTGTCTCCCTCTTTTCCTTCTTTCTGGAGTTATTTCTCCACAGATCTCTAGTAGCATATTGGGCACCTACCAAACTGGGGAGTTCATCTTTCAGTGTCCTATCTTTTTGCCTTTTCATACTGTTCATGGGGTTCTCAGGGCAAGAATACTGAAGTGATTTGTCATTCCCTTCTCCAGGGAACCACATTTTATCAGAACTCTCCACCATGACGCACCCACCTTGGGTGTCCCTACCGGGCAAGGCTCATAGTTTCAATGAGTTAGACAAGGTTGTGGCCCATGTGATAAGATTGCATGGTTTTCTCTGATTGTGGTTTTCAGTCTGTCTGCCCTATGATGGAGACGGATAAGAGGCTTATGGAAGCTACCTGATGGGAGAGAATGACCTAGGGGGAAACTGGGTTTTGTTCTGATGGGCGTGGCCATGCCCAGTAAATTTTTAATCCAATTTTCTGTTGATGGGTGGAGCTGTGTTCCCTCTCTTGCTATTTCAGTTCAGTTTAGTTCAGTTGCTCAGTCGTGTCCGACTCTTTGCAACCCCATGAATCACAGCACGCCAGGCCTCCCTGTCCATCACCAATTCCCTGAGTTTACCCAAACTCATGCCCATCGAGTTGGTGATGCCATCCAGCCATCTCATCCTCTCTCGTCCCCTTCTCCTCCTGCCCCCAATCCCCATTTGCCTGGGGCCAAACTATGGTGAAGATAGTGAAAATAATGGTGACTTCCTTCAAAGGATCCCATGCATATACTGCTACACTCAGTGCCCCCAACCCTGCAGCAGGCCACCACTGACCCATGGCTCCATTGGAGACTCCTGGAGACTCACAGGCAAGTCTGGGCCAGTCTCCCATGCGGTCACTGCTCCCTTCTCCTGGGTCCTTGTGCACAAGGTTCTGTTTGTGCCCTCCAAGAGTCTTTTTCCCAGTCCTGTGTAAGTTCTGGCAGCTCTATGGTGGGGTTAATGGTGATCTCCTCCAAGAAGGCTTATGCCATACCCAAGTCTGCTGCATACAAAGCCCCTGTCCCTGTGGCAGTCCACTGCTGATCTGTACCTCCACAGGAGACTCTCAAACACAGTTTATCTCAGTCTCTGTGGAGTCCCTGGGTCCTGGTGTGCACAAGGTTTGTTTGAGCCCTCTTAGCATCTCTGGCAGGAATGGGGTTTGATTCTAAACGTGAACCTGCCCCTCCTCCCATCTTGCTGGGGCTTCTCCTTTGCCCTTGGACATGGGGTATCTCCTCACAGTCGCTCCAGTGCCTACCATCTTACTGGGGTTTCACTGACCTTGCACGTGGCGTATCTCCTCAGGGACACCACTCCTGACCACTCCTCTCGGCCACTCCAGCACCACACAGCCACTGCTCGCTACTATCCTTCAGTTCCTCAGTTCCTCGGGGCCTTCAGACAGTCCCCCTCCTCCAGCTCCTTGCTTGGTCAACTCCTCTCAACCCTCAAGACTTTAAAGGTCATTCCTCAGTCGCCTTCCTCAGCCTGAGACCATATTCAGTCCCCTTGCAATATGCATCATAAAAAAAGCATCCTGACTGTCATAAATTCCACCACACTTGTAATTCTTTTTTTTTTTTTTTTTTGGTGCTGAGTGGCATGAAGGATCTTAGATCCTCAACTGGGATTGAACCCATGTACTCTGCAGTAGAAACACAGAGTCCTAAGCACTGGACATCCAGGGAATTCCCACACTTCTAATTCTTAATCTTCCTCTCTCCCATGAACCTGTAGGTTTCATGAGGGCTGGGCTTTGTGTCTGGCTTGTTCACAGCTGGCTCCTCAAGGCCTGACACAAAGGCTGAACTGAACACAGAGATACAGTAACAAGCACTGGAATTTGACCAAGGTCGTGAAAAATGTCCCACTGGGACTGAAACAGGCAAAGAAGCCTGGGAAGGGTGAGAGGCACCCACTCAAAGAGGTGACCCATACAAATATTGCTACAGAAGCTTGGGAAACCTCTAATCTAAAGAAGATACTAAGACATGGCCCCAGGATCAAAAAGCTAAATATATATATAGGATCATAATTTGCATTTTAAACAGCAAAAATAAAACAAACAAAACAACAACAACAACAACAACAAGAAACTATTCAGTCATAAATTGCATTTTAAACAGCTAAAAATGAGTGTCATTATCTGTAGGGAATCTAAAGGCTTGGCAGCCGAAGAACAAGGTGCAACTCAAGTTTACCTCCAGACTCGTGGTTGGGACTCTTTAGCCTTTCTCAGTGTTCAGTGCAAAGAAATAGAGGAAAACAAGAGAATGGGAAAGACTAGAGGTCTCTTAAAGAAATTTAAAGATATCAAGGGGACATTTCATGCAAAGATGGGCTCAGTAAAGGACAGAAATGGTATGGACCTAACAGAAGCAGAAGATACTAAGAAGAGATGGCAAGAATATACAGAGGAACTGTACAAAAGGGATCTTCATGACCCAGAAGATCATGATGGTGTGATCACTCACCTAGAGCCAGACATCCTGGAATGTGAAGTCAAGTGGGCCTTAGGAAGCATCACTACGAACAAAGCTAGTGGAGGTGATGGAATTCCAGTTGAGCTATTTCAAATCCTAAAAGATGATGCTGTGAAAGTGCTGCACTCAATATGCCAGCAAATTTGGAAAACTCAGCAGTGGTCATTGGGCTGGAAAATGTCAGTTTTCATTTCAATCCCAAAGAAAGTTAGTGCCAAAGAATGTTCAAGCTACCGCACAATTGCACTCATCTCACATGCTAGTAAAGTAATGCTCAAAATTCTCCAAGCCAGGCTTCAGCAATACATGAACCATGAGTTTCCAGATGTTCATACTGGTTTTAGAAAAGGCAGAACCAGAGATCAAATTGGCAACATCTGTTGGATCATCAAAAAAGCAAGAGAATTTCAAAAAAAATCATCTATTTCTGCTTTATTGATTATGCCAAAGCCTTTGACTGTGTGGATCACAATAAACTGTGGAAAATTCTGAAAGAGATGGGAATACCAGACAACCTGACATGCCTTTTGAGAAATCTTGAATGCAGGTCAAGAAGCAACAATTAGAACTGGATATGGAACAACAGACCGGTTAAAAATATGGAAAGGAGTACGTTAAGGCTGTATATTGTCACCATGTTTATTTAACTTATGTGCAGAGTACATCTTGAGAAACGCTGGGCTGGATGAAGCACAAGCTGGAATCAAGATTGCTTCAAGAACTATCAATAATCTCAGATATGCAGATGACACCACGCTTATGGCAGAAATTGAAAAGACTTAAAGATCCTCTTGATGAAAGTGAAAGAGGAGAGTGAAAAACTTGGCTTAAAGCTCAACATTCAGAAAACAAAGATCATGGCATCCGGTTCCATCGCTTCATGGCAAATAGAGAAATAGTGGAAACAGTGGCAGACTTTATTTTGGGGGCTCTAAAATCACTGCAGATGGTGACTGCAGCCATGAAATTAAACGATGCTTACCCCTTGGGAGACAAGTTATGACCAACCTAGACAGCATATTAAAATTAGAGACGTTAATTGCCATCAAAGGTCCATCTAGTTAAGGCTATGTTTTTTCCAATAGTCATGTATGGATATGAGAGTTGGACTATAAAGAAAGCTGAGCACCAAAGAATTGATGCTTTTGAACTGTGGTGTTGGAGAAGACTCTTGAGAGTCCCTTGGACAGCAAGGAGATCCAAGCAGTCCATCCTAAAGGAAATCAATCCTGAATATTCATTGGAAGGAATGATGTTGAAGCTGAAACTCCAATACTTTGGACACCTGATGTGAAGAGCTGACTCATTTGAAAAGACTGTGATGCTGGGAAAGATTGAAGGCAGGAGGAGAAAGGGACGACAGAGGATGAGATGGTTGTATGGCATCGTGGACTCAGTGAACTTGAGTTTGAGTAGACTTCTGGAGTTGGTGATGGCAGGTAGGCCTGGCATGTTGCAGGCCATGGGGTGACAAAGAGTCAGACAGGCCTAAACTACTGAACTGAACTGATTTGCAATGAAATGAGGAGACTGGATGCCATGATCTTAGTTGTCTGAATGTTGAGTCTTTAACCAACTTTTATTCACACTCCTCTTTTATACTCATCAAGAGGCTCTTTAATTCTTCTTTGCTTTCTACCATTCGGATGGTATCATCTTCATATCTGAGGTTATTGATATTTCTCCTACTGATCTTGATCTAGCTTGTGCTTCATCCAGCCTGGCATTTCACATGATGTACTCTGCATCTAAGTTAAATAAGTAGAGTGACAGTATTCAGCCTTGATGTATTCCTTTACCATTTTGGAGCCAGAATGTTGTTCCATATACAGTTCTAACTATTGCTTCTTGACCTGCATACAGAGGTCACAGGAGGCAGTTCAGGTGGTCTGGTATTCCCATTTCTTTAAATCTTCTACAGTTTGTTGTGATCCATAGAGTCGAAGACTTTGGCATGGTCAATAAAGCATAAATAGATGTTTTTCTAGAACTCTCTTGCTTTTTCAATGATCCAATGGTTGTTAGTATTTTGATCTCTGGTTCCTCTGCCTTTTCTAAATCCAGCTTGAACATTTGGAAGTTTGTGGTTCACGTACTGCTGAGACCTGGCTTGAAGAATTTTGAGCATTACTTTGCTAGAGTATGAGATGAGTGCAATTGTGCAGTAGTTTGAACATTCTTTGGCATTGACTTTCTATGGGATTGGAATGAAAGCTGATCTTTTCATGTCTTGTGGCCACTGCTGAATGTTCCAAGTTTGCTGGCATGTTGAGCACTGTGCTTTCACAGCATCATCTTTTAGGATTTGAAATATCTCAGCTGGAATTCTATCACCTAGCTCTGTTTGTAGTGATGTTTTCTAAGGCCTACTAGACTTCACGTTCCAGGATGTCTGACTCTAGGTCAGTGATCACACTATCACCATTGTCTGGGTCGTGAAGATCTTTTTTGTATAGTTCTTCTGTGTATTCTTGCCATCTCTTCTTAATATCTTCTGCTTCTGTTAGGTCCATAACATTTCTGTTCTTAATTGTGCCCATCTTTGCATGAAATGTTCCCTTGGTATCTCTAAATTTCTTGAAGAGATCTCTATTTTGTTCCCATTCTGTTGTTTTCCTTAGTTTCTTTGCATTGAAGATGGCTTTCTTATCTCTCCTTGCTTTTCTTTGGAACTCTGCATTCAGATGGATATATCTTTGCTTTTCTCCTTTGCCTTTAGTTTTTCTTCTTTTCTCAGCTATTTGTAAGGCCTCCTCAGACAACCATTTTGCCTTTTTTGTACTTCTTTTTCTTGGGGATGCTCTTGATCACGGCCTCCTGTACAATGTCACAAACCACCATTCATAGTTCTTCAGGCACTGTGTCTATCAGATCTAATCCCTCAAATCTATTTCTCACTTCCAGTGTAAGGGATTTGATTTAGGTTTTACCTGAATGGTCTAGTGGTTTTCCCTACTTTCTTTAAGTCTGAATTTGGCAATAAG
Source organism: Bison bison bison (assembly GCF_000754665.1). Classification (NCBI taxonomy): domain Eukaryota; kingdom Metazoa; phylum Chordata; class Mammalia; order Artiodactyla; family Bovidae; genus Bison; species Bison bison. The sequence continues at coordinate 476,523 of NW_011495021.1, forward strand.
GAGTTCATGATCTGAGCCACAATTAGCTCCTCATGTTTTTGCTGACTGTATACAGCTTCTCCATCTTTGGCTGCAAAGAATGTTATCAATCTGATTTTGGCATTGACAGTCTGGTGATGTCCATGTGTAGAGTCTTCTTTTGTGTTGTTGGAAGACAGTGTTTGCTATTACCAGTCTGTTCTCTTGGCAAAACTCTGTTGGCCTTTGCTCTGCTTCATTTTGTACTCCAATGTCAATTTGCCTGTTACTCCATGTATCCCTTGACTTCCTACTCTTGCATTCCAATCCCCTATAATGAAAAGGATGGCAGAGTTGAAGGACATGCACTCGTCTTCTCCTGTGAGAACTCCAAAATTACAACTCACTGCTGAACAATCATTGACAGAAGAATGTTGGATACAACCAAAAAAAGATACCCCACATCCAAGGGCTAAGGAGAAGCCCCAGCAAGACAGTAGGAAGGGTAAAATCACATTTGGAGTCAAACCTCATAACCACCAGAGACACTTGGAAGGCTCAAACAAACCTGTGCACCAGGACCCAGAGACCCCACAAAGACTGAGTTAGAATTGTGTTTAAGTGTCTCATGCAGAGATATGGGCCAGCAGTGGCCTGCTGTAGGGCAGGGGCTCTGGGTGCAGCAGATCTGGGTATAGCATAAGTCCTCTTGGATGAGGTCACCATTAACCCCACCATAGAGCTGCCAGAACTTACACAAGAATGGGGAAACCAACTCTTGGAGGGACAAACAAATGTTGTGTGCACCAGGACTCAGGAGAAAGGAGCAGTGATGTCAAAAGAGACTGACCTAGACTTGCCTGTGAGTGTCCAGGAGTCTCCAGCAAAGGCGTGGTTTGGAGTTGGTCTGCTGCCATGTGTGGGCACTCAGTGAAGCAGTTCATGGGATGTTCTGAAGGAGGTCACCATTATCTTCATTACCTCCACCATAGTTTGGAACAGGGAGGGAAAACAGCCCTGCCCATCAACCGAAAATTGGATTAAGGATGTATGGAGCATGGCCTCACCCATTAGAACAAGACCCAGTTTCCCCCTCAGTCAGTCTCTCCCATCAGCTTCCATAAGCTTCTTATCCTTATCCATCAGAAGGCCAACAGAATGAAAACTACAATCACAGAAAACTAATCAAACTGATCACATGAACCTCAGCCTTGTCTAATTCAATGAAACTATGAGCCATGCCATGTAGGGAATCCCAAGACAGATGGGTCATGGTGGAGAGTTCTGACAAAATGTGGTCCACTGGAGAAGGGAATGGCAAACCACTTCAATATTCTTGTCTTGAGAACCTCATGAACAGTATGAAAAAGCAAAAAGATAGGACACTGAAAGATGAACTCCCCAGGTCCATAGATGCCCAATATGCTACTGGAGATCAGTGGAAAATAACTCCAGAAAGAATGAAGAGACAGAGCCAAAGTAAAACAACACCCAGTTGTGGACGTGACTGATGATGGAAGTAAAGTAAAGAACCTGGAATGTTAGGTCCATGAAACAAGGCAAATTGGAAGTGGTCAAACAGGAGATGGCAAGACTGAACATTGATATTTTAGGAAGAATCAGTGAACTAAAATATACTGGAATGGGCAAATTTAATTCAGATGACGATTGTATCTACTATTGTGGGCAAGAATCCCTTAGAAGAAATGGAGTAGCCCTCATAGTCAACAAAAGAGTGCAAAATGCAGTACTTGGATGCAATCTCAAAAGCAACAGAATGATCTCTGTTCTTTTCCAAAGCAAACTATTCAAAATCATAGTAATCCAAGTCTATGCCCCAAGCAATAATGCTGAAGAAGCTGAAGTTGAATGGCACTATGAGGACCTCCAAGACCTTCTAGAACTAACATCAAAAAAAGATGACCTTTTCATTATAGGGGACTGGAATGTAAAAGTAGGAAGTCAAGACATGGATGCACAATTTTAAATAAATGTACTAGAGACAAGAGTAAGAACCCTTTGAATGGAAAAGATCTATTTATGCTTTATTGACTATACCAAAGCCTTTGACTGTGGAGATGGCTATAAACTGTGGAAAATTCTGAAAGAGATGGAAATAACAGACCACCTGACCTGCCTCTTGAAAAGTCTGTAAGCAGGTCAGGAAGAAACAGTTAGAACTGGACATGGAACAACAGACTTGTTCCACATAGGAAAAGGAGTACATCAAGGTTGTATATTGCTACCCTGCTTATTTAACTTATATGCATAGTACATCTTGAGAAATGCTGGGCTGGATGAAGCACAAACTGGAATTAAGATTGCCAGGAGAAATATCAATAACCTCAGATATGCAGATGACACCACCCTTATGGCAGAAAGTGAAGAAGAACTAAAGAGCCTCTTGATTAAAGTGAAAGAGGAGAGTGAAAAATTGGCATTGATTCATTGCAAGTAGATGGGGAAACAGTGGAAACAGTGGCTGACTTTATTTTTTGTGCTCCAAAATCACTGCAGATGGTGATTGCAGCCATGAAATTAAAAGACACCTACTCCTTGGAAGGAAAGTTATGACCAACCTAGATAGCATATTCAAAAGCAGAGACATTACTTTGCCAACAAAGGTTCGTCTAGTCAAGGCTATGGTTTTTCCTGTGGTCATGTATGGATGTGAGAGTTGGACTGTGAAGAAGGCTGAGCACTGAAGAATTGATGCTTTTGAACTGTGGTGTTGGAAAAGACTCTTGAGAGTCCCTTGGACTGCAAGGAGATCCAACCAGTCCATTCTGAAGGAGACCAGCCCTGGGATTACTTTGGAAGGAATGATGCTGAAGCTGAAACTCCAGTACTTTGGCCACCTCATGCAAAGAGTTGACTCATTGGAAAAGACTCTGATGCTGGGAGGGACTGGGGGCAGGAGGAGAAGAGGACGACAGAGGATGAGATGGCTAGATGGCATCACTGAATCGATGGACGTGAGTCTGAGTGAACTCCGGGAGTTGGTGATGGACAGGGAGGCCTGACGTCCTGCGATTCATGGGGTTGCAAAGAGTCGGACACGACTGAGTGACTGATCTGATCTGATCTGATGGTTTTTCCAGTGGTCATGTATGGATGTGAGGGTTGGACTATAAAGAAAGCTGAACACCAAGGAAGTGATGCTTTTGAACTATGGTGTTGGAGAAGACTCTTGAGAGTCCCCTGGACTGCAAGGAGACCCAACCAGTCCATCCTAAAGGAAATCAGTCCTGAATATTCATTGGAAGGACTGATGTTGAAGCTGAAACTCCAATACTTTGGCCACCTGATGCGAAGAGCTGACTCATTTGAAAAGACCGTGATGCTGGGAAGGTTGAAGGTGGGAGGAGAAGGGGATGACACAGGATGAGATGGTTGGATGGAATCACCGACTCAGTGGACATGAGTTTTAGTAAACTATGGAAGTTGTTGATGGACAGGGAGGCCTGGCATGCTTCAGTTCATGGGGTCGTGAAGAGTCGCACAAGACTGAGCGACTCAATTGAACACTACAGAACTAGAGACCAACAACAAAAAAATAATAATACACAGAATTATAAAGCAATTATAGAAAATAATAATCCTCCCAGTAAACTTCCCAAATTCATAAAGGATAATTGCATGAAATGTTGTTTCAGTTGAAGTGAAAATATTCTCAGAAAGATCATAATTCTAATCTGCTGGATATGTTTTATTTTTCAGGATTGTGGGGAGAGGGCAAACACAGCCAGCACTTGTAAAGAACTTACTATGTGTCCGAGTCTTTAAAGGGCTTTGCATCTATACATAATATAGTCCTCATAACAACCTTGTGACTTAAGTACCATTATTCCTCTTTTTCACTGATAAGGAAATAGGTACAGAGTGGTTAAAAACTTAACAGTAATCACAAAACAAATAAATGGTCAAGCTAGAATTCAAACTCGGATCTAACTTGAAAGCTTCATTACATTTTATTGCTCCTTTACTTTTTTAGTTCTATGCTTTGATATCAAATCACATGAATTGGATTCATATACCTATATTTTAGGGAATCTAGGATACTTTCTTGATGGCTGTTTCTTAATCTTTTCACAAACAGTCAACAGAATTTTTCATGCAACCAAGTTGTATTAGCTCTTTACCTGTTAGGAACTGTAATCTTGCAAGCCACAAATTTTGGTAATATGTGTTCTTATTTTAAAGAGGTTAAACTGTGGTGGTGGCGGGGGATGAGGTACATGAGAATTCATGAAATACGTGGTAGTCCTTAAATACATTTAAATTAACTTTGTTAATTGTTACAGAACCAAATAGTTAGAATTTTCATAGAGCTAATTCCTCCTTACCTGTCTGATGTGGTGCTGTTGATGGTAGACCACACTTAAAGCAAGACTGAAATAAACCTATTCTTGGTACAAGGAAACAAGAAGCTGAAAAAAATGAATAAAGATATAAAGGTGCTTTTTGGACAGTAAATTCACTTGAACTGGAGCCCTTGACCCAAAATATCCCTCCATCCAAATAATTTGTTACTGTATCTACAAAACAAAGTACTGTACTCTTAGGGATAGACATTTAGCTTGAAAATCCTGGGTGATGTGGAATAGAGCTGAGGTTTTCTGAAGTAGTAAACAATCCCTACTATCTCAGAGGCATAAAAACACAAAGATTTGTTTATGTTGTGTCTATCACAGACCCTGCTTGTTGCAGTCACTCAGACTCAAGACAATGGAGTGGCTGTCTTTGCATGTAGTGTTGGGTTCTATTATAAAGAAAGCTGAGCGCCAAAGAATTGATGCTTTTGAACTGTGGTGTTGGAGAAGACTCTTGAGAGTCCCTTGGACAGAAAGGAGATCCAACCAGTCCATCCTAAATGAAATCAGTCCTGAATATTCATTGGAAGGACTGATGCTGAAGCTGAAACTCCAATACTTTGCCACCTGATAGGAAGAAATGACTCATTGGAAAAGACCCTGATGCTGGGAAGATTGAAGTGGGGAGGAGAAGAGAGGATGAGATGGTTGGATGGCCTCACTGACTCAATGGACATGGGTTTGAGTAAACTCTGGGAGTTGGTGATGGACAGGGAAGCCTGGAGTGCTGCAGTCGGTCGCAAAGAGTCAGACATGACTGAGTGACTGAACTGACTGAACTAATATCAGAGAAAATGGGAAAACTTTAAGAGTTCATGTTTTTGCAAGTAATACTAAGTTCTGGCTTCAGCAAATAAATTTTAATGACTCTTTTGGTCAAAACTGGGCACCATGCTATTTCCAAATATAAGTCAGGAGTACAATTCTACTATGGGCTTGAAAGGTGGGGAGGTGGTGGAAAATGGGCTTATTTGGCTAATAGCAATTATGACTATCATTAGGTCACCAAATTCCCTTCAGAGAAGTGCTCCCATAGCTTATGTCTGAACATTATCAGTGAACCATTTAGTTGTTAACTAAAGACACTTTATAACTCAGGGAAACCTACAAGTGAAAAATGCTGTGAATGAACTGATTAGACATCAACACTATGTCTACTTCAAACAGATGGCAGAAATGTAAACTCTGCTGAAATGGAAGGAAGAAGCTTTAATTATTGAAAGATGTTCTGCATATTATTGACAGAGAAATTTATCCTGTTGACTAATTTTTTTCTAGACAATGATTCATTTTCTGACCAGTGCAGCTTCACTAGTTTTTCTGTAAACAAAATTCATCATCACAAATTGCCTTTTGATTAGTTTAATTAAAATTTCTGCTTCACAGTCACTAAACAAGAGAAACTTAAGGAGTAGGAAAAGGTCAGAAAGTTGCCTTATGATTTAGTTATTCAACAGAGAACAAGATAAAAATTATTTAAATATTGGAAGGTAACTAATTTTTAAAAGCATAATTCCTTTCCTGAACAACTTGTTTTTCCTATAAAATATTTAATAGATCCTCACTTAAAATTTTGTGAGTCTCTTTATCTTTTGAAGCAATACTTTCTTATTCTTCACTCTTAACATAGCTATTGCTTTTATAATTTTATTTATGCTTATCTGTTTTTATCAAAACACTGCTTTTCCCATGTACAATGAAGAGTCAGGGTAGCAATTATCTATGTTTTTATTATCTTACTCATGTATTTACCTGAATCCATTTGGTTCTTAAAAAGAAACCAGTGTCAGTACAAAATTGAAAAGTATTCAAATTGTGCTTACAAAAGAACAATTTTTAAATGCCTAATTTAAGAGGAGTTTCAAGTTCCATTTTCTAAGAATTCACATGTCTAATGTATGAAATATATATATTGTATATATAAGTGATTTTAAAGGGTCATATATTTCAGTAAATTCTTTCATTGTTTTTGTTAATTGCTTGCCATTATATGGTCTCAATTGTTTAAGGGAAAACTAAAAAGTAAAAATTTGAATAAGATATCATCTTAATAGTTGTAAATTTGAACAGATTACTAATGAACTTGAAATTATACAATAGAGCTAACTGATAACTTAGAGTTATATTTTCTTCATCCTGATCAAAGCCTAATGTACATTCTGACTTGATATGAAAAATGAGTTTGGTTTCATGTGTATCAATTAATTAAATGAAAATGTAATGTAGTCCTTTTAGACATCAGTAGAAAAAAATGTATGGAGATATTTGTCCTGATTCCATATATCTTACTAGTGATAATAATTTTCACACTGCATTCAACTTCATGAAGAAATTCCTTGAGGACCATCCAGCATTCACTAAATCTCCTGGAGGCCCTTCTAGCTCCTTTGTTTTGCTAAGTCTCAAACTTGATGTCCTATGCTTCAGATTTCTGCTATGGTATTTTGATACTTTTGGTATTAAAAAAACTGTGCTAGTTAGCTATTGCTGCACTAAAAAATGGAATGAAACTCAAAAACATCTTATTGTACCACTGTTTTAAGATTCAGAAATTCAAGTAAAGCAAACTTGGAATAGCTTATTTCTGCTCCTTAGTGATTATTAAAAATTTTAAATATGCAAAATAATTTTAAGAAAGTGAAAGGACAATTGAAAGTAAAATGTTTCCATGTCTTTGCTCCATCTGAAAAGTGATAAAAATACCAATTTGTATATTAAGTTGGAATAAATCAGGGATATGATATATAATCTCTAGTATCATCACTCAAAATTATTAAAGAAAGTTTAAAATATCAAAATAGTAGAGGAAGTAATTGAAATCTAGGGTTAATGCTAAATAGATAATGAAGGAGGTAAGATGGAATAGAAATCAAATGGATCAAAGAGCAAAAATACAGTATGATGTTAGATTTAATTTGCCTGCAAAGCAGGAGAAAGGGTTTGATCCCTGGGTTGGAAAGATCACATGAAGAAAATAATGGCAACCCATTCCAGTATTCTTGCCTGGTAAATACTATAGAGAGAGGAGTCTGGTTGGCTATAGTTTATAGGGTTACAGAAGAATAGGACACAAGTTAGTGACTAAACAACACAGCATACTAGTAACTACAATAAATGCAAGTGAACCAGATATTTCAAATACAAGATCAAAGATTGTTAGATTTTTAAAATTCAGTCATATTTTGATTATAATAGGAGCACCTTAAATACACAGATTTGGGTCATCCCAATGCACCAGCCCCAAGCCATTCTCCCAAATCATCCCACCCTCTCTGTCTCCCACAGAGTCCAAAAAACTATTCTATACATCTGGGTCTCTTTTGCTGTCCCACATACAGGGTTATCGTTACCATCTTTCTAAATTCCATATATATGCGTTAGTATACTGTATTAGTGTTTTTCTTTCTGGCTTACTTCAATCTGTATAATAGGCTCCAGTTTCATCCACTTCATTAGAACGAATTCAAATGTATTCTTTTTAATGGCTGAGTAATACTCCATTGTGTATATGTACCACAGCTTTCTTATCCATTCATCTGCTGATGGACATCTAGGTTGCTTCCATGTCCTGGCTATTATAAACAGTGCTGCGATGAACATTGGGGTACACGTGTCTCTTTTAATTCTGGTTTCCTCAATATGTATGCCCAGCAGTGAGGGGGAGGGAGATGGGAGGAGGGTTCAGGATGGGGAACATGTGTACACCCATGGCGGATTCATGTTGATGTATGGCAAAACCAGTACAATATTGTAAAGTAATTAGCCTCCAATTAAAATAAATAAATTTTAAAAAATAAATTAAAAATAAAAAAGAAGAGATACAAAAAGTAAATAAATAAAAATAAATACACAGATTTGACTTGCAAAAACTATATGCAGATCAAGAAGCAACAGTTAGAACTAGAACAGTTAGAGGGTTCCCTTTTCTCCACTCCCTCTCCAGCATTTATTGCTTGTAGACTTTTGGATCGCAGCCATTCTGACTGGCGTGAAATGGTATAAATAAATAAATAAAAAAGAAAAAAAAAGAACTAGAACAGTTAAAATGTGGAACAACAGACTGGTTCAAAATCAAAAAGAAGTATGTCAAGGCTGTATATCATCAATCTGCTTATTTAACTTATCTGCAGAGTACATCATGAGAAATGCCGAGCTGGATGAAGCACAAGCTGGAATCAAGATTGCAGGGAGAAATATCAATTACCTTATATATGCAGATGACACCACCCTTATGGCAGAAAGTGAAGAACTAAAGAGCCTCTCGATGAAGGTGAAAGAGGAGAGTAAAAAAGTTGGCTTAAAACTCAACATTCAAAAAACCAAGATCATGACACCTGGTCCCATCACTTCCGGGCAAATAAATAGGGAAACAATGGAAACAATGAGAGATTATCTTCTTGGGCTCCAAAATCACTGAAGATGGCAATTGCAGCCATGAAATTTAAAAAATGCTTGCTCCATGGAAGAAAAGCTATGACATAACTAGACAGTGTATTAAAAAGCAGACACATCACTTGGCCAACAAAGGTCCATCTAGTCAAAGCAATGGTTTTTCCAATAGTCTTGTGTAGATGTGAGTAGTCAAGTCAAAGTCACTCAGTCATGTCTGACTCTTGCGACCCCATGGTCACAAGGTTCCTCTGTCCATGGGATTCTCCAGGCAAGAATACTGGAGTGGGTTGCCATTTCCTTCTCCAACAGATGTGAGAGTCAGGCCATAAAGAAGACTGAGCACTGAAGAATAGATGCTTTGGAACTGTGGTGTTGGAGAAGACCTTGGACTGCAAGGAGAGCAAACCAGTGAATCCTAAAGGAAATCAACCCTGAATATTCATTGGAAGGACTGATGCTGAAGTTGAAACTCCAATACTTTGGCCATCTGATGCGAAGAACTGAGTCATTGGAAAAGACCATGATGCTGGGAAAGATTGAAGGCAGGAAGAAAAGGGGACAGACAACAGAGGACAAGATGGTTGGATGGCATCACCAACTCAGTGGACATGAGTTTGAGCCAGCTCCTGGAGATGGTGAAGGACAGGAAAGCCTGATGTGTTGCAGTCCATGGGGGAGCAAAGAGTCAGACAGGATTGAGCAACTGGGCAACAACAACAAATAGATAAAGGAATATTGAAAGTAAAAAGCAATATCAACCAAAAAAAGAAATATAGCTACAGTAATATCATATAAAAGTATACTTTAAATTAAAAAAGTAGTAACAAAGAAGGACATGTGATAATGGCAGGAGGGTGGCAGAAGGGTCTTAAAGTTTCATGTACTTAATAATAATAGTTTTAATTTTACGATGCAGACAAAGTGACACAGTCTACAAGGAGGAGACAAACTGACAATCATATTAGAAAACTTAATACTTTTTAATTGAGGGACACAGATGAAATATTTATTTATAGGATATAATATTTGAGTCTAAATTAATCACATCGACTTAATTGGCATATATGGGACATTACACCAAGCAACTGCAGAACACATACTCTTCAAGATCACTGAAACATTTACTCAAATTGACCAAATGCTCTTGAACTCAGAAACAAAATAAAACTAGGAAATACTCAAAACATTGTAAATTAAGCTGTACACTTGAAATAAAAAGTCATGGATCAAGAAGGAAATCATAACAGAAAACAAAGTATTTTGAAAAGTATTATGGTTAAGATCAAACAGATTAAAACGGAAGGGTCAACACTAATGGAGGATTAAAGGGAATTGTATAACCTTTACTGAATGAGAACAAAAAGAACTGAAAACCAAATCCAATTATCTCTGTGAAAAAAATGAAACCAACACAACATTGTAAAGCAACTATAAACAATAATTTTTTAAGGCATTGTGGCAATTAGTCAAAGCTGAATATGGTGATTTTTAGATAATAGTAATGTATCAATATTAATTTCCTGCTTATGATGTTGTAATATGGTTATGTATGAGAATGTTCTTGTTTTCAGTTAAGTACACCAGGCCTTTGTGTTGTCAATTTAGTCTCAAATAAGGAATAAAGAATCCTTTGTATTGATTGCATGGATAACTTTTCTGTGGGTTTAAGATCTGGTTTTTTTAATTCTAAAATTTACAGGGAAAAATCTGCATCGGTAAGGGGATTTTACTTTTTAATCATTTAAATATTATTGACTTCAAGTTAGACTTCTTTAAAAGGAATCAGAATTTACCTGCATGATCCTTTGTATAATTATAACTGGATCAAATCAGTCAGTGCTTCAGAATCAGCTTTTTGCCAGACATAAATGAAAGAACGGTGTTTACTTTTTAACTGTACTTCCTCTCCTATTACTAAGCATGAAGTTATTTTTTTTAATATTTTTTGTCTTTAGCCTTAAGTTCCAAAAATTCATTGCATGTATTAACTATGCTTATAAACTTGTTTTGACATAATAATGTGACTTGATATGATGCAAGAGAAAAATAGAAACAATGCCTGAAAGACTATACTAATTGTACTTAACAAACTGTATTTCTGAAGATTTATGCTTAATTATAATGATTGTTTGTCGGCTTTAAGAATCTACATTTGATATATTGTGATTTCATCAAAGGTGGATTTTATTTTACATACTTTAATTGTTAAAATTGAGAGAAAAGTGAGTGAACTGCACTGTATATTACTAAAATACTTTGATTTTCCTATTAAGAGCAAGGTGTTGATATTTATCAGATTTTACAGAGAGACCTTTAATTCTTCACAAAGTAAATTACTATAAAATTTCTCCAAATGATATTCTAGCAGTGTATTTATTTTATTATAAACAAGAATTTTGCCCAGTCAATAAAATTTGGCATATTTGGCATGTGTGAAATAGGAGTTAATTTTTCACTAGGATAATAATGGTATAAAAATTAAGAAACCTGATAATTGAACTTTGAATGATCAGTTGGATCAGTATTGTCATGGCTGTAATTACTTCCACAAAAATATCATTTCTCCTTTTAATATGCACTTTGGGTGAATGGCATGACTTACAATTATCATGAAATTGTTTTGGTCATCTTAACAATCACTACATACATTTTCTGTTTAAATGAGGAATGAATTTCCATTAATTCATTAAGGATGTTTTTATCAAATGCTTAATTTGTTTCCACATGTGGTACATGGGAATTATTGAGGATGAGAGAGAGATACAGTTAAGACATGAGTATTTTCTTATGACTGTGAAAAAAAATTCTCTTTTCCCTTCAAAAAGCCTGGAACTAAAAGTGATTTTAATTTTTTAACTTAATTAAATATCGATTGAGTATCTATTTTCTGCCTTTCTTCATCACTGTATGACATATGAAGATAGACGAAGTGTAGCACTGTAATCCACCAGGCTCCTCTGTCCATGGGATTTCACAGACAAGAATACTGGAGTGGGTTACCATTTCCTTCTCCAGGAGATCTTCCTAACCCAGGGATTGAACCTGTATCTCGTGCATTGGCAGACAGATACTTTACCACTGAGCCACCAGGGAAGCCCATTCAACAGATGCAGCAAAACAAATCATGAAAGTGTTATGCAATGGTACATGGCTTTGTCAAATACTAAAATGATGGTTCCAGAATGAATAAAATTTGAGTATCAGAGAAATTAACCTAATTAAAATTAAGATTGGTAAAAGAGTAACCAGGCAAAGAAGGAAGGACATTTCAGTATGAAGATACATCATGAGAAAAGAGCTCATGTTAGGCATAGACATAAAATGCTTGATAAGAGAGAAGATCGGTGCAGGTGAAGTAAAATATGAGCAGTAAAATAGCCTAGACATAAAGATAGGGATTGATTTTTGTGGGACCACACAGGCCATATGAAGAATATTATTGTTTATTGTAGCTGTTGTTCAGTTGCTAAGTCGTGTCTGACTCTTTGCGACCCATGAACTGCAGCACAACCAGGCTTCCTGTTCTTCACTAACTCCTGGAGTTTGCTCAGACTTATGTCCATTGAGTCAGTGATACCATCCAACTATTTCATCCTCTCTTGTCCCCTTTTCCTCAGAATCAGGGTCTTTTCCAACAAGTCTGGCTCTTCACATCAGGTGGCTGAAGTACTGGAGCTTCAGCTTCAGCATCTGTCCTTCCAATAAATATTCAGGGTTGATTTTATTGTAGAGCAATGGGAAAACCATAAACATTTTTAATGGAGAGATGACATGTAGATTTGTACTTTGAAAAGATTGCTTGCTTTAAAGCAAAGTATTACTAGAAAAAAAGAGAAAAATGTAGTAAAATGATAATAAGTTACACAGTACACCACTTATTCTTATTTTATAACATGAAATGATTTAAAACAGAACCATTTCTTCTGGTTAATTGCTCGTTCTTTGGTTCTCTTTCCCCTTCTTTTGCTTCTCTCCAAAAAGTACCCAGGTATAAGCATTCCCACTACCTTTGAGTTACCCATGGTCTCTGCGACAGAATGGTTTTTCTCACAATTTCCTGACCGAGTATCTATTGTGTTGTAGATGGTTCTATTATGTTATAAACCACTCATCCAATTCTGGCTAGACTGCACAGAATCTTAGTGGCTCTTTTTTTTTTTTTTTAAATTACAGCATTCTTTAGATTCTCAGATATTCCCAGCGTCTCCATATTCCATCCCTCAACAACCGTCCATCCCATGGCCATCCCACCATTGGTACCTAGGAAATGATCCTCTACAGAACTGTATAACCCATAAGAGGTCATTATGTCACCTATGTCCTCTGTAGCCACTGCTACACATGTCTGTATTATTGTAAAATATGGCAAAAGACCAAATGGAACCTTTCATGGATTTCATCCAGGGAATTGAGCCATTAGTTCTAATGTGCTCATTTCCTCTTATCCTTCTGGAAGTTTCTACTGAATCCCAAGAAATATTATCATATTCATCCACCAAAACCACAAATATGTACACATTGAGTTTTCTCACATAGAGATCCAGAAGTAAGGACATTCATGACGTTAATGTTGAACTCTGTGCCCTTGACCTCTCTTGAGGATAGGATTTCTCCCAAATACTCCCATGATATTCTAAGTTCTCTTTATCTCTTGCTAATAGTGAAACAGATATTCAATGGTACTACTCCAGGCCCATAATTTGTTGATAGCAAGAAAACAAAACCACTTTATTCATGTCCAACTCTTTGTGACTCTGTGGACCATAGCCCACTAGACTCCTTTATCCATTGGATTTTCCAGGCAAGAATGCTGGAGTGGGTTGCCATGCCCTCCTCCAGGGCACCTTCCTTACCCAGAGATCAAACCCATGTCTCTTATGTCTCCTGAATGGCAGGTGGGTTCTTTACCACTAATGTTACCTGGAAAGCCCAAAAGATAATATATACAGACAATCCTTCCAACTTAACACTATTATACGGCTTCCCTTGTGGCTCAGCCAGTAAAGAATCCGACTGCAATGTGGGAGACCTGAGTTCAGTCCCTAGGTTGGGAAGATCCCCTGGGGAAGGGAAAGGCTACCCACTCCAGTATTCTGGCCTGGAGAATTCCATGGACTGTATAGTCCATGGAGTTGCAAAGAGTCTGACACCACTGGGCAACTTTCACTTTCATTTCCAGCTTCACACTGCTAGGGAATTTTAATAAAAGCCTCCAAAACATTTTTTTTCATTGATTATAAAAGCTAAGCATTGATTTTTTTCCCATTCTTCTCATTTCCTACCACAATTTTAATTCTCTCTTCTCATTCTGTTTCTATCACATAGTATATATCAGTGTGTGTTAGTTGCTCAGTTGTGTCCCACTCTTTGCAACTTCATGGACTGTAGTCTGCCAGGCTCTTCTGTCCATGGAATTCTTTAGGCAAGATTACTGGAGTGGATAACGATTCCCTTCTCCCTGGGATCTTCCTGACCCAAGGATTGAACCTGGGTCTCATTACAGGCTGATTCTTTACCATCTGAGCCATGAGAGAAGCTTCCATATATTGGACATTGGTTAACCAAAAAGTTGTCAAATACAGGGGGAAGGACATAAAAAATAGTATATTTCAGATTAGATTTTATAATTACATGGGGAAAAAAACAGTGAAATGAGGTGTCTATTACAGTGATCTAGGATTAAAAATCGTAAAAATGTTGGTGATAGAACTGGTAAAAAGTGAGTGAATTTGAGACAAATCTGGCCCAACACCTATTTAGGTAAATAAACTTGTGACACTCATTCATTCATGTACTCTTTATGACTACTTTGCATTGCAAAAGCAAAATTCAGTTGATGTGATGGAGACCACACAATCAACAAAGCCTAAAATATTCACTGCCTTCTCCTTCATAGAAAATTGTTGCCAATTCCTAATTGACAGCACAAGTACAAATTCAATGTACTATTTATGCTGATTTTATTGAATGTATCAACAAGAAGATTTTTAACCTTTGTAAGCAGTGGCTTTGATCTTATCTGTTTTTGTTGTTGTTGTTGTTTTTAAGATTTATTTATTTTTGGTTGCTTGCACTGGGTCTTCGTTGCACAGGAGCTTTCTCTACTCAATTAGAGAGTAACCCCAGTAGTGAGAAGGGGCTACTCTTTGTTGTGGTACACCAGCGGCTTCTTGGGAGAAGGCACTAGCACCCCGCTCCAGTACTCTTGCCTGGAAAATCCCATGGATGGAGGAGCCTGGTGGGCTGCAGTCCATGGGATCGCGAAGAGTCAGGCACGACTGAGCGACTTCACTTTCACTTTTCACTTTCCTGCATTGGAGAAGGAAATGGCAACCCACTCCAGTGTTCTTGCCTGGAGAATCCCAGGGCCGGGGGAGCCTGGTGGGCTGCCGTCTATGGGGTCGCACAGAGTCAGACACGACTGAAGCGACTTGTTAACAAGCAGCAGCAGCGGCTTCTCATTGTGGTGGCTTTTCTTGTTGTGGTCACGTGCTCTAGGGCATGTGGGCTTCAGTAGTTTGGCACACAGGCTCAGCAGCTGCAGCTCATGAACCTAAGGGCATGAGCTCCGTAGTTGTGGTGCAAGGGCTTAGTTGCTTCACGGCATGTGAACCTTCCAAGTCCCCTTCACTGACAGGCAGATTCTTACCCACTGCTCCACCAAGGAAGCCTCTGATCTTACCAGTTTTTAACCTCATGTTCTAGAGGCAGAATTTATGTAAATATTTTTAAACTTCATATGGAAAGGAGCTTTTAAAGACAGCATATACATTCATTTTTTTAAATTAATAGTGAATTATTCTAATAATAATGTAATTATTCTGTTTTTTAATTACTTTTACCAACTCATTCATTAAAAAAGTTAACATATATAAAAATATAAAGAAAATAACATAGTAATCTTTCATCTGCATGTGTATCCTAGTTTGAATAATAAATTCATGACACTGTTTTATACCTCCACATTCCTTTATTCAACTGTGGAAAGCTCTTAGAGAGATGAGAATACCAGACCATCTTACCTGTCTCCAGAGAAACCTGTATGCAGGTCAAGAAGCAGTAGTTAGAACCCTATATGGAACAACTGATTGGTTCAAGATAGAGAAGGGAGTATGACGGGGCTGTCTGTCATCAGCATTTGTTCAACCTTTACACTGAGCACATCATGAGAAATACTAGGCTGGATGAGCTACAAGCTGGAATCAAGATAGGTGTGAGAAACATCAACAACCTCAGATATGCAGGTGATACTGCTCTAATGGCAGAAAGCAAAGAGGAACTAAAGAGCCTCTTGATGAGGGTGAAAGAGGAAAGTGAAAGACCAGGCTGAAGACTAAATATTTTTTAAAAATAAAATAAAAACTAAGATTATTGCATCTGGCCCCATTACCACATGGCAAATAGAAGGGGGAAAGGTGGAAGAGGTGACAGATTTATTCCTCTTGGGCTCCAGAATCACTGCAGACAGTTTCTACAGCCATGAAATCAGAAGACGATTGCTTCTTGGCAGGAAAGTGTCTAGGTTTGTAAAAACCTAGACAGTACATTGAAAAGCAGAAACATTACTCTGCAGACAAAGGTCCATATATTCAAGACTATAGTCTTCCCAGTGCTCACATACAGTTGTGAGAGCTGTACCATAAGGAAGGCAGAACACCAAAGAATTGACGCCTTCGAACTATGGTGCTGGAGAAGACTCCTGAAAGTTCCTTGGACAGCAAGGAGATCAAACCAGTCAATCTTAAGGGAGGTCAAGCCTGAATATTCACTGGAAAGACTGGTGCTGAAGCTGAATCTCCAGTATTTTGGTCATCTAATGCAAATAGACCAAAGATCTATCGGATCTTTGAGATCACTGGAAAAGTCCCTGATGCTGGGAAAGATTGAGGGCAGAAGGAGAAGAGGGTGTCAAAGGATGAGATGGCTGGATAGCATCACTATGCAATGAACATGCACTTGGGCAGACTCCAGGAGATGGTAAGGGACAGGGAGGCCTGGTGTGCTGCAGTCCATGGGGTCGCAAAGAATTGGACAAGACTGGGTGACTCAACAAACAAACAAACAAATTCCTTTATCCCTGTCTATTTTGAAATGAATTCAAGATATTTGGGCTTCTCAGGTGGTGCTAGTAGTAAAGAATCTGTCTACCAATGCAGGAGACAAAAAAGACTCAGGTTTGATCCCTGGGTCAAAAAGGTCCCCTGGAGGAGGACATGGCAACTCACTCTATTATTCTTGCCTGGAGAATCCCACAAACAAAGGAGCCTGGAGGGCTACAGTCCATGGGGTTGCAAAGAGTTGGACATGACTGAAGCGACTTAGCATGCACATGCAAGGTATTTATATCTTTTGTCTGCAAATATTTAAGTTTATATATCTAAAATATAAGTACTCTTTTGTAATATAACCACAAAACATTTATCACACCAAAAAGTGACAGTATTCTTTAATAAGACGTTTTTTTATATTTTTAAAGTAAATTTCAGTGACCATACTTTAAAGTCTTTATTTTGCAGTTTGCTAATGTGATTTGGGTTTCCCTGGTGGCTTGGTAATAAAGAATCTGCCTGCCAACGCAAGAGACACCAGTTCAATCCCTGAGTCAGGAAGATTCCTTGGAGAAGGAAATGATAACGCACTGAAGTATTCTTGCCTGGGAAAACCCATGGGCAGAGAAGCCTGGTAGGCTACAATCCCTGGAGTCACAAAAGAGTTGGACGTGACTTAGCGACTAAACAACAGCAGTGTGACTCTTAGGTCTTCAGATTTATAGTTCCTATCTTTATTTTTTCCATATAGTTTATTTATTGAATTAATTAGGTCATTTGTACGGTAGAGATTCCTATATTCTGGATTTTGCTGGTTGAAATTTTGTGGTGTCATTTAATGTTTCTTTAACTCCAGTATTTCCCATAAGTTCACAAACTAGATTTAGAATCAGGTTTATATTTTGGCAGGAGTATTTGTATATGGTGTTATGTAAGTACATGATAATGACTTGTGTCTTCTCTTTTATATCAACATGCATTGATTATTATTGCCTCAATCCATCACTTTCATTATGGTTGTAAAATTGTGTTAGCTTAATTCTATTAATATAATCTCTACTTCTATTAGCTAAAATATTTTTATAAAAAGGAATATTCTCTAATCAAATATTTATTTACACTAAAGCATATTGGAAGGGCAGTATAACAACCGGTTCTTTCAAAATAATGAGGTAGTTTCCTAGTATTTTGTGTAAGTGATCATCGAGAATAGTTTTATTATTACAAAGTCATGGATGGAAATGTATTTGATGTGTTTCAGTCCATTACAGTTATTAGTCTTAAAATGTTCAAACTGTCCCAAATTTGGCCACAGGGAGCTTGTTAAAGTTAGCTCCAGGTGTCCTTTTAAAGACTCAGTAATCATTTATAACTTCCTCATGATTCCACTGGACATGAATAGCTCAGTTTGTACATATCCTGTTGCAGATCTGGAATTAGCTATTTGTCCAAGGAGGTCTGTATCCTTTTAGTGAGAAATGGTAGTTAGCACTTCGTGTTACTAGAAATGCTCATTGGTTATTGGGTTGGTCATTATTTTTAAGATTTTTTTTAAAAAAAAAACTAGGACACATTTTGTTTTAAGATAACAATGTTGATGCTTCCAGTTCAATATCAGAATTATTCTTACTTAATCTCATTGATCTTACCTCCATATCTTCACCTATCAATGTTAAAAATACTTGTTCTCAGTGACCCCAACATAGTCATTTATTTTACCCTGTGTAAGAAATACACAATAGTCTCAGAATAATAAAACCAACAGAATCTACAACAATGTTACTACTGACTACTGTTTTTAGTATACCTAGACATTTCCTTTAGGTCAACTCTACTTCTAACAATTACTCAATATATTTTAGCAACTACTTTAGTAAACTGTTTGCTAACTTTAGTAGATTTCCACTGAAGTTGTCCATAGTTCTGGAAATCTCTATAATATTTTGAAGTTAAGTAAAATAAACACGGGGTGCTTCCTTGGTAGCTCAGTGGTAAAGAATCCTCCTGCCAGTGCAGGAGGCACTGATTTGGTCCCTGGGTCGGGAAGATCCCTGGAGCAGGAAATTGCAACCCAATGCAGTATTCTTGCCTGGGAAATCCTATGGACAGAGGAGCCTGGCAGGCTAGTCTATGGGAATGCAAAATAGTCAAACATGATTTAGCAACTGAACAACAACAAAATAAACACAAAATCACTTGATAAGATATCTTGAGAAATGTCATAATTCTGCATCTTGTTTTAGAAATCTTTTATTATACCTCTACAAGAATTTCAAATCTCTTTCCAATCATCTCTATGTCCTCTGCACAATCCCCCTCTAGAAAACTTCTTTAGATCATAATCAGCCTAAGAATCTATCAAGAGGAAAATAAGCATCATACCCTTTATTTAAGCACTGTTCTTTCAAAAGAAAAACTAGTGCATTTTTTTCCCCAAACAGTACTTGAAGTGTATTGTTGAATGCTACCTTTAGGAAAACAAAAATCCATACACATATAGTAAAGCATATAAAGATATATACATATTAAATAGGATTTACTCTTTTCTCTATGGATTATCATGTTTAAATCATTAAAATGTACTTTGTTTCTTTTAATATTCCTCTATCATTCCCTTTTCAGTACTATCTTATCTTCTTTATTGTTAGACACACTGAAATGTACAACATGCAATATTAATGTGGCAAATTTCATGTTTTCTTAAGTCTGGATTTGGAAATATGATGAAAGCTTAATGTTCACTTGAATGTGGATTTGGAGATATCACACTTAAAAATTTGATGTATCATGAGTATTTCCTCTTGAGGGCTTTGAAAATATGTCTTTACTGATTGTTATGTACAATCCATAGTCAGCTGCAAGCTACTCATGACTGTATAGCTAAGTATAAATGATTTGACTGTGAGTCAACTCCTTATGCATATAGAAAAATGCCTTGTATAACAGTTATATTTCAAGAGGAATTCAATTATAGCTTTTTTCAAAATCAAGGAAAGATATTCTGAGTATGCCAAGTTATTTGCAATAACAGCCTCTCAGCATCATATTAATATAGATGATAAATACAGTTTTTATACAAAATCTGAATGTTATGAATTGTAAATGTGTAAGGTTTCTTTATTGTAACATTATTTATAGAAAGTATTCCACCTAAAGTAGTTTACACTCATAATCACTGATTAAATACACTTCTGATTTTAGTGAATGCTCAGACCACTCTATAAATGACATTGAATTTTTTATTTAAATTATAAAGAATCTTTGTTACAAGAAAATTAAGTAGCAAAACCAAGATTATAGATAGACATTTGTGGTGGAGAGAATACCAACTTTCATCTAATGATAGCCATATAGTTCATTTTATTTATGCTACATTTATTTATACTAAATTACAAAACTAGATTTTTAGGTTGAATTTGGGCAAGTAAAACATCTAGGATTGAATGACAACCAAAGCATTTATGATTATTTTTCTTCTTTCAATGTTTTTATCTTGGATCTTCAGATTTGGTCTTCCACCATTCTTGACCTTATGTTTACCCATTATGTGTATGAAGTTCTATTTGAAACAAGGGAGGCGTTATTTTGTTTAGTTTCATTTATAATGGAGGACTGGAATTTTTGAAAAATGACTGAGTATTAAGTTTCTTTAAAATTTATAAACTTCAATATGCCAGACAGCACTTAAAGCCAACCAACAATATCTTCCAAGTCCCTGTGTTCTTGTTCAGTACTTCTCGTCTCACACCAGTGTTTATTCAGGTGGCACCAAGTTATAAAGAATCTTAAGGAAGGCTCTCAAGGAGAGATCATGACAAATACAGAGCCTAGAGCATATACACTGAAGTGTCAGTAGATAAAAGGTTCTACTCCTTGTCAGGTAGAGAGTCATAAATAAATGCCCATTGTTTGTATATAACCCTCAAGTTTCTTTCAGCAGCTGATTATCAAATCACTGAAATTGAATTCTTTAATGATAACTTGGTAGCTCCAGAATTTTTCCTTCCTTGAGAAAGAAATGGCAACACACTCCAGTATTCTTGGCTGGAGAATCCCATGGACAGAGGAGCCTGGCAGGCTATAGTCCATGGGGTCACAAGAGTTGGATACAACTTGGTGACTAAACCACCACCTCCACCAGAATTGTTATCAGGTAAAAGCGATGACAAGTTCTTTAGTCTGTGAATCAACAGGGATCTATTGGTCAGAACTGATTTAACACAGTAATATCCAATAAATACACTGTTGAATTATAGTTAATTTTATCCAATAGCAATAAGAAAGAGGAGAAAGATGAAAAGGAGAAGATGGACGAGGAGGAAAGGGAAGGAAAAGTAAGTGCAGTTATTCCTCACCCAAACACTTTACCAGAGTATACAAGAAAAAAGGGGATGCATATATTGCCATTCAGGATTCTGCTTGTCTGTGAAAATGAGTAGACTTCCTTTATTCAGCCTGCGAGTGTTATCAGGAAGGAGCTAGTCTGGGTTTCTCTTTTGGAGGAATCAGATGGAAGTCCAATCCACAGCCCTCAGTTTGTAACCTACCTGCAAAGTTAAAAAAAAATGCCTTCTCTTTTAGAAGATGCTTGGGCTTGTTTGCGTGCTATACAATTCAGACTATTTGGGTTTTGCAATGGCTAAACCCAATATATCACTCCAGTACTCTTGCCTGGAAAATCCCATGGATGGAGGAGCCTGGTGGGCTGCAGTCCATGGGGTCGCTAAGAGTTGGACACAACTGAGCGACTTCACTTTCACTTTTCACTTTCATGCATTGGAGAAGGAAATGGCAACCCACTCCAGTGTTCTTGCCTGGAGAATCCCAGGGACGGGGGAGCCTGGTAGGCTTCCGTCTATGCGGTCACACAGAGTCAGACATGACTGAAGTGACGTAGCAATAGCAGCAAACCCAATATATATATAATTTAATAGATAATTAAATATAATATATATGGAATATATGGAACACAATATAATAATTCCAGTATAATATATGTGGAATTTTTAGGAGAAATAAATTTGGCATTGAAATATAGTAGGATTCAATTTTTTAATGGAATTTCCTGCATTGTTATTTATAATTTCAAAAACTCTCATTCTTACAATCTTAGTTTTACTCATACGTACTTGCTTTCAATTTCCATTTCCTATTCTATTTCTTTAAAAAGTGCTTCATATGCTTTGAGTATGCAACAGTCAAAATATCAATTAGGAAGCCATAATTTATATGCTTTGTAGTAAGTTTTTAAGAATAGTTAACAAAATTATAAAGATATTTGCCTTTAAAAGTTTTGTTTTACTAAAAATCTGAAAACAAGAATAGCCTGAGAAATGTAGGAAAATATGAAAATTTCTAAAAGGTAATTTATAGTTTTTAAGAATGACATGAAATAAGGCTAAACAGTTTTCTAATTCTCATTCCCTTTGAAAACCTCAATAAGAGCCCTTTACAATTAATATGCATCTCTAAATTTGATGAATGAATTTTAAATAATATAATTTTAAAAGGAATTTGATTGCTTTGATATTTTTAATCAAACTATAAAAGTTTTAACTAGTAGAAAGAAAATGATTTTAAAGGAAATTAATCATTTATAGATAGATATTAAGCATGTTTTTAACTAATTGCTCAATACTTACCTTATTTCTCTTATTTTAATCTACTTAAGTATGTTAGCAATAATTTAAACATTTCTCCTTTTTCTGAATAAATTTATATTAATTTACTCCCCAAATTATTTTTAGATACTCATATACATATTTTGGAGAAGGCAATGGCAACCCATTCCAGTACTCTTGCCTGGAAAATCCCAGGCAAGGACAGAGGAGCCTGGTGGGCTGCAGTCCATGGGGTCACTAAGAGTCGGACACGACTGAGCGACTTCACTTTCACTTTTCCCTTTCATGCACTGGAGAAGGAAATGGCAACCCACTCCAGTGTTCTTGCCTGGAGGGTCCCAGGGGCAGGGGAGCTTGGTGGGCTGCTGTCTATGGGGTCACACAGAGTTGGACACAACTGAAGCGATTTAGCAGCAGCATATACATATTTTGATCAATTTAAATTTAGTGTATTTTGAGACTATGAAAACAATTTTAAGGTTTATTTATATGGATGATGATGCATACAAGTTGACATCAGATCAGATCAGATCAGATCAGTCGTGTCCGACTTTTTGCAACCCCATGAATTGCAGCACTCCAGGCCTCCCTGTCCATCACCAACTCCTGGAGTTCACCCAGACTCACGTCCATCAAGTCCGTGATGCCATCCAGCCATCTCATCAATGCAAAGAAATAGAGGAAAACAACAGAATGGGAAAGACTACGGATCTCTTCAAGAAAATCAGAGATACCAAAGGAACATTTCATGCAAAGATGAGCTCGATAAAGGACAGAAATGGTATGGACCTAACAGAAGCAGAAGATATTAAGAAGAGATGGCAAGAATACACAGAAGAACTGTACAAAAAAGATCTTCACGACCCAGATAATCATGATGGTGTGATCACTGACCTAGAGCCAGACATCCTGGAATGTGAAGTCAAGTGGGCCTTAGAAAGCATCACTACGAATAAAACTAGTGGAGGTGATGGAATTCCAGTTGAGCTATTCCAAATCCTAAAAGATGATGCTGTGAAAGTGCTGCACTCAATATGCCAGCAACTTTGGAAAACTCAGCAGTGGCCACAGGACTGGAAAAGGTCAGTTTTCATTCCAATCCCAAAGAAAGGCAATGCCAAAGAATACTCAAACTACCACACAATTGCACTCATCTCACACGCTAGTAAAGTCATGCTCAAAATTCTCCAAGCCAGGCTTCAGCAATATGTGAACCATGAACTTCCTGATGTTCAAGCTGGTTTTAGAAAAGGCAGAGGAACCAGAGATCAAATTGCCAACATCCTCTGGATCATGGACAAAGCAAGAGAGTTCCAGAAAAACATCTATTTCTGCTTTATTGACTATGCCAAAGCCTTTGACTGTGTGGATCACAATAAACTGTGGAAAATTCTGAAAGAGATGGGAATACCAGACCATCTGATCTGCCTCTTGAGCAATTTGTATGCAGGTCAGGAAGCAAGAGTTAGAACTGGACATGGAACAACAGACTGGTTCCAAATAGGAAAAGGAGTTCGTCAAGGCTATATATTGTCACCCTGTTTATTTAACTTATATGCAGAGTACA
>NW_011495021.1:500581-505768 GCF_000754665.1 Bison bison bison
AGTGTCAGACTTTATTTTGGGGGGCTCCAAAATCACTGCAGATGGTGACTGCAGCCATGAAATTAAAAGACGCTTACTCCTTGGAAGAAAAGTTATGACCAACCTAGATAGCATATTCGAAAGCAGAGACATTACTTTGCTAACAAAGCTTTGTCTAGTCAAGGCTATGATTTTTCCTGTGGTCATGTATGGATGTGAGAGTTGGACTGTGAAGAAAGCTGAGCGCCAAAGAATTGATGCGTTTGAACTGTGGTGTTGGAGAAGACTCTTTAGAGTCCCTTGAACTGCAAGGAGATCCAACCAGTCCATTCTGAAGGAGATCAGCCCTGGGATTTCTTTGGAAGGAATGATGCTAAAGCTGAAACTCCAGTACTTTGGCCACCTCATGCAAAGAGTTGACTCATTGGAAAAGACTCTGATGCTGGAACGGATTGAGGGCAGGAGGAGAAGGGGACGACAGAGGATGAGATGGCTGGATGGCATCACTGACTCAATGGACGACATAGACTTATTTAAATTAAATATAAATCACAAATAGAATAAAGGTAAATTCAGCAGATTTTAACCAATTTTACAGCACTAAATATATTCCCTATCAAACTCATTAACAGACCAAACAGTTATTAGAGCTTTTAGATAAAGTTTTGTGAAATCTCTTTTTTTGTAGTGGCAATTCAAAGGTACAGACTTTTAGACTGAGGTTTTAAACATATCCTGAATGTATTCACTATCAGAGTTATTTTAGTAGGAGTCATCAGTACAACTGGCTCTTCCAGTTATAAGGTTATATGATCTAAAGTTCCAAATTAGCATAGTTCTGCAATCAGGAATCTGTAGCTTCTGGTTTCCACTATTAATATAAATGTCTTGGCATGCCAACGATGATTAATTCTGACACCTGTAAAAAGTTATGGGTTGCACAGTAGTGGAGCAAGTCTTTTGCTTAGTTTTGTTTTTCTATTCCTTTTCATTTTATGAGAAATGTAGTTCTGTTCTTCAGAGGATACACTCTAATAAAGTTCATCTGGTAAAAGTTAGGATTTCAAGATTAGGTGGATCTACACATCTAACAAAGCAACAATAAAAGGGTCCAAATGGGTAGGAATTTTGAAACCGCCAGGTGGCATTTCGGCTCCGAAGGGCTGTGGTTTTTTATGTCTCAGTACATAAAGAATTCAACAAGAGACAAAGTGATAGGTAAGAAATGACTTGCTAGGATAGGATGCTTGTGAGACAAGCAGGCAAGTGAGCTTTGGGCTGCCGTGAGTACTTAGTAGGTTATATTTTAATAATCAAAGGAAAAAGAAGTGGAGAAGACCACCTTTTTCCTCTTTCTACCATCATTAACTCCTCTTACATATTGGGCAAGGAAGTTTTTGACCATATATGGTGCACCCAGGACTGTCATGGCACAATGGAAAAATTATCTCAGGTCTCAGTCAGTGAGGGTCTTTCACTTTGAAATTTCCCCTTGATCTCAGAGAGGCATCTGTGAGCAGTGACTTGAAACAAGATCTTAGTTCCCCACCCAAGAATTGAACCTCAGTAGCCTGGATGAAGACTAGGAGTCTTAGCTGTTAGTCCACCAAGGGCTAGAGGCTAGAAGCAAAATTCCCTTGGCCCTTGCCCACGTTGAAAAATGTATTTTTAAAGAAGGCAAAAACTGTAAAAATAGGTGAAAAGTGAAAATGAAAGTCATTCAGTCATGACTGACTCTTTGTGACCCCATGGACTGTACAGTCCATGGAATTCTCCAGGCCAGAATATTCCAGTTCCCTTCTCCAGGCAATCACAGAGTTTATTATTAGAGACACAGTCCAACAAGTGGGAGACCACACAGAGAAACTGTTTAGTTAAGACAGAAACAAGACAGAGATACACACCCAGATAGAAAAGGTGTGAGTGTCCTCAGTAATGAGGAGGAGTGCAATAAAGAGGTGGTTACATTCATTTGTATAGGGAAGATCTTCCAGATCTTTGTGTAGCTTTATCTGATTATCTGGTTTCTTTTTTCACACTTGATCTGCCCTGGAGTCTTCCCCAACATGCCTACACGACTTTTTTTCAAGATGAATTCCAGCCCAGAGGTCTATGGGGGCCTTGCAATCACTTATTCTAGGGTGGTACTGCATTCTTTTTGACCCCCAAGGAGCCTTTCTGCACATATGCAGTTTCTATCTTGCGCCAAGGATGGAAAAAATATGCGAACTCTTGATCTTTTACTCGAACAGGTTTTAGCCCCTCTCTCCCCCTGCCATAACTGTTACCTTAAAGTGTCCACAGGAGGAAAGTCCAGATTACTGTTCCTTTTGTTATTTCCATCTCAAAGTGCACACAGGAGGCTGGTGGTAAATATCTAGCCTAAAGCCCATCTGCCTCCTTAGAAATATGAACAGGAGGCTAGTTGTAAATGCCTAGCCTGGAGCCCATCTATCTCCTGCCTCAACCTCTCTATACATTATTGTTTTTTGTGTGTGTGCAGAGAGCATATCTTAGGGATATTAACTTGCTGACATCACTGGAAAGGTTGTAGGCTTTATTTTTCCACTAGTGTTTTATTATCTTGAGGCATAACTCTTGTCTCCATTGAATGGCTTTATTACTAAGCAAGTTAGCTTAGCTTTGTTGTCAGTCTGGCTTTGATACTAAGTGACTTGATTTGCTCTCTGAGTCAAGCAAGCTCACACATCCTTTCAGGAGTTTTCCATTACTTTCTTGAGTGATCATTAACTTACTGTGGTCTCCCAAAGCCCCCTAAAGTTTACTCTTTATCTGCAATCCCCTAGTGGGATTTCTGAACTACCTATTTGACTATCCTACTCTATCCCAATCAATTTGGTGTGAAGAAAGTCCTGTAATATATGCTAGATGTATGCTTCATATACAGAGAGCAAGTACAGCAAATGTAAACCATCATCAGACAATAGAGAGAAGAAATGCACAAAATGCCTCAAAACCAGGAAGCCTGACATTCTACTAGCAAGTGCTGGTCCGTAGGCATATTCCTGCATGTTCCTATCAAATCAGCAGCTTCAACAGCATATACCTCCAGCTATCTCACTGAGCCCAATTTCAAATCATCAGTTTCACTGTAATCAGTAAACAAAGCCGACAAGCTACTACAAGCTCCCACTACCCCCTCAGATCCATCATCACAAAGCAACACTATTAATCAGCGTTTCATACCTTGACCAGAGGACACTGTCATACGTGTGTATCTCTTATTTCACTAAGAAAGCTAAGACTAACTCCAGATCTCCTGAAATTAATTTTTACAGCATAGTTGACATGCTAACTGACAGTCAAGGCCTTCTTATGACAAAATGCTCATTCTTAGATTGTCAACAGTACTTGCCTTATAACATCATATATAGTCCAGGAATCAAAAGCTACATACAGGTTCCAAATGTTTGTAATACCCAAATGTGTGGGTTTGGTACAGAAGTATATAGCTAAGCCACACAGTAGTACCAGTATAAACTTTTCATATTTCTGTACCAACTGTAGTTTTTCACCTCTCTGATACACAGCTTTCTGTACTTCATGGTGTATATTTGCTGAATGAGTAAGAAAACAATCAACCATCTACCATCAATCAAGTCTAAGTCTTCCTCAGGCCCGTTCTCCTCTATAAGGAAAATACCCTGAGGGGGCTTTAATTCAGTCTCCCAGTACATATGGCAAATATTTCCCAAATTCAGGTGTTTGAAAAAACTTAACCATATTCCACACAGAATCCTTATGTAGGCTTTTATTTAAAAGTAATTGAAAGAGAGAATACAGGCAAGCATTGAGGTTCCACAAAACATCCTATGAGCAAGCTTCCCAGGAGTCTTAATTCACATGTTCTGGTCTTGTTCTGTCTCCAGCTTAAACTACCAATATCTATGCAAAGAATGTTAACTTTCAAAGCAAAAGTCTAAGCTGGGTTTTTAATTCTCTCTGGCTGCATAAGCCAGATTGAATTAACTGGTTAGGCTGGTTGCAAACCATCATCAGTAAAGAAACTAAGTTTAGGGGATTTCCAGGAGTAGTTTAGAAATTTAAATAAATCATCATAAATTCTATTACCCTTACCTGAGCCAGGGGTCAGAAACTGGATATTCAGGATTCCCTGGGATATAATGTCTCCAACCCCCCTGTAACTGAAATCTGTCTCAGATAATTATGGTAATAAATACTAGTATTGTCATATCATGAAATTAAAAGATACTTTAAAGAGACTTTTTTCTCTTGGGCTTCAGAATCACTGCAGATGGTGACTGCTGCCATAAAATTAAAAGACACTTGCTCCTTGGAAGAAAAGCTATAGCCAAACTAGACAGCATATGAAAAAGCAGAGACCTTACTTTGCCAACAAAGGTCCATCTAGTCAAGGCTATGGTTTTTCTGGTAGTCATGTATGGATGTGAGAGTTAGACTATAAAGAAAGCTGAGCACCGAAGAATTGAGTTTTTGAACTGTGATGTTGGAGAAGACTTTTGAGTCCCTTGGACTGCAAGGAGATCCAACCAGTCCATCCTAAAGGAAATCGGTCCTGAATATTCATTAGAAAGACTGATGTTGAAGCTGAAACTCCAATACTTTGGCCACCTGATGAGAAGAGCTGACTTAAAAACCATATGATTATCTCAATAGATGCAGAGAAAGCCTTTGACAAAATTCAACATCCATTTATGATAAAAACTCTCCAGAAAGCAGGAATAGAAGGAACATACCTCAACATAATAAAAGCTATATATGACAAACCCACAGCAAACATTATCCTCAATGGTTAAAAATTGAAAGCATTTCCTCTAAAGTCAGGAAAAAGACAAGGGTGCCCACTTTCACCATTACTATTCAACATAGTTTTGGAAGTTTTGGCCACAGCAATCAGAGCAGAAAAAGAAATAAAAGGAATCCAAATTGGAAAAGAAGAAGTAAAACTCTCACTATTTGCAGATGACATGATCCTCTACATAGAAAACCCTAAAGACTCCACCAGAAAATTACTAGAAATAATCAATGACTATAGTAAAGTTGCAGGATATAAAATCAACACACAGAAATCCCTTGCATTCCTATACACTAATAATGAGAAAACAGAAAGAGAAATTAAGGAAACAATTCCATTCACCATTGCAACGGAAAGAATAAAATACTTAGGAATATATCTACCTAAAGAAACTAAAGACCTATATATAG
>NW_011495021.1:505895-506387 GCF_000754665.1 Bison bison bison
AACTATAAAACACTGGTGAAAGAAATCACAGAGGACACTAATAGATGGAGAAATATACCATGTTCATGGATTGGAAGAATCAATATAGTGAAAATGAGTATACTACCCAAAGCAATTTATAGATTCAATGCAATCCCTATCAAGCTACCAACAGTATTCTTCACAGAGCTAGAACAAATAATTTCACAATTTGTATGGAAATACAAAAAACCTCGAATAGCCAAAGCGATCTTGAGAAAGAAGAATGGAACTGGAGGAATCAACCTACTTGACTTCAGGCTCTACCACAAAGCCACAGTTATCAAGACAGTATGGTACTGGCACAAAGACAGAAATATTGATCAATGGAATAAAATAGAAAGCCCAGAGATAAATCCACGCACATATGGACACCTTATCTTTGACAAAGGAGGCAAGAATATACAATGGATTAAAGACAATCTCTTTAACAAGTGGTGCTGGGAAAACTGGTCAACCACTTGTAAAAGAATG
>NW_011495021.1:507392-519251 GCF_000754665.1 Bison bison bison
AGAAAAGATTGTGATACTGGGAAAGACTGAAGGCAGGAGGAGAAGGGGACGACAGAGAATGAGATGGTTGGATCTCACCAACTCAATGGGCATAAGTTTGAGTAAACTCCAGGAGTTGGTGATGGACAGGGAGGCGTGGCGTGGTGCAGTCCATAGGGTCACAAAGAGTCAGACATGACTGAGCAACTGAACTGACTGAGCTGATTATCATATCATGCATATAATGTACATATATATATATCTATAATACAAGTATTATAATTGTGCAAACTAATAGGTAGAAGATAGGACATCAGAAATAGAGAACTCATGATAGGTTTTTTAGCTGTTGTCTAGTTCCTGTTGTTTTTATTTTACATAGAGAATTAGTTGACTATGCCAAAGCCTTTGACTGTGTGGACCACAATAAACTGTGGAAAATTCTTAAAGAGATGGGGAATACCAGACCACCTGACCTGCCTCTTGAGAAACCTATATGCAGGTCAGGAAGCAGCAGTTAGAACTGGACATGGAACAACAGACTGGTTCCAAATAGGAAAAGGAGTACGTCAAGGCTGTATATTGTCACCCTGCTTATTTAACTTATAGGCAGAGTACATCATGAGAAACGCTGAGCTGGAAGAAGCACAAGCTGGGATCAAGATTGCTGGGAGAAATATCAATAACCTCAGATATGCAGATGACACCACCCTTATGGCAGAAAGTGAAGAGGAACTCAAAAGCCTCTTGATGAAGGGGAAAGGGGAGAGTGAAAAAGTTGGCTTAAAGCTCAACATTCAGAAAACGAAGATCATTGCATCTGGTCCCATCACTTCATGGGAAATAGATGGGAAAACAGTGGAAACAGTGGCAGACTTTATTTTGGGGGGCTGTAAAATCACTGCAGATGGTGATTGCAGCCATGAGATTAAAAGATGCTTACTCCTTGGAGGGAAAGTTATGACCAACCTAGACAGCATATTCAAAAGCAGACATTACTTTGCCAACAAAGGTCTGTCTAGTGAAGGCTATGGTTTTTCCTGTGGTCATGTATGGATGTGAGTGTTGGACTGTGAAGAAAGCTGAGTGCCGAAGAATTGATGCTTTTGAACTGTGGTGTTGGAGAAGACTCTTGAGAGGCCCATGGACTACAAGGAGATTCAGCCAGTCCATTCTGAAGGAGATCAGCCCTGGGTGTTCATTGGAAGGACTAATGTTGAAGCTGAAACTCCAGTCCTTTGGCCACCTCATGCGAAGTGTTGACTCATTGGAAAAGACCCTGATGCTGGGAGGGATTGGGGGCAGGAGGAGAAGGGGACGACAGAGGATGAGATGGCTGGATGGCATCACCGACTCGATGGGCATGAGTTTGAGTGAACTCCGGGAGTTGGTGATGGACAGGGAGGCTTGGCATGCTGTGATTCATGGGGTTGCAAAGAGTCGGACACGACTGAGCGACTGAACTGAACTAATTAGTTACAAAATCAGCAATAATGTTCAAGTCTTCTGAATCACAGTTATTCTCCATTTTATCTCGATGCCTTATAGCATAAATGTGAACTTCCTGGGATTTGAAAAGCGTAATTCATTTATGAAATAATTATTCTGTATATCATGCAAAGAAAGCAGTTCTAGTATCCTAGAAATGACAGTATAAAAATTTTCTGATGTGAATTAATTAGCTCTATCTACTGTTTATCTACAAACCAAAGTTAAGCATCATCTAAAATAACATGTATTTCAATAAATAAGTATACTATTGACCTATTTTAATTATTTTAGGTTTATATATTTTTTCTTACTTTTTCACACTATATTATATGTTGCTGGAGAAGGCAATGGCATCCCACTCCAGTACTCTTGCCTGGAAAATCCCATGGACGGAGGAGCCTGTTAGACTGCAATCCATGGGGTCGCTAAGAGTCGGACACGACTGATGTGACTTAGCATTATATGTTGCTACTTAATGAAACCTATATTTAAAGTAAAGGTATCACATTTTTTTTTTCAACTTCTGGATAATACCATGTTTAAAAATATTTGTACCCTTTACATTATAAAGATTTAGCTCATTATGTCCTTTTAAGTCATCTAGCATTTGCTTGAAAGAAGCCATTTAAGGTTTGTTTATGTCTTATATTTATTAAAGACAATTTTTTGTCACTGAAATGCTGAAAGATTTCTGTTGCTTTCTATATTAAAATGTAATCTTTATTCTTGAATATTAATTTTTCTTAGGGTTAGCATCCTTTCTGTCTTTCATCAAAAACAGATGAAGTATAAAAACATGATTTATATTTAAAGATATTATTTTTATATCATATGAATGATTCAAATGAAAATATCAGTGATACTTATTAAAATCAAATTGCTAAATTGTAGGTCTGTAAAGCTTTAGTAAGAAATGTGTCTTTATGTGCGATACTTAACAATAATGTTTTATTCTCAAGCATTTATTTGATGTATTCGATTTAATTTGCTTTCATCTAAACAAGTTGCTGAAATTTGTTATTTTCTGCTTTCAAGAAAGGTTCCTTTTGGAAAATATTGATTAAATATAAATATAGTATAAAGTAATGTAAATTAGTATTGTAAATATAATTTATTAATTTAAGCCAAAATTCTGTCTATGAATCACGTCACATAATCTGTATATGTGCTTAGTCACTCAGTCTTGTCTGATCCTCTTTGCGACTTCATGGACTATATATAGCCCACCAGGCTCCTTTGTCCATGGGGATTCTCTAGGCAAGCATACTGGAGTGGGTTGCCTTGCCCTCCTCCAGGGGATCTTCCCAACTCATGGATTGAACCCAGGTCTCCTGCATTGCAGGTGGATTCTTTACCATCTTAGCCACCAGAGAAGTCCAATCTGTATATATTGTCTATTTATGGGGTATAGAGATCAAAGTCATCCCTGTAAAGAAACAATTTGCAATCATGATTTGTGTGAACTGAATTCAGACATTATATGTGAAATTGAGATCTATGACAAGTATCTTAATTCAGAATTATATGATTCTTAAGACTGAAGAACAACTATATAATGCATAATGTATTAATAAAGAACTATCTTTAGGAAAGGAAGAAATGAGAAACAAAGCCAGATTAAGATGCAATTAATAATGATTAATTATAGCATTATATGTTATAAAATGTATTCATCAAGCTTATTTAAGGTACATTATTTTATAGAATATATAGCCTCATTTAAAATGGCATATTTGAAAAATATATGCATTGACAAGAAGGAACAATTAAAAAACAAATTTTGAAATGTTATTTCTAAATATTTGAAAGCTTGACATCAGATAAGCAAAAAATTAGATCATTACTTGAGATTCTTATTGTTAATTTTGAATAGATACCTAGAATATTGAATTGATTTAGTTTCTGTTAGTAGTAGTAGAATAAGAAAGAGCCCATAAACACATATCTTGAGGAAAGGAAAGGCCAAGTTATTTCTAAAACTTTGGCCCATAATACTAAAGTTTAAAAACTAGATCGAACTTTTATTTTAGAAATACTCCAGGTTGCAGCTTCTTTCTTGTAGCTACTCTTGCTGGATTATAAGAAAAAGAGCATAACATAAAGCTCAACTCCTAAGATGATTCCAAAATATTCAAGTAAATTATTTATAGGGTCTAGCACATTTCTACCCATATCATATACAGTTTTCTTTACCTTAAAATGAATGAGAGAAAAATACTGAACTAATGGTTCATTCAGAGAATACGCCACAAGGATATGAACACAGAATAAAACAAAATAAATTATCATAAAATACAGGTAAATACATATATAATATCTATATTATAAATTTTGGAAAAGTAATTAGTGCAGAAATCAAAGTAAATTTTATCTCCAAGAATATTCATTTGTGTTATTTTTTTTAAAGGACACAAATAAGATGCCCCCAAATATGGAAATATTAAGTAACCTGAGATGTCCACACAGTGAAATACAATAGAACCTTTAAAACTGATGATAGGGGAAATGACAGCAAGTGATGTTTAGAATCAGTTTAAAAATATAATGTAAGTATGAAATATTCATATTGCATATACAAACATATCTATTGAAAGATTAAAACAAGATGATAATAGTGATTCTCCCTATGTAGTACATTTCTGATTTATTTTTTACATAATTTTTTTAGACTTTCTCTATTTTTAAACTTCCTCTACAGTAAATAATAATTTACAATGTAAATGAAATTGATATTTTAGAAGACACTTTAATGGAAATACTAGATCAAAAGAAGCATGAAAAAGTAGCCCATCGTGGGAATGATAGCTTACCATTAAAAGATAACAATGAAGAAAGTTCCTTAACTCATTTCTGCAATGAGACAAGAAAATGATTATTACATTATTGGCACATTGAGAGAACAGGAGTCATAGGGAACAATCAGAAAACAATATAAAACAACCTTAGGTTATTTACTTAAGACTGCCCCTGAAAATTTACTACATGAGGCTGTTTTATTTCTGTCCAAAACCAAAATTTGCCCAGACCACAGAGCTGTTCTTAGTTAATAAAACTTCCCTGTTCAGTTTAGTATTAAAATCATCCCACTCTATAGTTAATGTACCCAAACAGGTATTATAATTAAAACTCTCAATAAACTTCAGAGTTGAAATTCTTCCATATTCCAGCTAGACCAGCTTCTCCTCCTATCCCACCTAATAACTCCAGAGTTGGAGAGACTTAGGGGAGAAGATGGAAATGATAATGTTCTCTCATCTGCAATTCCAATATAAAGGAGATGCAAGGTTTACCTGGAAATTTATGACTCCTCCTTCAGCTTATGGTCATCCAAATAGATTCTCTTGACTAGGCCCTTCTCTGTCCTCTGATTTTTGTTGTTTAGTTGCTAAGTTGTGTTCGGCTCTTTGCGACCTCTTGGACTACAACACACCAGGCTTTCTTGTCTTCACTCTCTCCCGGAGTTTACTCAAACATCCATTGAGTAGATGATGCCATCCAACAATCTCATCCTCTGTTATCCCCTTATCTTCCTGCCTTCAATCTTTCCCAGCATCAGGGTCTTTTCCAATAAGTTGGCTTTTCGTATCAAGTGGCCAAAATATTGAAGCTTCAACATCAATCCTTCCAATGAATATTCAAGGTTGATTTCCTTTAGGATTGACTGTTTGGATCTCCTTACTGTCCAAGGGACTCTCAAAAGTCTTCTCCAACTCCACAGTTCAAAAGCATCAATTCTTCAGCACTCAGCTTTCTTTATGGTCCAATTCTCACATCCATACATGACTACTGGAAAAACCATAGTTTTGACTATACAGACCTTTATTGACAAAGTAATGTCTCTGCTTTTTAATACTCTAGTTTGCCATAGCTTTTCTTTTCTTTTCTTTTCTTTTTTTCCATAGCTTTTCTTCAAAGTATCTTTTAATTTCAAGGCTGCAGTAGCATCTGCAGTGATTTTGGAGCCCCCAAAAATAAAGTCTGCCATTGTTTCCCCATGTATTTGCCTTGAAGTGATGGGACCAGATGCCATAATCTTTGTGTTTTGAATGTTGTGTTTTAAGCCAGCTTTTTCACTCTCCTCTTTCACCTTCATCAAGAAGCTCTTTAGATCCTCTTCAGTTTCTGCCATTAGGGTGGTATCATTGCCATATCTGAGATTACTGATATTTCTCCCAGCAATCTTTATTCCAGCTTGGGATTCATCCACCACCCCCCCACCTCCAGCATTTCCCATGATGTACTCTACACATAAGTTAAATAAGCAGGGTGACAATACACAGCCTTGACGTACCCTTTTCCAATTTTGAAACAGTATGTTGTTCCATGTCCAGTTCTAAGTATTACTTCTTGACCTTCTCTAATAGACCATGATAAACCCAGCCCTTTTATCAGCCATTAGTACAGGCCTTTTTCCAAACCATCCCAACCACTACTTTGCAGCCACCAACTTTTATTTTTTCTAAGGAGGGATATGAGTTCACTTGTTTCTGAAACATCCAAATTTCAGCAACACCTATCATATTTCCCAGTAATCTTATGTAAGTTTTTATCATTATATCTGCAGTAAGAGGGAAGCATAATTCCCTCACAGAAATTTTATAACTCAATCTTGAAAGCCATTTCAACTTAGTTTTTATATCATCAAATGTTTAAGAAGCCAAGGGTTCTGATGTGTTTTTTTAAAACTCTTTTGCAAATACATGTAGGTAGACAAACACATCACAGATCTTTCCTATTTCCCAAGAAGGGGATGAGATGATAGGGTCCCTTTGACTAACTACAGAAGTTTCCTGTCCTCTCCAAAAACATGTATCCTGTGTATGGACCTGATTTATGCCTTCTACAGAATAGCTCAGCATCACCTGCCTTCAGAGCTTCTCCTCATTGATCTATTTCCCAGTTGATAGCCTCACTTAGTAGTTTTACAGTCCCCACAGTCATAAAACCACAATCTTGTAACACATACCATTGTCTCAGTCTGTGCTGGGGTGAGATTCCCATGGCCTCCATTGAAAACATCATTGATGGAATCATAGAAATTCCAGGTGCCAAGACAACCAAAGCAATGGAGACTCTGTATTCCTTCAAATGCTGTCAAGAGGAGGTAGTCAACACAACTCAGAAGACTGGAGGACATAGCACTATGTAGGATGGACTTTATCTAGTGGGAGACAGGAAATAGAACTGTTCACTGAGCAGTGACTCTAAACTGCCTCTTTGGAGATATTCTTCATGAGTGAGCCAATATCTGGGTTTTCTTGGGAGTTGCAAATGCTTTTATTTGCTATTCCTCCTTTTCTGCTTCAGTTCCCTTCCTCCCTACATTTTCTTTATTTGAATGACATTCACCGATAAAACAACAGCATGAAAGTTTGCCTCGGGTTCGTTTTCCAGAAAGTTTAGACTAATGCACCTTGAAATTAGGTAATTTACTGAGAAGAATTTAGGAGATTATTATGTAAAGAACTTGGATTGCAGATGGTCAAGAAAATATAAATGTTGGTGACACCATGTAACAGTTATTAACATCCTATGGAACTACAGTTCTGAGGAACACTTCATTTAATTTTGAACCAGTTGTCTATTTCAAATCTAAAGTTTTATGATTCCTTACTTTGTAAGTAGATCTATTACATTCAGGGCTTCCCTGATAGCTCAATTGGTAAATAATACACCTGCAATGCAGGAGACCACTTAGATTCCTGGGTCGGGAAGATCCACTGAAGAAGGGATAAGCTACCCACTCCAGTATTCTTGGGCTTCCCTTGTGGCTCAGCTGGTAAAGAATCCACCTGCAATGCGGGAGACATGGGTAGGCTCCTCAGGTTGGGAAGATCCCCTGGAGAAGGGAAAGGCTACCCACTCCAGTATTCTGGCCTGGAGAATTCCACTGACAGTCCATGGGGTTGTAAAGAGCCAGACATGACTGAGCAACTTTCACTTCACTTCACTATTACATTCAGAGATACTGTAAATTCAGTCATTCAACCTATAATTTTCAAGAGGTCATTATTCTGACTTTGAAAAGAAAGATATTAAGTAGTAATAAAATTAACAACTTTTTGCACAAAGATATGTGTGTAGCAAGAATCACCCACAATGACTTCCATTTATTTTGACCTCATATCACCAAAGCACTGAGCCAGTAACTGCTCAATGTCAGAAAGATGAGTTGACCCAGAGGAAGCAAAGCACTGACATTGGCATTCAAATTGTTATGTATTGAAACAGCATCTCAGCTTGCACCTGGCACATTGGCTCTTCTTGCTGACACTGAGACTACAAACTGCCACTTGGCATTATCTAGCAAAGTCTAGAAGGATAAAGGTTCAATATACAGTGTAATGTAATCAGGGCCAGCCTATAATTATGGGGAAAGTTCTCTGAATTTACACTGACACTGAAATGACAGTCCTTGTATTCATTCAATAACCATACTCTTAAGAACTTAACAGCAAATACCAAAATGACTTCTTTACATTAATAACATCAATTTAGTGAAGTTAAAATTTTGGAGCAATGTTGAACTACTAATTATAACTCAATCAATGTCAGAAGAAAAATCATAAATATTAATATGTAATAAGCACAATAATAATACCCTGAATGTGTTATTTTATTATTGTTACCAAATAATCAAAATAATTTGTATAAATAAAATAGGAATAGGCAAGATTTGTAACTTTTCTTTTTGTGTATCTCTTACTAAAGTACTCAGTCTCCATCACTGCTATCACATATTGTGTCTTCCACTGCTTCCCCATAATTCATATTTTTCAGTGTTACTTTTAAAAGCAATATTTGGAGAGAAATTTATAATGTTCATAGTCATCAGGCATTATTAATTAAATAGAAAACTCCTCATATTTTGATAAGTAAAACTGGAGAGGCATACAACTAAACTATACCACATTGTCTTAATAACTCACCTCTTAATTTCCTATCCTTTTCTTATGCTACCAAGGGTACATTTCATGCAAAGATGGGCTCGATAAAGGACAGAAATGGTATGGACCTAACAGAAGCAGAAGATATTAAGAAGAGATGGCCAGAATACACAAAAGAACTGTACAAAAAAGATCTTCACGACCCAGATAATCATGATGGTGTGATCACTGAGCTAGAGCCAGACATCCTGGAATGTGAAGTCAAGTGGGCCTTAGAAAGCATCACTATGAACAAAGCTAGTGGAGGTGATGGAATTCCAGTGGAGCTATTTCAAATCCTAAAAGATGATGCTGTGAAAGTGCTGCACTCAATATGCCAGCAAATTTGGAAAACTCAGCAGTGGCCACAGGACTGGAAAAGGTCAGTTTTCATTCCAATCCCAAAGAAAGGCAATGCCAAAGAATGCTCAAACTACCGCACAACTGCACTCATCTCACATGCTAGTAAAGTCATGCTCAAAATTCTCCAAGCTAGGCTTCAACAATACATGAACCGTGAACTTTTGGATGTTCAAACTGGATTTAGAAAAGGTAGAGGAACCAGAGATCAAATTGCCAACATCCACTGGATCATAGAAAAAGCAAGAGAGTTCCAGAAGAAAAACATCTATTTCTGCTTTATTGACAATGCCAAAGCCTTTGACTGTGTGGATCACAATAAACTGTGGAAAATTCTGAAAGAGATGGGAATACCAGACCACCTGATCTGCCTCTTGAGAAACCTGTATGCAGGTCAGGAAGCAACAGTTAGAACTGGACCTGGAACAACAGACTGGTTCCAAATAGGAAAAGGAGTACGTCAAGGCTGTATATTGTCACCCTGCTTATTTAACTTCTATGCAGAGTACATCATGAGAAACGCTGGGCTGGAAGAAGCAGAAGGTGGAATCAAGATTGCCGGGAGAAATATCAATAACCTCAGATATGTAGATGACACCACCCTGAAGGCAGAAAGTGAAGAGGAACTAAAAAGCCTCTTGATGAAAGTGAAAGTGGAGAGTGAAAAAGTTGGCTTAAGCTCAACATTCAGAAAACGAAGATCATGGCATCTGGTCCCATGACTTCATGGGAAATAGAGGTGGAAACAGCGTCAAACTTTATTTTTTGGGGCTCCAAAATCACTGCAGATGGTGACTGCAGCCATGAAATTAAAAGATACTTACTCCTTGGAAGAAAAGTTATGATCAACCTAGATAACATATTGAAAGGCAGAGACATTACTTTGCAAACAAAGGTCCGTCTAGTCAAAGCCATGGTTTTTCCTGTGGTCATGTATGGATGTGAAAGTTGGGCTGTGAAGAAAGCTGAGCACTGAAGAATTGATGCTTTTGAACTGTGGTGTTGGAGAAGACTCTTGAGAGTCCCATGGACTGCAAGGAGATCCAGCCAGTTCATTCTGAAGGAAATCAGCCCTGGGATTTCTTTGGAAGGAATGATGCTAAAGCTGAAACTCCAGTACTTTGGCCACCTCATGTGAAGAGCTGACTCATTGGAAAAGACTCTGATGCTGGGAGGGATTGGGGACAGGAGGAGAAGGGGACAGCAAAGGATGAGATGGCTGGATGGCATCTCATGGATGCCACTGACTCGATGGGCATGAGTCTGAGTGACCTCTGGGAGTTGCTGATGGACAGGGAGGCCTGGTGTGCTGTGATTCATGGAGTCGCAAAGAGTTGGACACAACTGTGCAACTGAACTGAACTGAACTGAACTAAGGCATATTTTTATTGTTCATATTACTTCTAAAAGAACTATATACTCAGTAATTCTGTTTCTTTCAATATTATTGTGACAACATTGAAGTATTACCCTTTAGTCATACATTTCTATATTGGATTTCTTTTCAGATCTGCATATTGCTGTTGATCATTAATTTGGAGTTGCATAACTCATTAATTTGTGGTAAGGTGTTACAAATTCATTCTACTCCTCTTCCAACAACACAAGAGAAGACTCTTCACAGGGACATCACCAGATGGTCAACACTGAAATCAGATTGATTATATTCTTTGCAGCCAAAGATGGAGAAGCTCTATACAGTCAGCAAAAACAAGACCAGGAGCTGACTGTGGCTCAGACCATGAACTCCTTATTGCCAAATTCAGACTTAAATTGAAGAAAGTAGGGAAAACCACAAAACCATTCAGGTATGACCTAAATCAAATCCCTTATGATTATACAGTGGAAGTGAGAAATAGATTTAAGGCACTAGATCTGATAGATTGAGTGCCTGATGAGCTATGGACAGAGGTTCGTGACATGGTACAGGAGACAGGGATCAAGACCATCCCCATGGAAAAGAAATGCAAAAAAGCAAAATGGCTGTCTGGGGAGGCCTTACAAATAGCTGTGAAAAGAAGGGAAGTGAAAAGCAAAGGAGAAAAGGAAAGATATAAGCATCTGAATGCAGAGTTCCAAATAATAGCAAGAAGAGATAAGATAGCCTTCTTCAGCCATCAATGCAAAGAAATAGAGGAAAACAACAGAATGGGAAAGACTAGAGATCTCTTCAAGAAAATTAGAGATACCAAGGGAACATATCATGCAAAGATGGGCTCAATAAAGGACAGAAATGGTATGGACCTAACAGAAGCAGAAGATATTAAGAAGAGATGGCAAGAATACACAGAAGAACTGTACAAAAAAGATCTTCACGACCCAGATAATCACGATAATGTGATCACTGACTTAGATCCAGACATCCTGGAATGTGAAGTCAAGTGGGCCTTAGAAAGCATCATTACGAATAAAGCTAGTGGAGGTGATGGAATTCCAATAGAGCTATTTCAAATCCTGAACGATGATGCTGTGAAAGTGCTGCACTCAATATGCCAGAAAATTTGGAAAACATAAAGTGAAAGTGGAGAGTTAAAAAGTTGGCTTAAAGCTCAACATTCAGAAAACGAAGATCATGGCATCTGTTCCCATCACTTCATGGGAAATAGATGGGGAAACAGTGGAAACAGTGTCAGACTTTATTTTTGGGGGGCTCCTAAATCACTGCAGATGGTGACTGCAGCCATGAAATTAAAAGACGCTTACTCCTTGGAAGGAAAGTTATGACCAACCTAGGTAGCATATTCAAAAGCAGAGACGTTACTTTGCCAACAAAGGTCCATCTCGTCAAGGCTATGATTTTTCCAGTGGTCATGTATGGATGTGAGAGTTGGACTGTGAAGAAGGCTGTGTGCCAAAGAATTGATGCTTTTGAACTGTGGTGCTGGAGAAGACTCTTGAGAGTCCCTTGGACCGCAAGGAGATCCAACCAGTCCATTCTGAAGGAGATCAGCCCTGGGATTTCTTTGGAAGGAATGATGCTAAAGCTGAAACTCCAGTACTTTGGCCACCTCATACGAAGAGTTGACTCATTGGAAAAGACTCTGATGCTGGGAGGGATTGGGGGCAGGAGGAGAAGGGGACGAGAGAGGATGAGATGGCTGGA
>NW_011495021.1:519351-524049 GCF_000754665.1 Bison bison bison
GCAAGAGATCACCAGTCCATTCTGAAGGAGATCAGCCCTGGGATTTCTTTGAAGGAATGATGCTAAAGCTGAAACTCCAGTACTTTGGCCACCTCATACGAAGAGTTGACTCATTGGAAAAGACTCTGATGCTGGGAGGGATTGGGGGCAGGAGGAGAAGGGGACGAGAGAGGATGAGATGGCTGGATGACATCACTGACTCGATGGATATGAGTCTGGGGAAACTCCGGGAGATGGTGATGGACAGGGAGGCCTGGCGTGCTGCGATTGATGGGGTAGCAAAGAGCTGGACATGACTGAGAGACTGAACTGAACTGAACTGAACTCAGTGAATACTAAGGACACAACAGGAACTAGAATCAAGACTAAAATTAAGCAGTGGCGAAATGACCAATAGTTAAAACCAATAACCATCATGTTGATAGATGGTGGTTAATTGAGTGCTGCAGAGCCACAATATAAAGTCAGGATTTCTCTCCTAGCAACAGCTTACACGGAGATGAAATGACTGCAAATATAAAGGCTCCATGATCGAAATCAATGTTTCCTTTGGTATGTGAAAGTTAAAGTCACTCAGTCATGTCCGACTTTGCGACCCCATGGACTTTACAGACCATGGAATTCTCCAGGTCAGAATACTGGAGTGGGTAGCCTTTCCATTCTCCAGGGGATCTTCCCAACCCAGGGATTGAACACAGGCCTCCCACATTGCAGGAGGATTCTTTACCAGCTGAGCCACAAGGGAAGCCCTGTGAAAGGTCTAATAATGTACGTTTAAAAGGACATGTGAAAAGAGTTTACTTTTATGTTCCTCTCTCCTTTATGCTTTTCTTCATTATGCTTATACTCAATATCTCCCAGGAGCCTCTTTCAAAACACATGTGAGTAAATTTACCCCACAATGCAAGTAGATCTAGTGGATCCTAAGCATATGTGTATTTTAAGGCCCCTAAATGCCAAACACAGTAAAGAATATTGTGTTTATTATCTCCATTTGTTGACATTTAACCCACACAGAACCCTGAGAGATAGGAATTATGAACCTCTCTTTCCATAAGAGGGAGAAGGAGACTCGAAAATGTAATTAATAAAGAAACCCATCTAGTGATTCTGCTTATAATCACTATGCTCTACTACCCTCGCTGCTTAGTAATGTTTTATGTAAAATCAACCTATGATCTCCACCACCGTCATTTCATATTCAGAAAAACAGAGTACATTGGAAGCACATGCCACATGAAAGATAGAATTCCCATGGGAAGCAGGCGGTCACACCTGAATAGCAGAAGTCTCATGGAACATTGACAGCTATGTCTATTCCAGTGTATCTGTGTTACATCCCTATCACCTCCTCTTCCAACTCTGCCCTCCTGGCACTTACGCTTGTGTGACTGTGACACACCTAATCACAGAGGGGTGGGCATCCGCTCTTGCCCTCCCTGTTGCTGTTGTTCCTTCACTAAGTCATGTCCAACTCTGTGGGACACCATGGACTATAGCCCACCAGATTCCTCTGTCCATGGGATTCTCGAGGCAACAACACTGGAGTAGGTTGCCATTCCTTCTCCAGAGGATCTGGAGGGATTGCAGGAGGATCTCCTGCATCGCAGGCAGATGCTTTACCACTGAGCCACCCGGGGAGCCTTACCTTCAGGATTTGGTGGCAACTTTGTGCAAATTTACTTTCCCTTAAAGTGGGGGAAACTATGATTTATGTTTTATTTTAAAACTGTTTGCTTTGTATGTTTTCTCCCAGAACAGATACACAAATATCACTATCATACCCTCAGGTTTTAAGGGGAGAGTCCAGCAGATGTAAAACACATTTATTGTTAGCAAAGTGAAAGTGTAGAAGGTGAAGTCGCTCAGTCGTGTCTGACTCTTTGCGACCAGGTGGACTGTAGCCCACCAGGCTCCTCCATCCACGGGGTTCCCCAGGCAAGAATACTGGAGTGGGTTGCCATTTCCTTCTCCAGGGGATCTTCCCAACCCAGGGATCAAACCCAGGTCTCCCGCATTGCAGGCAGACGTTTTAACCTCTGAGCCACCAGGGAAGCCCAAAGAGATGGCCTTAATTGGTTTTACTCTGATTTAAGAAGTCCATTTCTGCCCATCTTAGCTACTCAACTTAACTTTTAATTTCACACTTTGTTGCCTTTATTTTTGCTGTTCTGATCACTTGGACTGTTTCGTTATCTTTGTTATGCTTGGTTAATAACTATTTACTTTGGCAAGGCAGTCTTTGCTTCAAACAGCTATCCTTCCTGATTTAATTGATATACTCGTTTTCACTTAATATTCCAAGAAAGAGCAATATGGGGAACTAGAAAGCAAAGAATCCCTATATCAACAATCTGTCTTTACAATTAATGCCTATAATCTAGAACACAACAATTTAGGCCTTG
The DNA here is from genome assembly GCF_000754665.1 of Bison bison bison. Classification (NCBI taxonomy): domain Eukaryota; kingdom Metazoa; phylum Chordata; class Mammalia; order Artiodactyla; family Bovidae; genus Bison; species Bison bison. Next base: position 521,757 of record NW_011495021.1, read on the forward strand.
ATATCCAACCACTTTTAATGGCAAAGTGTCTTCATTAAATAACAGAATATATTAATGTCTAACAGAACATTAGTCAGTGATTAATCAATAAACTGCTAAAGTAAAGGAAAAAACTCTTTGTAGCTGATTACTTTTTCAACTTATAAAAATTTTGTTTCTATTAAATTTCCGTGTGTTATATTCCCCTGACCAAATCATAAATTTTTAGCAGGTATCCCAAATCTCAAATATTATAATACAGAAATTTTAATTTTGTTTCAGTAAAACATTGCATTCTCAGAAGTTGTTACCATAGAAATACATCACTCAATATTGTATGGTTTCAACTGAGCTTCAAAAAAAATTTCACTGTTCAGACCAAAAGAAAAAAAAGACTTGCTCCCTCAAATAATGCATTTTTCTTCTAATTCTGCTGCATACACTCAGAGTTGTGAGGCCATTTTTTTCTAGTATCCTTAGAACCTGTACCTACATTATAAATTAAGGACTGCTTTAGTCATTTTAGAGATTCTCTGTGGAGAATAACAACTAGATTTTCTCTGTATTTGCCCAGCAGTTCAAAGGAAAAAAGCAAATTAAATGGAAAAATAAAATAGCTTTTCTTCTTCTCCAAATGATGTTTCTTTCTTTTTTTTCTTAAACTTTACAATATTGTATTAATTTTGCCAAATATCGAAATGAATCTGCCACAGGTATACCTGTGTTCCCCATCCTGAACCCTCCTCCCTCCTCCCTCCCCATACCCTCCCTCTTGGTCGTCCCAGTGCACCAGCCCCAAGCATCCAGTATTGTGCATCGAACCTGGACTGGCAACTCGTTTCATACATGATATTATACATGTTTTAATGCCATTCTCCCAAATCTCCCCACCCTCTCCCTCTCCCACAGAGTCCATAAGACTGATCTATACATCTGTGTCTCTTTTGCTGTCTCGTATACAGGGTTATTGTTACCATCTTTCTAAATTCCATATATATGCATTAGTATACTGTATTGGTGTTTTTCCTTCTGGCTTACTTCACTCTGTATAATAGGTTCCAGTTTCATCCATCTCATTAGAACTGATTCAAATGTATTCTTTTTAATGGCTGAATAATACTCCATTGTGTATATGTACCACAGCTTTCTTATCCATTCATCTGCTAATGGGCATCTAGGCTGCTTCCATGTCCTGGCTATTATAAACAGTGCTGCGATGAACATTGGGGTACACGTGTCTCTTTCCCTTCTGGTTTCCTCAGTGTGTATGCCCAGCAGTAGGATTGCTGGATCATAAGGCAGTTCTATTTCCAGTTTTTTAAGGAATCTCCACACTGTTCTCCATAGTGGCTGTATTAGTTTGCATTCCCACCAACAGTGTATGATGTTTCTAAGAATATTAGAAAGTTCTAGTAGTTGGAGTGGACAAAAGGATATATCGCAACATAAAAGTATCTCTGATGTTATTCGAGTTTTTTGTCTACTTGTGGAGGGTGACAGCGAGTGCAGTAGCCATTAGTGCTCACTAAGTGCCATTGTATGCACAGGGACTGTGTACGATGCTCAGAATCAGTTATAAGAGAAAGCAGACAGTCTCTGGATTTAATGACATCACAGCCTTAAACTGTGGCCCAGTGGTAAAAGAATCCACCTGCCAGTGCAAGAGATGCAACAGATGTGTGTTGGATCCCTGGGCTGGGAAGATTCCCTGGAGCAGGAAATGGCAACCCACTCCAATATTCTTGTCTGGAGAATTCCATGGACAGAGGAGCCTAGCGAGCTGCAGTCCATGGGGTCACAAAGAGTCAGACACAACTGAGCAGGCACTCCCACAGCCTTAAACATCCAAGGTACTCTCATTAGATGATCTTAGATATAAAAGATCAGATCAGATCAGATCAGTCACTCAGTCATGTCCGACTCTTTGCGACCCCATGAATCGCAGCACGCCAGGCCTCCCTGTCTATCACCAACTCCCAGAGTTCACTCAGTCTCATGTCCATCGAGTCAGTGATGCCAGGAAGTTCATGGTTCACATATTGCTGAAGCCTGGCTTGGAGAATTTTGAGCATGACTTTACTAGCGTGTGATATGAGTGCAGTTGTGCGGTAGTTTGAGCATTCTTTGGCATTGCCTTTCTTTGGGATTGGAATGAAAACTGACCTTTTCCAGTCCTGTGGCCACTGCTGAGTTTTCCAAATTTGTTGGCATATTGAGGGCAGCACTTTCACAGCATCATCTTTCAGGATTTGGAATAGCTCAACTGGAATTCCATCACCTCCACTAGCTTTGTTCGTAGTGATGCTTTCTAAGG
>NW_011495021.1:524701-526270 GCF_000754665.1 Bison bison bison
GGAATTCCATCACCTCCACTAGCTTTGTTCGTAGTGATGCTTTCTAAGGCCCACTTGACGTCACATTCCAGGATGTCTGGCTCTAGGTGAGTGATCACACCACCATGATTATCTGGGTCATGAAAATCTTTTTTGTACAGTTCTTCTGTGTATTCTTGCCATCTCTTCTTAATATTTTCTGCTTCTGAAGCCTTTATACTGACATGATATTCATTAAAGAGAGAGTTCTTCAAGGACCTGTGAGAAACAAAAATGTAAAGTTCATCCACAAATCTTAAGTGCTCTCTTATAGGTAGGACACCAGAGAACTGGAGATACTAAGAATACAATTAATATATTATTAATTATTAATGTATAATATAAAATAAAATGCATCTTGAATAATTTTCTGTATATTTTCTAAGACTCACAAAATAAATTTTTATCCAAGAAAAAGAAAGTATTTTCATGTTGTAAATACCTATTCTTTTTTGTAATATATTCAGAGAAATGTTAATACAGTTTTATATTAATATACATATTTATACAGGCATTAATATTTTCATACTGCTTTTATCATGCTCAAAAATATATTAACATGGATAATCTGCCAATTTGATCCATTAATTTATTACATTAACCAAACTAATTAAATGCCCATTAGGTATGTGGTTCATATACACATATGTGATAGAGAAAAGACACAAATATGGTGAATGAATATAAATTACAGTATTTTGGGGACTGGAAGAAGCACAAGCTGGAATCAAGATTGCTGAGAGAAATAGCACTAACCTCAGATATGCAGATCACACCACCCTTATAACAGAGTGAAGAGGAACTAAAAAATCTCTTGATGAGAGCAAAAGAGGAGAGTGAAAAAGTTGGCTTAAAGCTCAACATTCAGAAAACTAAGATTATGGCATATGGTCCCATCACTTCATAGGAAATAGATGGGGAAACAGTGGAAAACAGTGTCAGACTTTATTTTTCGGGGGCTCCAAAATCACTGCAGATGGTGACTGCAGCCATGAAATTAAAAGACACTTACTCCTTGGAAGGAAAGTTATGACCAACCTAGATAGCATATTCAAAAGCAGAGACATTCTTTGCCAACAAAGGTCCGTCTAGTCAAGGCTATGGTTTTCCCTGTGGTCATGTATGGATGTGAGAGTTGGACTGTGAAAAGAGCTGAGCTCCGAAGAATTGATGCTTTTGAACTGTGGTGTTGGAGAAGACTCTTGAGAGTCCCTTGGACTGCAAGGAGATCCAACCAGTCCATTCTAAAGGAGACCAACCCTGGAATTTCTTTGGAAGGAATGATGCTAAAGCTGAAACTCCAGTACTTTGGCCACCTCATGCGAAGAGCTGATTCATTGGAAATGACTCTGATACTGGGAGGGATTGGGGGCAGAAGGAGAAGGGGATGACAGAGGATGAGATGGCTGGATGGCATCACCGACTTGATGGACATGAGTTTGAGTGAACTCCAGGAGTTGGTGATGGACAGGGAGGCCTGGCGTGCTGCGATTCATAGGGGTCACAAAGAGTTGGACACGACTGAGTCAACTGAACTGAACTAAACTGGGG
>NW_011495021.1:526370-529000 GCF_000754665.1 Bison bison bison
AGCATTCTCTATGACTACTTAGAGGGTTTTTTTTTGTTTTTTTTTTTATGCTACATGTTTCCAGTAGATTATATTACCTGTCAGGGATTATTGTATAGTTTTGGTGCTGTGTACTGTGTTAACAATGTGAGGACTCACAGGAACTTGTGTATCCCTAAGCATGGCACTGATTTGATAAACTATGTGACATCATAGAAGATAGCCCTCACTTCTTAAAAGATGGCCAAACATTATTCTAATTGGAACTTATTCTATAGTTTTTTGATTGTAAGGGAATACCATGACATTTTTCATTCATCCAGAAGTGATTATTAAATTTTTAAAGTAATATTAACAGAAAGCATTGTTGTATGAGTGTCACTTTCCACCTTTAACATCACAGATAAATTGTGTTTATAGTTTCTTTTATAGTAATTGTCATTCACATGCAGAAAACAACACAATTCTGTAATGCAATTATCCTTCAATTAAAAAAATAAATTTTAAATAAAGGAAAACAGCTTGTTATATAGAGACCTGCTTTGTGGTTGTCAAATACCTAATCAGTCCTGGATTTGCAAATCTGATGGCAAAGCTGTTCATTACAAGTTTAAGGCCAAAGTTTAGACTCAACTGAATAAGGAGTCCTTCCAATGAGAAAGTTCCCACTGCCTTATGAAATTTTAACATGGACCTTGGAAGAAGGCAGGACATTTTGATCAAAAATTCCACTAACGCCATCCAAAGTGAGAATGAGGTAACACCTGAAAAGGAAATCAGGGTTGCTGAAGAAGGGGGAAATAAATACTGAACAGGCAAAATGGCAAACAAAAAATGGACATTTCAAGCTAAAGTAAATCAGTGATTCTATCTAACATAGTTATACTTTTAGATTCTCTATAAATATGAAGAGCCATTATACATTACTGTTTTAACAATATAGGGCCTACCGTCAGACAGACATACCTACCTCACATTCTAGATCTACATCTTCAAGAACTCTGAGCATATTATTTATCTATGCACCAATGCTGCTGCTGCTGCTAAGTCACTTCAGTCGTGTCCGACTCTGTGTGACCCCATAGATGGCCCATCAGGCTCCCCCGTCCCTGGGATTCTCCAGGCAAGAACACTGGAGTGGGTTGCCATTTCCTTCTCCAGTGCATGAAAGTGAAGTCGCTCAATCATGTCTGACCCTCAGCGACCCCATGGACTGCAGCCTTCCAGGCTCCTCCATCCATGGGATTTTCCAGGCAAGAGTACTAGTGGGGTGCCATTGCCTTCTCCATGCACCAATGCACCCCATTGTCAATTTCATAGAAGTCATCGTAAAGATTAAAAAACTATAATTCCAAACATAGTCAGCATGAACTAATTACTATTACTAGTGTGACCCACTACTATTGGAGGTAACACTTAAAAAATTCTTTACACCAGATAAGCACCCAGTAAGTACAGGCAATAGTGACAGTGAAAGTAACCATTATTATTTTTATTAACCAACAAAATACATATTGGTACTTCAAAAGGATATTTTTGCAAATGAGAACTAACTGACAGGGAACTTGCTTTGGGGCCTGAAGATTTTAATATGGGAACCTTAAAAATAATATAAAAGTATGAATAAAGAATTAGATACAGGATATTGGAAAGATTCTCTATTAGCCTCTTAGTCTGACTCTGAAAGGAAGTACTTTCATTATAACACTACACTTAAGAAACATAAAACATGAAGTGTTGAGGCAGCTTGATCAAAAAAGTCACACAGTTGGTGAGTGATGAGCTAGGCATCAAGCCTGATATTGTGTTTTCACTTTGCAGAGGAGAAGTCTTAGTCTCACTGAGTTTGTATAACCTGCCAGATAGCCCAGAATTACTGAGTGTTGGGAACAAGATTAAAAGCCAGATATGTCAAAATCTAAAGTCCATACTCTCTACATTGAGCTTTTGATGCCAACTTGTGAACAAACACCTTCTTCCAACAACACAAGAGAAGACTCTACACACAGACATCACCAGATGGTCAACACCGAAATCAGATTGATCATATTCTTTGCAGCCAAAGATGGAGAAGCTCTATACAGTCAGCAAAAACAAGACCAGGAGCTGACTGTGGCTCAGACCATGAACTCCTTATTGCCAAATTCAGACTTAAATTGAAGAAAGTAGGGAAAACCACAAGACCATTCAGGTATGACCTAAATCAAATTCCTTATGATTATACAGTGGAAGTGGGAAATAGATTTAAGGGCCTAGATCTGATAGATAGAGTGCCTGATGATCTATGGAATGAGGTTCGTGACACTGTACAGGATACAGGGATCAAGACCATCCCCATGGAAAAAAAAATGCAAAAAAGCAAAATGGCTGTCTGGGGAGGCCTTACAAATAGCTGTGAAAAGAAGAGAAGCAAAAAGCAAAGGAGAAAAGGAAAGATATACCCATTTGAATGCAGAGTTCCAAAAATAGCAAGAAGAGATAAGAAAGCCTTCTTCAGGGATCAATGTAAAGAAATAGAGGAAAACAACAGAATGGGAAAGACTAGAGATCTCTTCAAGAAAATCAGAGATACCAAAGGAACATTTCATGCAAAGATGGGCTCGATAAAGGACAGAAATGGTATGGACCTAACAGAAGCAGAAGATATTAAG
>NW_011495021.1:530155-533912 GCF_000754665.1 Bison bison bison
GACAGGGAGAAGGGGACGACAGAGGATGAGATGGCTGGATGGCATCACTGACTCGATGGACATGAGTCTGAGTGAACTCCGGGAGTTGATGATGGACAGGGAGGCCTGGCGTGCTGCGATTCATGGGGTCGCATAGAGTCGGACATGACTGAGCGACTGATCTGATCTGATCTGTGAATCATTTTACACAGGATGCTGAATATTTTTTTCATATTTTATTACTTTTCATCAAAGAATCAGACAAATGAAAATTAGCCTGGACTCTGAAGGAAATAAGGCTAATTTCAAAGGTGAAGTTGCTATTTTTTGAGGGCATTTTAGCAGAGGTTATTTTTTATATGTTTTAAATTTTTATATATCTTATTTGTAACATAATTTTACATCCACCAGTCATCTGTTGTGTCATAGAGCATTTGATATTTCTAAACTAAAAGTTCCATATTAAATTTTATCCTAAGATTTTGAGTTTTAAACAATTTCACATAATAATATAAATAACCTATTTTGGGAGCTATAGACAAACTTTGTTCCAACGTTAGAGTTCAAGAAATTGTTCTTTTTATTTGGATTAATTACTATAACTCTCCATAAACATCTTACCCCTTGCATAGTATTTGCATGTGTAAAAAAGTAAAATTCATAACAACAATAAACACCAATGAAAGAGCATAAATTAAAAAATGAATTAATGCCAAATGTATTTTAATATATTGAGACCAGAATAAAGCTAGGCTTCAGCAATATGTGAACCAAGAACTTCCAGATGTACAAACTGTATTTAGAAAAGGCAGAGGAACTAGAGATCAAATTGCCAACATCCATTAGATCATAAAGAAAGCAAGAGAATTCTAGAAAAACATCTGCTTCACTGACTACAGTAAAGCCTTTGACTGTGTGGATCAAAACAAACTATGGAAAATTATGAAGCCATGGGATTACCAGACCACCTTACCTGTCTCTTGAGAAACCTCTATGCAGGTCAAGAAGCAACAGTTAGAACTGGTTATGAAACGGATAGTTCAAAATTGAAAAAGGAGTAAGTAAAGACTGTATATTGTCACTCTGTTCATTTAACTTATATACAGAGTACATCATGAGAAATGCTGGGGTGGATGAATCACAAACTGAAATCAGTATTGCTGGGAGAAAGATCAACAACCTCAGATATGCAGATGATACTACTCTAGTGGCAGAAAGCAAAGAGGAACTAAAGAGCCTCTTCATAAAGGTGAAAGAGGAGAGTGAAAAAGCTGGCTTAAAACTTAACATTCATAAAACTAAGATCATGGCATCTGGTCCCATCACTTCATGGCAAATAGATGGAAAAAAGTGGAAACAGTGACAGATTTTGTTTTGGGGGGCTCCAAAATCACTGAGGACAGTGACTGCAGCCATGAAATAAAAAGACACTTGGAAGAAAAGCTATGACAAACCTAGACAACATATTAAAAAGCAAGGGCATCACTTTGCCAACAAAGGTCTGAATAGTCAAAGCTACACTTCTCCCAGTGGTCATGTACAGATCTAAGAGTTGGACCATTAATAAGGCTGAGTGCCAAGGAATTGATCCTTTTGAACTGTGGTGCTGAAGAAGACTCGTGAAAATCTTTGACAGCAAAGAGATCAAACTAGTCAAACTAGTCAATCGTAAAGGAAATCAGTCCTGAATATTCATTGGAAGGACTGATGCTGAAGCTGGAATTCCAATACCTTGGCCACCTGAACGAAGAGCCAACTCACCGGAAAAACCCTGATGCTGGAAAAGACTGATGGCTTTTCTTCTTTTCTCAGCTATTTTTAAGGCCTCCTCAAAAACTATTTTGTCTTTTTGTATTTCTTTATCTTAGGGATGGTCTGGATTACTGTCTCCTGTACAATGTCACGAACTTCCATTCATAGTACTTCAGGGCTTCTGTCTATTAGATCTAATCCCTTGAATCTATTTCTCACTTCCACTATATAATCATAAGGAATTTGATATAGATCATATATGAATGGTCTATTGGTTTTCCCTACTTTCTTCAATTTCAGTCTGAATTTGTCAATAAGGAGTTCATGATATGAGCCACAGTCAGCTCACAGTCTTATTTTTGCTGACTGTATAGAGCTTCTCCATTTTTGTCTGCAAAGGATATAATTAATCTGATTTCGGTGTTGACCATCTGGTGATATCCATGTATAGAGTCCTCTCTTGTGTTGTTGGAAGAGGGTGTTTTCTATGACCAGTGCATTCTTTTGGGAAAATTCTATTAGCCTTTGTGCTGCTTCATTCTGTACTCCAAGGCCAAATTTGCCTGTTACTCCAGGTGTTTCTTGACTTCCTACTTTTGCATTACAGTTGCCTATAATGAAAAGGACATCTTTTTGGGGTGTTAGTTCTAGAAGGTCTTTGAGATTGCATCCAAGTACTGCATTTAAGACTCTTGTTGACTCTGAGGGCTACCCAATTTATTCTAAATGATTTTTGCCTACAGGAGTAGATATAATGGTCATCTGAGTTAAATTCACCCATTCCAGTCCATTTTGGTTCACTGATTCCTAAAATGTAGATGTTCAACCTTGCCATCTCCTATTTGACCACTTCCAATTTACCTTTATTCATGAACCTAACATTCCAAGTTCCTATGCAATATTGTTCTTTACAGTGTCAGCCTTTACTTCCATCACCAGTCACATCCACAACAGGGTGCTGGTTTTGCTTTGGCTCTGTCTCTTCATGCCTTCTCCACTGTTCTCCAGTAGTATATTGGGCACCTACTGACCTGGGGAGTTCATCTTTCAGTATCCTATCATTTTGCCTTTTCATAATGTTCATAGGGTTCTCAAGGCAAGAATACTGAAGTGGTTTGCCATTCCCATCTCCAGTGGACCAGGTTTTGTCAGAATTCTTCACCATGAATTGTCCCATCTTGGGTGGCCCTACATGGCATGGCTCATAGTTTCACTGAGTTAGACAAGGCTGTGGTCCATATGATCAGTTTGATTAGTTTTCTGTGATTGTGGTTTTCATTCTGTTGGCCCTCAGATGGATAAGGATAAAAGCCTTATGGACGCTTCCTGATGACAGAGACTGACTGAGGGGAAACTGGGTCTTGTTCTGATGGATGGGGCCATGTTCCATAAATCTTTAATCTAATTTTCTGTTGATGGGCAGGGCTGTGTTCCCTCCCTGTTGTTTGACCTGAGTCCAAACTAAGTTGGAGGTAATGAAGATAATGGCGACCTCCTTCAAGATGTCGCATGCATGCACTGCTGTGCTGAGTGCCCCTGACCCTGCAGCAGGCCACAGCTCACCCACAGCTCCACCGGAGACTCCTGGACACTCAAGAGCAAGTCTGGTTCAGTCTCTAGTGCTGTCACTGCTTCTTTCTCCTGGGTCTTCTTTCTCCTGGTACACATAAAGTTTTGTTTGTGCTCTCCAAGTGTCTGTTTCCCCTATCTTGTGTAAGTTCTGGCGGCTCTGTGATGGGGTTAATGGTGCCCTCCTCCAAGAGGGCTTATGCCATACCCAGGTCTGCTGCACCCAGAGCCCCTGCCCCTGTGGCAAGCCACTGCTGACCCATACCTCCACATGAGACACTCAAACACTCACAGGCAGGACAGGCTCAATCTCTGTGGGGTGTCCTGATGCACACAAGATTTTGTTTGAGCCCTCCGAGCACCTCTGGCAGGTATGGGGTTTGATTCTAAACGCAATTTTACCCCTCCTATTGTCTTGCTGGGGCTTCTCCTTTGCCCTTGGACATGGGGTATCTTT
>NW_011495021.1:534012-563640 GCF_000754665.1 Bison bison bison
ATATATATATATATATATATATATATATATATATATAATCTTTTGACTGTGCCACACAGCATCTTAGTTCCTTGATCAGGGGTCAAACCCATACCCCTTGCGTTGGTAGTAGAGACTCAACCACTGGACCCGTAGGGAAGTCCCTAGCTTTGCTGCATGTTTACTCAGTCACGTCTGACTCTGCAAGTACATGGACTGCAGCCAGCCTCACTCCTCTGTCTATGGGATTTTCCAGCCAAGAATACTGGAGTGGGTTGTCATTTCCTCCTCCAGGGGATCTTCCCGACCCAGAGGTTGAACCCACTTCTCCTACCACTCCTGCATTGGCAGGCGGATTCTTTGCCACTGTGCCACCTGGGAAGATAAGGAAGTGCCTATGTGCCATATATTTTTGGCTAAAGTAAACTCTTAAAACCCTTTGTGAAATAAGTCTTCTCAAAAAGGTCCCTAGCTCCAGATACCTTCTGTTAGTTCTCATTCCAGTATCTTCACATGGATAGACAATTATGTAGATATGTATTTGCCTTCTTGAACTGCAATTCTTCTGCAAAGACCACCATTGGTGGACTTATAGAATTCCTTGTTCGCTATTGTGTTAAACTTCACAAAATCATCACAGACCAGGGGTATATTTTATAACAAAGGAAGTGTGGCAATGAGCTCACGCCTTTGAAATTTACTTGGCCTGCCGTGCGTCACATCTAGAAGAAATATACATGATAGCAATGGCAAGTTGAAGACTCAAAGTGATTCTGGAGAAATTAAACCCTGTGCTGCCAGGATCTAGCCTACACACTGCTAAATATGCCATAAACAGTTGCCCAGGTGGCAAATTCTCCATTGGAAGTGTGCACAGATCTGTGATTCCAAGACAGTGACCTTCTTACTCTCCAGTTACTGGAATTTAGATATCTTTCTTCCACAGGACGCGTGTGTGTGTGTGTGTGTGCATGTCACTCAGTCATGTCTGACTTTTTGCGACCTCATGGACTGCAGCTCCCCAGGCTCCTCTGTCCGTGGAATTCTCCACACAAGAATACTGGAGTGGGTTGCCATTTCCTTCTCCTCCACAGGACCTTTAGTCCTATAGATTTAGAGATACTTTTGCCCAGTGGAAGATAATTTACCTGGCCTTGGTCATGGTTCCAAAGAAAAGGAAACTGAGACCATTTCAACCTCCTATGCTACTGAGCAGGGAGATAAAGGGGTCACTGTACAGTGCAACGGAGAAGGCAATGGCACCCCACTCCAGTACTCTTGCCTGGAAAATCCCATGGACTGAGGAGCCTGGTAGGCTGCAGTCCATGGGGTAGCTAAGAGTCCGGACACGACTGAGCGACTTCACTTTCACCTTTCACTTCATGCATTGGAGAAGGAAATGGCGGCCCACTCCAGTGTTCTTGCCTGGAGAATCCCAGGGATGGGGAGGCCTGGTGGGCTGCCATCTATGGGGTCGCACAGAGTCGGACATGACTGAAGGGACTTAGCAGCAGCAGTAGCAGTACGGTGCAAGCTGATCAGTGCTGACCCTTGAAGGAAAATTGGGTTGCTTCTCCTCGTTAGGACCAATAAGAAATAGTTTAGCATCAAGAAGATACCCTCAGGTACCATTTAGTGTTTTCATGTCCAGTATTGTTCATCTATGGAAAACTATGGGAACCCAGTAGACAGAAGACTCAGTTATGACTCAGTTTCAGCAGAAATGAAGGTTTGAGTCATATTCTAGGTAAAGAGTTTCATTTGGCTGGAACAGAGGATAAGAGAAATATGGAAAAGTGGTGGAAAGCAGTTATAATTGTCATCTTGGACTTCATGCAAGTATAGTAGCTATCTTTAAATTATTTAATAAGTTCTTCCCCACAACATACTTTTTTCCCCCTCTCTATAACTTTATATGGAGAACACAAGAATGCTTGTGGTTTTAGGAAGGAATAAGAACTAATTAATTGCATCCTTTTATGATAAGGTAGCTAATTGGACTTCATATTTTCTCACTTTGGATATAGAAGTTTATATGTAGAGGGAAGACAGGATTAGGCTCTGAAAGGCAAAAAGAGTAGATAATGCAGAGTATCTTTGCTCCTCCGTATTCTCTTCACCTAGTTCCTTCATTCTGTGCTATTTCTTCAGGAGGCTGATCTTCATGGACTACATCATTCACAGTATTTTGTGTTAGATTCACTCTGTGGAATCCTGGCAGGAGGTAAGAAAGAGACAGAGATTAAAAAGAGAGTGGGAGGAAGAGAGAGGAGAAGAGAGAGGTATCAAGGTCTGGATCTCCATGGCTCTCTTTCATAAGCTGTCTTGAGCTAGTTATGTCCTTTCCATAAAGATCACTTATCATCACTGTGGCTCCCCTCAAGGCAGTCTGCTCCATTATGACTCTTCTGGATTTCAGTTTCCTCCATCCTTTTGACACTTTAGGCCTGTGGGTGCTGATCATTCAGCTACGTTAGGTCTGGATCCCCACACTATCCTAGTGACTCCCCTGATCCCCACAAACCTTTATAATTAGTATTTTGGGGACTCTTTTCAAATTACCCAAATGTGTGTGAGCCATCTGTTTCCTGTAGGAACTCTGACCATCTACTTTCATTTGACTCTAAGAGTAGAAAACACTGAAGATAGAGGAGATTCAGGTCACACCCATGAATACAGGTGTGTACATAATAAACCAGAAAGCAAATACATTTAAAAAAAAAAGCAGGAGAGCAGAAACCAGGGCAGAGAGACCAACCCATAACTAAAGTACTTAACAAGTAGAAAAGGAGCTATTAATTGTATAGCATATAATTTGTGGTAGTCACTTTGCAATATATTGGAACAATAGAGGAGCAAATTAAAAAAACGTAGTTAGACAACAAATAAGAAAATAAAAATTTTCTGCTGAAAATAATGATTCACGTAAAAGGAAAAGACATTACAACTCAAATCAGCATATGCAAAGAATAACACATAATTAACAAAAAGAGAATCAGCAACAATTGATTGTCATCCAAAGCAAAGGATCGCCTATCAAGACAGTATTGAACCGAGGGTTCTTCAGTTTCTTAATTTGGAAAAAACCTACAAATGAATATATATTATTATATTTCCTAGTATACTATTAATTTATTGACTGTATTATGATTATTAACGCCTCTTTTTTGTTTTCATAAGATTCCAAACTTTTAAAAACTTATATATTGTAATGGATAAGGTAAATAGAAAAGTAAATAGTGTTTGAGTTAATAGATTTGTCGCCTGAATTGTCACCTGAATGTCCTGACCACATTGTGTTTTAAGATGTATTCTAGAATGGAGGTGGAAAGGAAAAATAGAACCATCATGAAGAGTATATTAAGACTTTTTCCTAGTGTTCAAGTATGCTGCAAGCTGCTCATAAAAGGCAAAATCTTGTTTACTGAAAAATAAACAAGCTACCTTTGCTCTATTAAATCATAAATTTGCCTCTAATATTGAACTATTATGTTGCTTTAAGACTTCCTGGCCAGATTCATTTTCTGATTTCACTTCATTTTTTTGCCCTTCTGGATACATAAAGCAATAATATAAAGGAAGTTATGCAATTTTATTTAATACTGTGATGTTTTAGAAATTTTAAACCAAAGCATGTTTATTTTCCCTTTAAATTGGTGTATGCCCTACTGAAACTAGAACTTGCGAATTTTTTATCTTGAACCAAAATATTTTTTCTTTATCATATCTTTGAAATAGACACTTATTGTTCTAATAGCAAGAAGCTTCAAGTCAATTCTGTTATGCACTACATCTTTAAAATTGAGTAAACTCTAAAAATTATTAAGCCCTACAATAACTCCTTCTATTATACTACATTCTGGGTGGGTGGAGCTAATAATTATTAAGAAGAAAGTAAGATAGTAATTGTGACATTGAAAAAGCAAGATATGGTGCAAACTGAAAATATCAGTGCAAGTATAATGCAAGGCAAATATATATATATATAAATATAGGCATAGATATGGAGATATAAATAGAATTTAATATCAGCTACTACTTGATATACTAGACTGTGTAAAACTGAATTGTAACTTTCTACTGTTTTCTAAGTTTCTCAAAATATTGATAAATAAATAACATTGACTTCCTCAGAGATCAAACTAAAATAGACATTATCAATTTTAGCAGAGTTAATGAAATAAATATCTTAATTTTTGGTCAGCAATTTTTTATAGATGCGTTGGTAAATTATTGTTTTTAAATAAAATACACAAATCAAGCATCAAAATATACTATATTTTGATATTCTAACTGAAATCACATGGAGAGAGAATGCTAGAGAAAGGGAGCAGAGATGACTGGACTTCAGGCACCCACACCAGAAGGCTCTTGAAGAAAGAGTCAGAGGAGAAAGGGAGATAAAGCACTTATTTTGTAGATTTTCAACTACTGGAAAATAGCAATGCAAGCAATACTCAAAATTATTTTCTAAAATCTCATAAATATTTTAATTCTAGGCAATCACATATTTTATGCATTCAGTTCAGTAAAGTTCAGTCACTCAGTTGTGTCTGACTCTTTGTGGCCCCATGGATTGCAGCACATCAGGCCTCCCTGTCCATCACCAACTCCCTGAGTTTACCCAAACTCATGTCCCTTAATTCAGTGATGCCATCCAACCATCTCATGCTCTGTTGTCCCCTTCTCCTCCCATGTTCAATCTTTCCTAGAATTGGGTCTTTTCCAATGAGTCAGTTCTTCTCATCGGGTGGCCAAAATATTGGAGTTTCAGCTTCAGCATCAGTCCTTCCAATGAATATTCAGTATTGATTTCCTTTAGGATGGACTGGTTGGATCTCCTTGCAGTCCAAGAGACTGGCAAGAGTCTTCAACATCACAGTTCAAAAGCATCAATTTTTCAGTACTCAGCTTTCTTTACAGTCCAACTCTCACATACATACATGACTATTGGAAAAACCATAGCTTTGACAAATGGACCTTGGTTGCCAAAGCAATGTCTCTGCTTTTCGATATGCACTCTAGGTTGTTCATAACTTTTCTTCCAAGGAGCAAGCGTCTTTTAATTTCATGGCTGCAATCACCATCTGCAGTGATTCTGGAGCCCCCCAAAAATAGTCTGTCACTGTTTCCACTGTTTCCCCATCTATTTGCCATGAAGTGATAGTATGAGATGCCATGATCTTAGTTTTCTGAATGTTGAGCTTTAAGCCAACTTTTTCACTCTCCTCCTTCAGTTTAATCAAGAGGCTCTTTAGTTTTTCTTTGCTTTCTGCTCTAAGGGTGGTGTCATCTGCATGTATGAGGTTATTGATATTTCTCCCAGCAATCTTGATTCCAGCTTATGCTTCATCTAGCCAAGCATTTCTCAAGATGTACTCTGCATATAAGTTAAATAAGCAGGGTGACAATATACAGCCTTGACATACTCCTTTTCCTATTTGGAACCAGTCTGTTGTTCCACGTTCAGTTCTAACTGTTGCTTCCTGACCTGCATACAGGTTTCTGAAAGGCAGGTCAGGTGGTCTGGTTTTCCCATCTCTTTCAGAATTTTCTACAGTTTGCTGTGATCCACACAGTCAAAGGCTTTGGCATAGTCAGTAAAGCAGAAGTAATGTTTTTCTGGAACTCTCTTGCTTTTTAAATGAACCAACAGATGTTGGAAATTTGATTTCTGGTTCCTCTGCCTTTTCTAAATCCAGCTTGAACATCTGTAATTGCATGGTTCACATACTGTTGAAGCCTGGCTTGGAGAATTTCGAGCAGTACTTTACTAGCCTGTGAGATGAGTGCAATTGTACAGTAATTTGAGCATTCTTTGGCATTGCCTTTCTTTGGGATTGGAATGAAAACTGACTTTTTCCAGTCCTGTGGCCACTGCTGAGTTTTCCAAATTTGCTGGCATATTGAGTGCAGCACTTTCACAGCATCATCTTTTAGGATTTGAAAGAGCTCAACTGGAATTCCATCTCCTCCACTAGTTTTGTTCATAGTGATGCTTCCTAAGGCCCACTTGACTTTGTATTCCAGGATGTCTGACTCAAGGTTAGTGATCATATCATCATGATTATCTGGGTCGTGAAGTTCTTTTTTGTATAGTTTTCTGAGTATTATTACCACCTCTTTGTAATATCTTCTGCCTCTGTTAGGTCCATACCATTTCTGTCCTTTATTGTGCCCATCTTTGCATGGAATGTTCCTTGGTATCTCTAATTTTCTTAAAGAGATCTCTAGTCTTTCCCATTCTATTGTTTTCCTCTATTTCTTAGCACTGGTCACTGAGGAAGGCTTTCTTATCTCTCCTTGCTATTCTTTGAAACTCTGCATTCCAATGGGTGTATCTTTCCTTTTCTCCTTAGCTTTTCACTTCTCTTTTCACAGCTATTTGTAAGGCCTCCTCAGAGAGCCATTTGCTGTTTTGCACTTCTTTTTCTTGGGGATGGTCTTGATCCCTGTTTCCTGCACAATGTCATGAGCCTCCATCCATAGTTCTTCAGTCAGTCTATCAGATCTAATCCATTGAATCTATTTGTCACTTCCACTATATAATCGTAAGGAATTTGATTTAGGTCATACATGAGTGGTCTAGTGGTTTTCCCTACTTTCTTCCATTTAAATTTGAATTTGGCAATATGGAGTTCATGATATGAGTCACAGTCAGCTCCTGGTCTTGTTTTTGCTGACTGTATAGAGCTTCTTCATCTTTGGCTGCAAATAATATAATCCATCTGGTTTCGGTATTAACAATCTGGTGATGTCCATGTGTATAGTCGTCTCTTGTGTTGTTGGAAGAGGGTGTTTGCTGTGACCAGTGGATTCTCTTGGCAGAACTATATTAGCCTTTGGCCCGCTTCATTCTGTACAACCCAGACAAATTTACCTTTTACTCCAGGTATTTCTTGACTTCCTACTTTTGCATTCTAGTCCCCTACAATGAAAAGGACATGTTTTTTGGGTGTTAGTTCTAGAAGGTCTTGTAGTTCTTCATAGAATTGTTCAACTTCTTCAGCATTACTGGTTAGGGCATAGACTTGATTACTGTGATAATGAATGGTTTGCCTTGGAAACGAACAGAGATCATTCTGTCAATTTTGAGATTGCATCCGAGTACTGCATTTCTGACTCTTTTGTTGACTATGACGGCTACTCCATTTCTTTAAGGGATTCTTGGCCACAATAGTAGATATAATGGTCATCTCAGTTAAATTCACCCATTCCAGTCCATTTTAGTTTGCTGATTCCTAAAATGTCAGTGTTCACTCTTACCATCTCCTGTTTGACCACTTCCAATTTACCTTGATTCATGGACTTAATATTCCAGGTTCCTATGCAATATTCTTCTTTACAGGATCAGACTTTACTTCCATCACACTTTACTTTGATCACATCCACAACTGGGTGTTGTTTTTGCTATGTCTGTGTCTCTTCATTCTTTCTGGAGTTATTTCTCCACTGATCTCCAGTAACATATTGGGCACCTACCAACCTGGGGAGTTCATCTTTCAGTGTCCTATCTTTTTGCCTTTTCATACTGTTTATAGGGTTCTCAAGGCAAGAGTACAGAAGTGGTTTGCTATTTTCTTCTCCAGTGGACTGAGCTTTGTCAGAACTTTCCACCATGAGCCATCTGTCTTGAGTGGCCCTACATGGCATGGCTCATAGTTTCATTGAGGTAGACAAGGCTGTTGTCCATGTGACCAGATTGGTTAGTTTTCTGTGATTGTGGTTTTCAGTCTGTCTGCCCCCTGATGGAGTAGGATAGAGGCTTATAAAAGCTTCCTGATGCACAAAGTTTATGCGTAAATATTGCTGTTTTGAGGCATTTCCCCGGTGCCATCTAGTTTTGAAAGTAGGGGGTTATAGTTATTATCAATATCACAGTAATTAATCATCTACAAATGAAGAAAATAATTATTTGTCAATTTTTATAAGGAAATGGTAACCCACTTCAGTATTCTTGCCTGGAGAATTGTATGGACTGAGAAACATGGTGGGCTATAGTCTGTAGCGTCGCAAAAACCGAACATGACTGAAGCAACTTTGCACACACGCATACTTTTTTACTATCTTGTAACTTCTCCTCTCTTTAGAAACCTGGTGGTTTTCATTCAAGTTTTCTCCAATTGAAAATACTCTTTGCAAGAGTAAAAGTGATAGGAACATGTGTTTAAATTGTGAAAGTTGCTCAGTCGTGTCTGACTCTTTGCGACCCCTGGACTATACAGTCCATGGAACTTTCCAGGCCAGAATACTGGAGAAGGTAGCCTTTCCCTTGTTCAGAGGATCTCCCCAACATAGTGATCGAACCCAGGTCTCCCTCATCGCAGGTGGATTCTTTACCAGCTGAGCCATAAGAGAAGTCCAAGAATATTGGAGTGGGTAGCCTATCCCTTTTCCATCAGATCTTCCCGACCCAGGAATCAAATCTGGGTCTTCTGCAATTGCAGGCAAATTCTTTACCAACTGGGCTATGAGGGAAGCCCTGTGTTTAAATTACAAGGTATTAATTAACTATGTCACCTTTACAAATTACAACACCTCTACCTCTGATTCCTACTTTGGCTTAGTCAATATACATTCCAATTCCTGTCTAATGTACAGAGGCAGGAAATTTAAAAGGTTACATTTCCTGGATTCCTTGCAACTATTTTTTTTTTTTTCTCTCTTAAATAGATTTAGTAGAAGCCAACTGTTGGTCAGCA
Source organism: Bison bison bison (assembly GCF_000754665.1). Taxonomy (NCBI): domain Eukaryota; kingdom Metazoa; phylum Chordata; class Mammalia; order Artiodactyla; family Bovidae; genus Bison; species Bison bison. The sequence goes on from NW_011495021.1 coordinate 542,694, forward strand.
ATTTTTTGATTCCTAGTCTCCAGCTAAGGTAGTGGGATCATGAAGGAGTGAAGTGAAGTGAAGTCGCTCAGTCATGTCCAACTCTTTGGGACCCGATGGACTGTAGCCCACCAGGCTCCTCGGTCCATGGGATTTTCCAGGCATGAATACTGGAACGGGTTGCCATTTCCTTCTCCAGGTGATCTTCCCGATCCAGGGATCGAACCCAGTCTCCCGCATTGTAGGCAGACGCTTTACCATCCAAGCTACCAGGGAAGCCCAAACATTCTGCAGCTCCAAGACTGACAAAAGTAATGTGACTATAAAATCAGTGGCCCGATTTCCCAGATTGCTGTTTGTTACAGATGGAACCCTCAGTGGGCTGCTTCTGTGGTGTTTTGCTGGAAGTGATTCTTAGGAGTTGAAGTAATAACTGATCCCCTAGCCATTTTCACAGGTTTGTCAGCAACTACAACATGGTTTTGTAATTCTCTGTATTAGATCCCTCTCTGTTTAAATTAGATGGAAGGATCACCATTATTCTCAATTGAAATCATACTAAATATTAACTCATGGAGCTATTATGAGAATAAAATGTAGGTAAATATATAAAACATTGATTGTTTACAGAGAACAGTGTAGGATTCATGATCTCCAAAGAAGATCTAGCTTCAGGACCAGGGACCACGCTTGATCACTCAAGAGCTTTTGTGTAGCAGAATTTTATTAAAGTGAAAAGGGGACTGAGAAAGCTTCTGACATAGTCATCAGAAGGGGGATGGAGAGTGCCCCCCTCGCTGGTGTTAGCAAGGGAGTTATATACATTTTTAATGGGTTATTACAGTAAATCTAAAGAATGTCTCAAGATTGTAAAGATCTTACTAGATCCACTCCATTAATTTCCATTTTAAGATAACAGGATTAGCCAGAAGGTTTTTGGGAAGGAGAAACTGTCCTCAAGCAGGATACATTGCTGTTATATAATCCTTAGTACAGAGTTTAAACTGAGTTGTTTGTTGAATACTCATCAGTTCTGGGCTTAAAGAAAAAAACATTTTACGTGACTAAGACTAAGGAATGTAGAGAAAAGAAAAAAAAAAGATGTTTGTCCTTTCCTCTTTCTTGAGAATTCCAGACCTTTATCTCCACTTCGAGAGCCCCAGACCCCTATCTCCTCCTTGGGGACCACAGACTTCTTATCAACCTGCTTAGGAATTGACTCTCTCAGTATTAAGATTGAATTGATTCTCTCAGCATTAAGAGTGTTGGCTATCAATAAATGTTCAGAGAAGTTAGTAGAGACATGTCTTAATGAATAGATTTTATTTTTATAAACATACTTTTTTTTTTAAACTGAAGCAAAATCTAATTTTGGGTTAATGAAATCTTCCAAAGGCAATATTTTTACTTTTGTATAATTTAGCTTTTTTTTATTATGATCTTTGTTTTTACAAAAACCAAATGCAAATATAACCTAGACAATCAGAATATTGAAGAATCAGTCTTTATGTGGTTATACTGATAGGGTTAATAACTGATTTGTATTGTCAAAAGATAAATTGAAAAATGGTTTATTTTTGTAACTGATCAATGTTACTTCACTGTAATTCATTGATTTCATTGTAGTATCCATACTAATGTTTTTCTTAAAAATTAGCAATTGTTTCAAACAATTTTATTTGGCTATTTCTATGCATCCAGCAAAAAATTAAAAACTCATGAAATAGTTTCAATTATTAAAGGAAAATATATAAATAGGGCAAGCTACCAATCCTTGTTGGAATTCCAATTGTAAATTATTGTTCAAATGATGTCTTTTGGCTCTGTACTGTCTTCCTAATGAATTTTTTGTAATATCTGAAGCATAGTCTATAGGTTTAGGGAGAAACTTATATCTTATAAATTAAAAAACAAAACATTTTCTTAATTTTTTAAATCTTATGAGGCTTGGGGCTAAACATAGATGACAAGTACTTAAGGTGTGGATTTTTTCTTCTCGTAATAAAGTGTTTATTTAGAAAATATTTTAAACATTGCCTTTTTGAACAAAACAGTCATGTCTGGTAAAGCAACAGTGACATCCAGTGACAGCTCAGATTTATTCAAGGAATATTTAGATTTGCCACATGAGGAAAAGAAAAAGTTATTGAATATTAACCTGCACACTTTTTACATGTTCTAAGAATGTGTCCATATAAAAACATCATTGGATGAAAATAAAAACCAGTCATTTATTAGAGAATGAAAGGCTAAGTCATATATTGAGAGAAAATACTAGCAAAATATGTCTAATAAAGGATTTGTATCCATAATACACAAAGAATTTTGTACCATATGTCAAAAGTGGATTGCGGTTGACATCAACAGTGATATACTACTAAGCACTTATTAGAAGGGGTAAAAAAAATTCTTAAGTGATTATACCAAATACTGGCAAGTACAGAGGGCAAGCATTCTCATTCATTGTTGTTGGGAATATAAAATTTTACATCCGTTTTGCTGCCAAAGTTTGGCAGTTTCTTACAAGGCTAAGCACTGTGTCTTTATGTTCCAGCAATTGTGCTCCTTGGTATTTACTCATATAAATTGAAACCGTATGTCCACACAAAAATATGCACACAAATATTTATAGTGATTATTCATAATCACTCAAAACTAGAAGCAATTAAATTGCTTTTCTGTAGGTGAATGGGTGAACAATGGTATATCCATACAACTAGATGCTATCTAGCCATAAAAAGACGAGCTCTCAAGTCACAAAAAGGCACAGAGGAAAGTTAAATGCATTTTTCCAAGAAAAGGAAACCAGTCTAAAAAGACTTTGTACTCTATAATTCTAATTATAATGACATCTGGAAAAAACAAAACTGTAGAGAGATTTAGAAGCTCAGTGCTTATCAGAGAGGGGTGGCAGATGGGAGGGATGAATAGTTGAAACACTGAGGATCTTTAGGGCAGTGAAACAATCCTGTATGATATTGTAATGGTGTGCTCTAGGCATGATGCATTTTCAAAACCTGTAGAAGTGTACAATTGTGAAGCTTAATGTAAACCACAGCGTGATTAATAATAATGAATCATTATTGATTCATGAAGTGCAACAAACATACCACACTAATGTACGATGTTAATAATAATGGAAATTGTTTGTGAGGGGTGATATGGAAACTCTCTGAACTATTTTCTCATTTTATCTGTAAATCTAAACTCTCCTAAAATTTATTAATTTTAAAAAGTCAAACAATAATATAATTTCAAGATTAATCTTATTCACTGAATGAAAGTCTTTTACTGAATGATAGATTGTCACCAAGATATTGAATAGCATTATTCATAATTTTACTGATATGTTAAGTAATGAATATTGAGTAATATGATGACTGTGTATCTATATGACTTTAATTGCAAAAGTTAGGTGTTGTATGTGTTTGGAATGAGAAGGACTTCACAGTCATGTTACTTGGCTCTGTCCTTGTTATTGTATTATTCGTTATTTTCATCAGTATCATTGACATTGAAAACTTGAATTTATAATCCACCATTTCTAAAAGCACAGTGGAAAAGTTAATGGAATGGATCCTGAAAAAATATAACTTAATGCAATAATGATAGGCTGAAAAAAATAGACTGTTCAGTATAAAACTAACAAGGTACATACAAAGTATCACATCAATTACAAAATTCTACTATAAGGTAGAATTTGATAATAAATGTTAGATTCTTAGTTGTACACAGATTCAATATAACCTGTTTGTGAAGAGATTTTTATTTAGTCTGCCTCAATTTCTGTTGTTATTCTGTTTTACTTGAAAACTAAAGGAGGAAATTTGCCAACTGAGCTCCAGCTGGTAGACTGCACCTAGAGTACAGTCTTAGGTCCTTGCTGCCTTGTTTTAAGAGAGCCATTGATGACTGAAAGCATCTTGAGAACAGGTAAGGTGTTGAAATATATAATATAAAGGGTGAAGAAACCTGATAATTTTGGTGGGAATGTAATTTGATGCAACTATTAATAGCTGATATTTGTCTTTCTCTTTCTGACTTATTGCACTCCGTATAATTGGCTCTAGGTTCATCCACCTCATTAGGACTGACTCAAATGCAATTTTTTTTAGAGCTGAGTAACATTCCTTGTATTTATGCACCACAATTTCTGTATCCATTCATCTGTTGATGGATATCTAAGTTGATTCCATGTCCTAGCTATTGTAGAAAGTGCTGCAATGAACCTTGTAATACATGTGTCTCTTTCAATTATGGATTTCTATATGCCCAGTAGTGGGATTGTTCCGTCATATGGTAGTTCTATTCCTAGTTTTTCAAGGGATCTCCATACTGTTCTGCAGAGTGGTTTGTAAGAATTTTCCACAGTTTGTTGTGATCCACACATTCAAAGGCTTTAGCATAGTCAGTGAAGCAGAAGTAGATATTTTTCTGGAATTCTCTTCTTTATTTATGATCCAGAGATGTTGTAAATTTGATCTCTGGTTCCACTGCCTTTTCCAAATCCACCTTGAGCATCTGGAAGTTCTTGGTTCATGTACTACTGAACCCTAGCTTGAAGAACTTTGAGCATTACTTTACTAGCCTGTGAAATGAGTGGAATTGTGCAGTAGTTTGAAATTCTTTGGCCTTTTCTTTAGGGGGATGGAATGAAAACACCATTTCCAGTCCTGTGGCCACTGCTGAGTTTTCCAAATTTGCTGGCATATTGAGTGCAGCACTTTCACAGCATCATCTTTTAGGATTTGAAATAGCTCAACTGGAATTTCATCACCTCCACTAGCTTTGTTTGTAGTGATGCTTCGTATTGTCCACTTGACTTCACATTCCAGGATGTCTGGCTCAAGGTGAGTGATCACACCATCATTGTTGATCTGAGTCATGAAGATCTATTTTGTAAGTGTACACAGAAGATCTGTGTATTCCTGCCACCTCTCCTTAATATCTCTGTTTCTGTTAGGTCCACACAGTTTCTGTCCTTTACTGTGCCCATCTTTGCATGAAATGTTCCCTTGGTATCTCTAATTTCCTTGAAGAGATCTCTAGTCTTTCCCATTCTATTGTATTCCTCTATTTCTTTGCATTGAATACTTAGGAAGGCTTTCTTATATCTCCTTGCCATTCATTGGAACTGTGAATTTAGATGGGTATATTTTTCCTTTTATCCTTTGTCTTTCACATTTCTTTTCTCAGCTATTTGTAAGGCCTCCTCAGACAAATATTTGCCTTTCTTTTGGGGATGGTTTTGATCACAGCCTCCTGTACAAAGTTACAAACCTCCATCCATAGTTTTTCAGGCACTCTGTCTATCAGATCTAATTCCTTGGATATATTTGTCACTTCCACTGTATAATCATAAGGGATTTCATTTAGGTCATACCTGAATGGCATAGTGGTTTTTCCTACTTTTTTCAATTTAAGTTCCATTTTGCAATAAGGAGTTCATGGTCTGAGCCATAGTCAGCTCCCAGTCCTGTTTTTGTTGACTTTACAGAGCTTTTCCATCTTTGGCCACAAACAATATAATCAATCTGATTTCAGTTGACCATCTGGTGATGTCCACGTGTAGAATCATCTCTTGTGTTGTTGGAAGAAGGTGTTTTCTATGACCAGTGTGTTCTCTTAGCCAAACTCTGTTAGGCTTTGCCCTACTTCATTTTGGACTCCAGGGCCAAAATGCCTGTACTCCAGGCATCTTTTGACTTCCTACTTTTGATTCCAGTGCCCTATGAAGAAAAGGACATCTCTTTTTGGTGTCAGTTCTAGAAGGTCTCTATCGAACCATTCAACGTTAGCATCTTTGGCATTAGTGGTAATGGCATAGACTTGGATTACTATGATATTGAATGCTTTGTCTTGGAAATGAACCAAAATCATTCTGTCTTTTGTGAGATTTCACTCAAGGATTGTATTTTAGACTCTTTTGTTGATTGTGAGTGCTATTCCATTTCTTCTAAGGGATTCTTGCCCACAGTAGTAGATATAATGGTGATCTGAATTAAATTCGCCCATTCAGGTCCATTTTAGTTCACTGATTCCTAAAATGTCGATATTCACTCTTGCCATCTCCTGTTTGAACACTTCCAATTTACCTTGATTCATGAACCTAACATTCCAGGTTCCTGTGCAATACTCTACTTTACAGCATCAGACTTCACTTTCACCACCAGACACATCCACAAGTGGGCATTGTTTCCACTTTGGCTCAGCCTCTTCATTCCTTCTGGATCTTTTCTCTTCTCCAGTAGCATATTGGGCACCTACCCATCTGGGGAGTTCATCTTTCAGTGTCATATCTTTTTGCAGACTATTTATGGGGTTCTCAAGGCAAGAATGCTGAAGTGGTTTGCCATTCCCTTCTCCAGTGGACCACATTTTGTTAGAACCCTCCACCATGGCCAGTCTATCTTGGGTAGCCCTAAATGTCATGGCTCATAGTTTCACTGAGTCAGCAAGGCAAAATTATTTTAAAATAACTTTAATAATCTCCAATCATACTTTCCTTTCCCTCAAACTTGAATTAGTAAATTTCAAAAGTCTTTTGTGTATCCTTCAATACTATATATTCATATGACTATATTAAATACATGCACATGTAGAAGTTATTCATTTCTTTTACCAAAATACGAATCACAAATAGTACATTGCAATGTTTAAAAAAAAAATCTATTTTAAATGAATTAACTATTCTTCAGATCAGAAGGTTTGTTCAGTCTTTCTTCTGTTGATTGATTTTCACTTTTTTTTTTTTTTTACTTTTTAGTTTTATGTTGCAGTCATGCTGCTTACAAGGAATATCTTTGTATATGTGTATATTTAGTTACTATTGCTGTTATTTTTATATGATATTCTGAAGAAACATTTTAAAAACTTGGAATGCTAGGTTAAGGATTATAAATCTTTTGTTTAAATGATATTACAGATTACACTTTTAAAAATTGTAACAAGCCTTGTAAGAAAATTAAAAAGAAGTAAGTTTCCCCTGTCATGTTATAGCACTGGATACTACCAAACTTTAAATGTTTGGTAGATCTGAAGACAAAAATATTATTTATTTATTGCTTTAATTTGCATTCCCTGGAGTGAAGTTGAAAATATTTTTCATGATATAGGTTTTTGTTGTTATATGTCTTCTGTAGATTTCCTTCTATATCAGTCAAGATAATCTAGGATATGTGAGGTAATATATTAATCCAGAAACTTTGATGGTATGGCACAGAAGAATTTTATTCCTCAATCATGTTACATGCTCAAAGTGGATTAGCAGCAAGGCTAAATCCACAGTCACTCAAGGGACTCAAACTAAAATTATTCTTCAATGTTTTTATTTGAACCACCTGCAATATTTGTTCCAAGGGAGCTTCCAATGAAGCATAGAATTATAAAAGAGGCCTATCAGCTCATTGCAGCTTTAGTCACTTCTTACACTGGCTAGTCCCATAGCACCAATTTAACTTTCAATAGGGCTGGGAAGTGCAGGCAGGCTGTATTTGGTGAATATTTGATGGATATTAACCATGTCTACAACAACTACCGTTTGTATAGCTTGATATTTGTCTTAAAAAAAAAAAAATCCGTTTTCAGGAGCATTTGCAATATTAATTTTTTATACATTGTTAGCATATACTTGTTTAGTGTATTATTTATCTGTCTCTATCTACTTTATGGTATTCCTTGGCGTGCAACAACAACAAAAACAAAATTTTCCATTTTTATACTATTATTCCTGCAAAATATGTATTCATTCTCTTTACATTTAAATATTTTCTTCATTGCTACTGATTTTTAAATAATGAAGTAAGAATTTGGTTTTTCTTCTGTCAGATAATTAATAGACCCCATCAAAAACATTTATTAAATAATCTATTTCCCACTGAACTAAAATATTTCTCTTAAAATACTATAGTAGTTCCTTTATAGGGTTTATATCTCTTCCAAAACTACTTTTTATATATTTCACAAGATGCTGTGTGCCTTAATATGACAATATACTTTCTTTTGCATACAATGTTTTCATACTCAAATTTAGTATCTAGTAAATCAAGAACAGAAGCTCATCTTCCAGTTCTTTATAATTTTACTAGGTATAATTCTTTGGAACCATAAAAGCCTATTCAAAATCTAAGGTAAAATCAAATTATTGTGGAATCTGAATGAAAACAATTTTAGCAAATACTTTTTGTCATACAGTTTTTCCTTTTTAATATGTATATGTAATTACTTAAGACTGATGCCTTAATTTTGAACAAAATTTATATTTTTATCTAAATCCTTTCTGTTTCTGGTATTATTCTCTTCACATTATGGGAGTTTATTTTTCTGAACAAAGTATTTAGAAAATTAATAATGCTAAGTGAATTGTTCTAGAGTTTATCATGTTACAATATTAAGGTTTTGACAAATGCATTAAATGACTTGAGAAAAGTTCCATTTTTCTGTGATCTAAAATACTTCACATTGGGCTTCCCAGTGGCACTAGTGGTAAAGAATCCACCTGCCAGTGCAGGAGATGCAACAGATGTGGGTTCGATCCCCTGGAGTAGGAAATTGTACCCCACTCCAGTATTCCTCCCTGGAAACTTCCATGGGCAGAGGAGCTTGGCGGGCTACAGTCCATGGGGCCACAGAGTTGGACATGACTGAGCACAGCCCAGCACACTTCATATTACATAGAGCTTTAATGTTTAATAAGCGCTCAACTATAGGATAATAAGTATCTTACAGCTCTCTTAATGGGAGAGTTCTGGGTATCTTTCCAGGTGGTTTCTGTAATTGTTTATTATTCAGTGATTGCTTTCAATGTTTTTGAAGTCATTCTTGATAGTTCAAATTTTGATAGGAAACCATCTGTTTTTTCTAGGTTTTCTAAGTTATTGCCATAGTATTGCTCATAATATTTTACAATTCCTTCATTCTGTATCCTCTTTTTTCTAAACTTATATCTATTTTATCAATATAAGTATTGCATAATTGTGCTGTCTCTTATAGTTTTTTCGTCAGGTTTGTTCAAAGTTTATCTAATTGACATTTTTAAAAAGCTTTTGACCAATTGGTTTAAGCAACTTTGTACTGTTTTCTGTTTAATTATTTCAACATTCATTGATTAGTATTCTCTTTTTGCTTTTTTGGCTTACTTTTTTTTTCTAACGTTTTAATTTGGATATTTCATCAGTTTTTATTTTTTTCAATCTACATTGGCTATATTAGGTCAGTTTTATAATAAATTCTTCTAATTAAAACAATTTTTTTAGTTAAATCCCATATATGACTTGATTTTCTCTTTGATTCCAACACTTCATTTTATTTTTTGAAAGGAAAGAAAGCCTTAATTTCAAGGAAAGAAAAAATACCAAGTACAATATAAAGATAATACCCACTCAGTGGCTAGATATGTTTTCCTGAGGAATTTCACTGTGTTTATTCCTCTAGCATTTTTCCATTTCTGACTTTTAGGGTGGCCTTCTGTGAAGAGTTTCCTCATCCCAGCTGTTATGATATTTAATCCAGAGTTGCCAACTTTTGATCTGGTGGTTCCTAGACACAAGTTAATTAACACAAAGCTTTCTAGTGTTTCTGAATCCTGTCCTGCACTCAAATTGGAATTAGTGTTCTCATCTCTGGTCAATCCTGAATTGTTTTCAACCCTAGCTTCATCCTGCCTCTCTCTCAGAATAGTAGAACAATTACTAATGTTGTCCATGGCCAGAGTCCAAATTACTTGTGCCCCACACAAATTTCAATTTACTCATTTTCCTTTTCTATCTCTCTTCTCCCTTCTACCCAAGTAAATTATGGTGGTTTTCTCTGGGGAAATATTTACATTAAAGAGCTCTTTTTTTTCCCTAATTTAAATATTAGATTTTTGTTTTAATACTAACTAGGAAAAACAGGATAATCTTTAAAATGGATAATCATCTCTTTTTGATCCTAATGTTACTCCATGGGATGGCTTAACATTTCCAGTAAGGGAAGTCATGGCATTTCATTCTGGAAATAGATGAGGGTACTTCCAGTTCCCTCCTGGACTCAGCCTGAATGGTGTAATGTTAAAGTGAAATGGTCCTGACTGCTTCTGTATTTTATGCATGGCCTGCTGCAGGACTAGGCAGATAAGGAATTAGAGGTAAGCAGAATTAATACAAGGACTTCCCTCGTGGCTCAGACGGTAAAGCGTCTGTCTACAATGTGGGAGACCTGGGTTCGAGCCCTGGGTCGGGAAGATCCCCTGGAGAAGGAAATGGCAATCCACTCCAGTACTATTGCCTGGAAAATCCCATGGCCAAAGGAGCCTGGTAGGCTACAGTATATGGGTCGCAAAGAGTCGGAAACGACTGAGCGACTTCACTTTCACTTTCAGAATTAATACAAAGAAAGAACCAATATGATACCTGATATGCTGAAATTTAAGGATGGGGCTTTGTTGTAACCCAGAAAATGCATATCTGCATAGGGTTATAGTAGCAAATTTATACTAACTGTGCAATACTTTAATATGTTAGTCTATAACATTGTCTCAGATTTGAAAGAGTCCAGTCATCAAAATATGATCTTGAGGACCAGCTTGGGAATATCCTCAAAGATTTGGGTATGTTGTGAAGTATTTTAACATCTTGGGTCATCTAGTATAAGTTGGTTTAAATCTGACCTGAGTTAGTAGATGTTCCATATCTTATCAAATCAGTCTCTTAGTCCTGAGGATGGGTCAGTTTAGTTAAAGGGTTGTGTCTTATTGCAGGTGGTGGTATTGCAGGTAGGCTCCCAAATTTATGTCTATATGGTGCCTGTTTGCATCAGGTTACTTAATAAAAAGCATTTCTATAGAAACACAGGGCTTCCAGGGAGGCATTAGTGGTAAAGAATCCTTCTGCAATGCAGGAGACACAGGAGATGGGGTTCCATCCCTTTGTTGGGAAGATCCCCCGGAAAAGGGCATGAGAACCCACTCCAGTATTCTTGCCTGGAGAATCCCATGGACAGAGGATCCTGGTGGGCTACAGTCCATGGGGTCACAAAGAGTCACACACAACACAATTTAGAATACATGCATGCACTGTAAAAACAAAAGAAACAAACAACAACAAAAAAAAACTTCTGGAGCGGACTCTAAGCCCAGTCTGAGTCCCCAGAGTGGCCAGCTGAAATTTCTAGATGTCTAGTTTGAAGCCTCTTCAGAGGGAGTGAGTGCAGGCAGTTGAAATCTGAAAGATGTTCTTGGTTTTCAGCTTAAATGTCTGTGGTAGTCTTTCTGAGTGGCCACGTAGCAACAGGCACAAAGATTGTCCATGAGCTATTGTGGTGATTTCTCTGAAGTTTATATTGTTACACTACTTCAGCTTGCATAGTTTTGGGGAATGGACAATTGTAGTTTGAGAGTTTCAGAATTCTGGAGGGATCAAATCAAGAGAAAAAGAAATTGATTTTTGCTCATAAAGGTATATTTTAACAAATTGCTGTAAGTCATAGTTAGCTTGGGCTTCCCTTGTAGCTCAGTCAGTAAAGAATCTGCCTGCAGTACAGGAGACCCGGGTTCGATCCCTGGGTTGGGAGGATCCCCTGGAGAAGGAAATGGCTCACCCACTCCAGTATCCTTGCCTGGAAAATCTCATGGACACAGGAGCCTGGTGGGCTTCAGTCCATGGGGTCGCAAAGAGTTGGGCACGACTGAGTGATTAACACTTATTTATAGTTAGTTTAAGAGAGAAAGTTTCCTTAAATCTGGAAAACAAAAGATTAAAGAGCCAGCAGTGTTTCAGACAAAAAGTCATAAAAAAATTATAATCACATTCATCAATTCATTCAGTCCTATATAATCAATTTTAATCTTGATCTTTTGTTAGCTATTTTATAAATCTATTTTTTCTTAGAGTTCTGATCTGATCGTATGATCTGAAAGTTAGCAGAAACCTGTATTTGTCAGGTCCTTTCCATGAATCTCCTTGAAGAGGAAGCACTTTGCAAAAGTATCAGAATAAAACAAAACTATCTATAAATGCCAAAGGACTTAAAAATGCCTATGGTTAAAGATTTGATAAGAGTTCACTATATGTAATTGATAAGGGAATTTGGTTATTTCTCTGAACATAGGACATTTCAAAATGAAAACTGGAATTATGACTCTTAATATTACATATCAGATTTTTCTTATTTTATAAAATCTCTGGAACAATTTTATCCATAACATATATACATAAGGAAAGTTTAGCACCATTTGTTATTTGCCAGTGCTTCCCATGTAACTTAGCATGTCAAATAAGCCTGTGTGTGCTGGCGTACTAGGTCTCTTCAGTCGTGTCTGACTCTTTGCAGCCCTATGACTGCAGCCCGCCAGGCTCCTCTGTCCATGGGATTCTCTAGGCAAGGATAATGGAGTGGGTTGCCATGCCCTCCTCCAAGGGATCTTCCCAACCCAGAATCGAACCAAAATCTCTTACATCTCCTGCATTGGCAACAGGTTCTTTACCATTAATGTTTCTCATCTATGAGGAGAGAGAATAAATCTTTTGAGATGGTCAAAGGGTCCTCTGGAAATCCTAGAGTTACTTCAAGGTTAAAAGACTTCATTCAGAATTTGATTTTGGGAAATCCATCAAAAATGTTAAAAGGTTATGTACACATGATTAAATAAGATCACCTATTATTATGAAACAATACTGAATTATCCACTTAACCAAAGCAGTACAGGATTTTAAAGTCAAATACAGGAAGTTACATAGTTGTAAGCAAAAACAATTCTTTTCATGTTAAGAAAGCTCAGTTTTCTTAAGTAATCAAGGACCTGATTAAGACAACATGAAGCACAAAATTACTTTTATAAAATTCAAAATCATTACTTTCTAGCCAGATCACTTAAAAGTCAAAGAAATATCTTTAACAGTCTCTTATTAGAGCAGACCTGTTCTCCAAAACACTTTGTCCTTTTGGCAGATGAGACAAAATTACATTAAGTATATTTTGATACTAAAGCTTATAAATAAAAACTTTTATGATAATTCAATTTTAGCCAGCCTGGTTATACAAGGCAAAGTTCTTTTTCTCTCTTCTCAACTCTCTCACCATTTTGTCCTTTATTTACTTCTTTCTCATTCTGAAATAACCAGCTTTACTTTAGGATGAAAGAGCAAGAAAAGCAAAATAATTACCTGAAAGTTTGGACGACACCACTGCGAGCCCTCTCCATAGGTGGTCATTTCCTTTCCAGAGCATCCTGATCAATCTCTCTTGGACTGGAATCTACCTCCACTTGTACAGCACACACATGGTGTCTAGGGAAAGCCCCTGGCTTTCTGGTGTGTAATTCCAGAGTTGGCATTTTGGAATGCATGCCTCTGGAAGCTTCTTTGGGGTTTTTCATTTATCAAGGATTTGCTGTACCACCTCTGGGTTCTTCAGATGTACTGTCACCAGATATTCATGATGTTTATATTTGTCCATTATTATTTTTCTTTTTTAGCAATATCATACCAGATATTGGACCCACAATATCCCATTTGGTCAGGGAATGAAGAATGACAGGTGTGAGGGAATTGACAATAGACTTCTTTGTATTTTCCCTCTGATGATGCCTCTGGTCTCCTTGAGAGGCTGTTTTATTCTCCTGGGTTAGGATAGTCCAGCTATGACCCATTGATTCAGGGTTCACAGTTGGAGGGCTCCCATCCCCCTCAACGGTGAGATTCCTGTCTTCATGCCTTTAGCTCAGAGCCTCTCCTTGGCCAGTGACAAAAGCTTTTTGGTTCAATCCATCCTCCTTAGCTCTTCATGGTCAGCATACTAGTAGTTAATTAAGTTAACTATAATTAATTAAGTTAATTAGTTAGTTAAGTTAATTTATAAATAGTGGTATGATTACCTCATTAAGCCATATGGCCTTGATCTCACTGCTCTTAGAAGATCACTGAATTATCATGGCAACCCTGACACTTTGGGTTTGATACCACAGGTAACACATGACAGAGGCAATACCCAAAAGCACATAGCAGCAGGACAGAACCTCAGCAGACAGAGTCCCTTCCCCAGATGGTGTTACACACCTGAGTTAGGTGGTTAGTAAGCAAATTGCAGGTAAAAGGCATTCCTCTTGGTTAGTTGCAAAGATGATCTTGGAGTCCTGATGACTATGCCAATTGTTTCATGCTGGTCTCAGTCTATCAAAAACCAGTATTATGGCTGGATAGGTCCTTATGGTTCTCATTGTGATTACAAGATGCCCTTTAGCAATAACCACCAGGAAACTTTGGGAAAAGAAAAGATTTATTGCTTACAAGACCTGGATATTACATGGCACACCTGGGGCAGCATTGGAAGGTCTCAAACTGAGAAACTGAGAACTGACCTGGGGTTCAGCTTTTATTGAGGTTGAGGGTGGGCGCCCTGGGTGGCATGGGTTCACTATTTATTAGTGAATTTAAAACATGAGAGTGGGGATTTAAAGCAAGGAAAGAAAAAAAAAGTGACCCAAATGGTCAGTTATTGAAATCAACAAAGATCTCTAAATAAAGGAGCTTCAATAGGGAAAGGCCACCTGGTTCTTTACCTGGTCATATGGCTGGCAGTGTGTATATTCCAGATAGCATCTTTGAAGTAGATACCTCTTTGAAGTGGATGCCCCTTTGAAGTGGTGTATCAGCAATCAAAGCTTGTGTCAGGCATATGCATTACAAAAAAAGAAAAAAAAAAACTGTCAGGAGTTTATAGTACAGTCACTTTAGATCACTGATTCAGAAACAAGAAACAGAAAAGGAAATTTAGTAATAAAAAACAAATTGTATAAGTCACAGATGGCAAATTTCTAGTTATGTGCAAGGACAGAAAGAAACAACGTAGGCAAGAGCACATAAAATGCAAATCTACAGTCTGCGATGCATCACAGAAATTTCACAAGTAAGCAAATTCTTTAAGCGTATAACCCAGACTACTGTGTGAAATAATCATTCTATTATATGAAGTACAGGTTCTCTATACATTTACAATTTGTGCAGAAGATGAAAACAGAATATAATCAATTGGAACTTCCAGGAAGCAAATAGATTAAATAGCATCTAAAACACTAAAATATTAGACATGTGATGGAACATTAAGTGATCTGGATTTATTCTCTCTATTAAAGACTATGAAAGAGATTGGATAACTGATTGAAGTACATAAAAGGTTTTTCCAAATAGAATGATGACTGTTTTACTTCTAAAGAAACAATAGGATTTATATCCTATTTAATGAGTACTTTCTTTTCAAAATGATAAACAAGAAAGCATTGATGATAGAAACTGCAGATTTTCTCTTACTCACAGTCATTCGGCAAAAGATAGGGGTCTGCTTATCCAAAGTAGCTTAATGCATGTGGCCTAGCTTCCCTGATGGCTCAGCAAGTGAAGAATGCATCTGCATTGGTGGAGCTGCTGGAGATGTAGGTTCAGTCCCTGGGTTGAGAAGATCCCTGAAGGAGGAAATGGCAACCCACTCCAATATTCTTGCTTGAAAAATCCAGTGGAAAGAGGAGCCTGGGAGGCTACAGTCCATGGGGTTGCAAAAAGTCAGACTCGACTGAGAACAGTGATAAAGTGCTGTGAATTACACAGCTATAGTCTCCATTTGAAGCTGTGGAGCAGATACACAAGTTAGCTAATATACAAGCCAAGAACTCTTGGCCCAAATATGGATCTTAGAGGGTATGAATCTAATTTCAAATTTTTATCTTGGGGTGACCTTAGTTCTAGAAAAGTGACAGGGCTGCATTATATGAGCTTGGACTTATACACATTAGACAAGAGAAAATGAGTCATAACTCAACTCCCTAATAAATGAGAGATCTGTGTCTGAGGCTGAATGGTCCAAGGTCTCAGTAGGTGGTCTAAGAAGGCTTCCTAATGAGTGAAATCTGAACTGATAGGCAGAGCTGAGGCAGTTTTCACTTTTGGCAGAATATATTTTAAATTATTTATTTAATCATAATACAAAAAAAAGGCAATAAGCGAGTTCTTTTTTTCCCCAAGAACTGCAAGATACTCCATGTATCTAGAATATAAGATTCATCTGGGGACTATGAGATAATAGTTCTAAAGGAAAGGCAATTCTTAGTTTATGAAGTACTTTTTAAGGCAATATTTGGAATTTTTATTTTGTTCAGAAGAAATTAGAACAATATCTTTAAGCTCAGAGCAGTGCAAAGGAACAGCATGAATATAAGCAGTAATTGGGTGCATTTTTCTCTAGAAAATGTAAAAACAATAATAAAATCAACTTAACTTAGTCCTTTTTTTAATGCACCAGCAATTCTAAACAGTCAGTGATAAAATACTTCTCCCAGAAAAATATTTTGTTGTTCCAATTCTAAACAATTTCTACTGCACTTTTTGCTGGATTTTAATATTATATATGCAGTGTGGCAGATTGTATTTTTCAAAAACAGCATTATGCAATGGTATTTCTACTCCCGTATGCTCTTCTGAATTTTGTCACTCTCATCAAGAGATGGAAACTTTGTCCCCTCTATTTGCCTTTGTTTGGGCTTCTGCAACTGCTTTGTTGAATAGAATGCAGTAGAAGTGCAGATAGATCTTAAGTATCCCTTTCTTTTCATGCTTGCTTTTGGAACCCAGTCACCACTATTATGAGGGAGCCAAGAAATAACTTGCAGAGGTTACATGGAGATGGTCCTGATAACACGCAACGAAGATGGCACTGTCCCCTTCGGCTGACTAACCTGTACACAGGTTTCCTCCTGTCTTCCTGACATTTCTCTTCTGAGAGCATTACTTTAGAAAATTTGCAGTCATCTGTTCTTTCTCTGCCTTTTTGAAATGTAAATCTCCCATTCTCCTGACAGTTTTACAACCTAGGAAAATCTTTCTTGAGGACTTGGGAGACATTCCTTTAAAGTACAGTCATTCAGAAAGATAGCACCCTTATTTCCCAGTGTCTGAAGAGGGTAGGAGCCTAACTTTGATAAATGCAAATTAGTCAACACATATGACTAAACTCTCCCCTAATGTCCTCTAGTACTTTTGTACTGACTCACCCTGCACTTGAAAACTTCCCTCTCTCTCACTATTGCAGTAGACTTGACCTCTACTACAATATACTTAAGTAGAAACGAATTTCCAGTCCAGGTTCAATGCAGGATACAGGATGCTTGGGGCTGGTGCACTGGGATGACCCAGAGGGATGGTACAGGGAGGGAGGTGGGTGGGGGGTTCAGGATGGTGAACACGTGTACACCCATGGCAGATTCTTGTTGATGTATGGCAAAACCAACACAATATTGTAAAGTAATTAGCCTCCAATTAAAATAAATAAGTTTATATTAAAAAAAAATAGTCGTTCTCACTGTTTCACTGCATCCGATGCATTTTTTTCTTTGATTCATTATCTGATGAGATCCAAGATTACAGCATCACCTGTTCAACATTTGAGTAATGAACATTAAGATTCCAGCACTCAGCTGTCCACATAATTGCCCCCACTGGTGATCTTTGGAAAAGATACAAACTGTCCTCACTTAGCCTACCCATATCACAGATGTGCAAACTAAATAAATAATTGTAATTGCTTTAAACCACTAAGATGTAGGATGGTTTGTTGTGCATCAACAAATAACTGGAATAGTAAGCTTCTAGTTAGCAGAGTTTTGCTAATAATGCTTTATAAACATTGATTTTTATGTAGATATTGTGTATGTGTATTTAAAACATTAAAATAGAGTATGAACTGGAAGTAATAACAATTTTTGGTAAGTGAAGATTTTATCCCACACATGAAAATTTTTGCTAAATTTAAAAAATATTTTAAAACTAAAATGTGCTCCTCTTTTTTTTTTTACTGTTGCTTGGTTGCTGCTGCTGCTGCTGCTAAGTCACTTCAGTCGTGTCCGACTCTGTGCAACCCCAGAGACGGCAGCCCACCAGGCTCCCCCGTCCCTGGGATTCTCCAGGCAAGAACACTGGAGTGGGTTGCCATTTCCTTCTCCAATGCATGAAAGTGAAAAGTGAAAGTGAAGTCGTTCAGTCATGTCCGACTCCTAGCGACCCCATGGACTGCAGCCCACCAGGCTCCTCCATCCATGAGATTTTCTAGGCAAGAGTACTGGAGTAGGGTGTCATTGCTTGGTTACTGGGAAACAAAAAGAAATCAAGAAAATAAAAAAAAAAGAAAGAAAAGAAAATATTACATCACAGTTATGATGTAGTAGTTACTTAAATGTCTTACAGATGTTCCAGTTGTATTAAAATTCACTTACTAATTATTAGACACTTATTTACATAAAAACTTTTTTTATAACACTGTGCCAAAGGATGATACACACAATTGTTAAGTAGATATAAAAATACTGTATAGTGTATTTTTTGCTTCTATAAAAACTTGAAAGAACTTGTAATCACTTGCAATGTTTTTGTATAACCAGCAACTAGTTCATAATACTGTAAATTTCAGAGAAAATTGAATGCACCAATATGAAACAAATAAAGTGAATTTTCACTTGAAATGTTACACTGCTAACCATTATGTCATACTAGATAAAAGTGGAAAAACCCTTTCAGTAGCCAAAATAAACAATACAAAGTCAGTGAGTGAAAAAAGTTCCTTTTTTTAGTCTCCAAGTCTTAAGTGACTAACTCCTTTTTCCGTCCTCTCATCCATGTAGGAAGTTGTGAAGCCAGTGCAGCCTCTTCTTTTGAAACACTTTCCTGTTCTCCACACAGTTAATACAAACACTCCTCCCCAAACTCCTCTCCTCCTGTCAATCTAGTGGAGCTCAACAGGGAAAAACAACAATAGCAAAACCCCCAAACAAACAGCAACAACAAGAATATACTAGAAAGCAATTGTAGTAATGTCTGCATCTATTTTGGAATATCCAATATCTCCAATGTTATGTATATGTTAACTTCATGGTCATTTAAAAAATAATTTTGTCATATAAGAGAGGGGGAGATGTTGAATAATTTACTCTTATGTCACATTCTACGTAGACCACTGAAATGATTATTTTAGATTATATATTCTGACACTACTGAAACTGGCTATTTTCCATTATACTTAAATCATGGTATTTAAAAGATATTTTTAAGTTGATGCATCAAATACTTACATAAGGAGTGACATAATTGGTGTTTTATTTCTGAAGGATCACACTGATACCAATTTGGACACTAAATTAGAGGAGACGAAGACCACAATCAGGAAGATCAATACGGCAGTTGTTGAATAGGAGATGAGGAACCAAGGTGGTAGCTGGGGGTTTGGAGGGAATGGAAAAAATAAAAGTACTATTTACGAGCTATAATCCACAGGACATATGGAAAAAGGAGGTGTTAAGAGTATCTTTTATGGTATCCAGAAGGATAGATTTAGGAAATCAGTTAGAGTTTAGCTGTATATATGATGCTCTAAAAATGTCTCTTTGACGATCCAAGAAGTTAATTGTATATATAACATTTGTGTTTAGAAGAGAAGTATTAGAGAAAAATCTTGGGGATTCAATACATATATGCTCTACTTGATATCAAGCATATGCTATCTGAGGTTCAGCCTTTAGGTTAGAAGAAAGAAATGTCAAAAACTTGTGAAAAAAGGCAACAATTAGTAGACAAGCATAAAAAGAGAAGTTATTCTGTGAAAAAGACTTAGAAAATCATTTGGAAATTTCTAAAAAGAAACAAGGTGTATAGAGATGTCAAGATAGTCCTTGTAAAGTGCCCATTTGACTTAGCAAATAGGGAGTCATTGCAGTCATTAGAAAGGGGGCCTTCACTAGAACAGTGTGGGTACAAAGATGTTTCCTGTGACTGAAGCAGAGACTGCAGAAGTGCAGATAACAAGTACTGACTACTTCTAGAGTCTTTATTCCATACACCAAGACAGAGTGTAAAATACTAAATAAAGAGTAAGTTTAAGGAAGAGTTTGCTTTCCTTTTTAAAGGGGATGAAACTTGATTATGTTATTGATGTACAGAAAGAGCTAATGTGGAGAGAAAGTGGTAAGAGATACTTGAGGATGTGAAAGGAAATAAACTACAAATAAAACAAGCAACTCCTACAGCTCAACTCCAGAAAAATAAATGACCCAATCAAAAAATGGGCCAAAGATCTAAATAGGCATTTCTCCAAAGAAGACATACAGATGGCTAACAAACACATGAAAAGATGCTCAACATCACTCATTATCAGAGAAATGCAAATCAAAACCACTATGAGGTACCATTTCACACCAGTCAGAATGGCTGCGATCCAAAAGTCTACAAATAATAAATGCTGGAGAGGGTGTGGAGAAAAGGGAACCCTCTTACACTGTTGGTGGGAATGCAAACTAGTACAGCCACTATGGAGAACAGTGTGGAGATTCCTTAAAAAACTGGAAATAGAACTGCCTTATGATCCAGCAATCTCACTGCTGGGCATACACACTGAGGAAACCAGAAGGGAAAGAGACACGTGTACCCCAATGTTCATTGCAGCACTGTTTATAATAGCCAGGACATGGAAGCAACCTAGATGTCCATCAGCAGATGAATGGATAAGAAAGCTGTGGTACATATACACAATGGAGTATTACTCAGCCATTAAAAAGAATACATTTGAATCAGTTCTAATGAGGTGGATGAAACTGGAGCCTATTATACAGAGTGAAGTAAGCCAGAAGGAAAAACACCAATACAGTATACTAACGCATATATATGGAATTTAGAAAGATGGTAACGATAACCCTGTGTACGAGATGGCAAAAGAGACACTGATGTATAGAACAGTCTTATGGACTCTGTGGGAGAGGGAGAGGGTGGGAAGATTTGGGAGAATGGCATTGAAACATGTAAAATATCATGTATGAAACGAGATACCAGTCCAGGTTCAATGCACAATACTGGATGCTTGGGGCTAGTGCACTGGGACAACCCAGA
Organism: Bison bison bison; assembly: GCF_000754665.1. Classification (NCBI taxonomy): domain Eukaryota; kingdom Metazoa; phylum Chordata; class Mammalia; order Artiodactyla; family Bovidae; genus Bison; species Bison bison. Next base: position 563,567 of record NW_011495021.1, read on the forward strand.
GGGATGGTATGGGGAGGGAGGAGGGAGGAGGGTTCAGGATGGGGAACACATGTATACCTGTGGCGGATTCAGTT
>NW_011495021.1:563740-574482 GCF_000754665.1 Bison bison bison
ATAATCAAATGAACTTACATAAGATTTGAATCAAAACTGAGGTTATTGATGAGAGAAGCCAAGTGCATGGGTCTCTAATTATCTGCACATACTGTGGAAGAGGTAGCATGGTTCTGCAATGAACAGGGATAATAGCACTGTGTCTGTGTGTGTGTGTGCTTTGTGTGGGTATGCACACACATGCTCATGTGTACCTGTTGGCATTTGTCTGAAAACAGCATCAATGGAGACAACTTGTGTGATGGTTATTGAGTTGCTAAATCATGTCAGACTCTTTGAGACCCCAAGGACTGTAGCCTTCCAATCTGTCTGTCCATGGGATTTCCCAGGCAAGAATAGTACAGTGGGTTGCTATTTCCTTCTCCAGGGGCTCTTCCTGGCCCAGGGATCAAACACGCGTCACATGCATTGCAGGCAGATTCTTTTACTGCTGAGCCACAAAGGAAGCCCTTATAGAGACAACTTATCAATGCAATAGACAAGTTCTCATTATGGAAGGAGCTGCTGATGCTTTCGCAACAGTTCTGCTATTGATAATTTACATTAGAGTCTCTTGACAGCTCTCTCAATGATTTATAACCCATTTAGAACACTGCAAAAATGTAAGTATTCTTTTTAACCCACTTTATTGTGACATGATTTATACACAAAAAAGCTATACATATTTAATTTCATATCTATGAAAGTCATCACAATCTATGCCACAAACATATCCATCACCTCCGGAAGTTTTCTCTTACCCTTATAATTATATGATTTCTCCTTCTTTGTGATAAAAACATAACATAAGATCTAGCCTCAACAAAATTCTAAGTATACTGTACAGCTGTTGTTAACTATAGGCAGTATGCTGTATAATAGATCGTAGATTCTGTGTGCTTTAACTCAGCCATGATCCATACAACTGAGAAAACAGCTATGAATGAGAAAAGATTGCTAGTGGGGAACAGGAAATCTGATGACATGCTGTCTGGCAGTCTCCTTTTTCTCCCCAAACAAAAAGAAATTTTCTGCTGAGAGCAAAATATTGGAGTAGGAACTTGCGGAATATAAATATTTTACTTTGCATTGGTGTTCAAAAACTTACCCTTGTTTTTGTAGTTATCCTCGTAGTTGTCTGATTTTGAAGGGAAAATACAGATTCCTGAATTAATGGAATTCAATTGAAATATTCTGATTGAGGCAATGTGTAGAATAACACAAAAAAGTTTTGACTATAAATTTCTCGAGTGCTGAATAAAAATGTAACTTTTCTGATAAAATCTATTTCTGTGTTTACAGGATAGAATGCGAATAATCCAGGGCTGGGTAGGGTGAGGGGGAACAAGAAAGGAGGTGGAGATAGTAAGCTGCTCTTGTGGCTGCGGCTGGGAGTTGAAAGAGTTAAGTGTACATACCCGTGGAGATAAGAATGAAGTTTTGAGTCTATATGAAATAGAAAGTTAGAAATGTGCCTAGAAAGAAACAAGACTATGCAGAGAGTTACATAATTACTGAAAAGGAAGACTATGGAAATATCTATCCATCTGCATGAGTAGATCCTAGGAATATTTTGCTAGGATTAAGCAGAAAACAAGCTTCCCTCAATTACTTCAATCAATGTGCATGCTCCTTAAATGAGTCTGAGATCAAATTTGCACAACTCTAATGGTTCTGAAATGCCCATAGGAATGAACAAAAAAAAGAGCTTAAAAATAAGTAAAAAAAATTATTAGCATCAAAATGATCATTAGCAGACATAGCCACCAGCATGATTAGAGACCTAAAAACTTCAAAAAACAAACAAACAAAAAATAGAAAAAAATCATATGGAAGAGAAAAAGACCAGAAAATAAGTATTATAAAGTTATTAAAGACAAATGAGAAAGTAAAAGTGTAAGTCAGAAAGCAAAAAATTATGAAAAAAAGGCATAATTGAAAGAAAATCAAGTAGTATTTTAAAATTAAAATACAGTCGCTGCAATTAAAAGTTTACTGAATCAACCAAAAGCAGGTTAGGCACAGAGAGAGTTGGTGACTTGAATATGAGACCTTGAGATATAACCCAGAATGCAGCACAGGGAGATGAATGATCTTTACTTCCTATTTCATGAGAAAATAAAAGCCAAAAGAAGACAATGCCTATACACACCCACCACCTGGTCTGCCCATACTTTGCAACTGCACGCATATACTCTCCAGAATCAGCTACATATTTGGGGTAACCAATATAAAATTTATCAATTTCAAGGTGATGACAGACTTCCTTGGTGGCTCAGATGGTAAAGTGTCTGCTTGCAATGCAGGAGACCCGGGTTCAATCCCTGGGTTGGGAAGATCCCCTGGAGAAGGAAATGGCAACCCACTCCAGTACTCTTGCCTGGAAAATCCCGTGGACAGAGGAGCCTGGCAGGCTACATTCCATGGGGTCACAAAGAGTCGGACACGACTTCACTTTCGCTTTCACTTTCACTTTCAAGGTGATGACAGAGGGTGTCAAACCAATGTCCTGTGAAATGGCACTAGGATAATCAGTCACAGGTTCATGAAACCAGCCTTTACTTCTGTTTCTGTGAATGAGCTGCCTGTCTCCTAGCTAACGTCAGTACATCCACCAGAGCACTCATGTACAGCCCCCTAATTGTTCAAGCTTATTCTTTCCATGTTAATTTATTAATTTAGTGCAATACCAGTCAATATTATTTTTCAAAGAAATTATTACACCAAATATTAAACTTCATATGGAAGATATAAAGGGCAAAAATGCCAAAAGAACTTTGAAATGTTGAAACAGAAGACAAAGATGATGATTTGAAAGACAAAGATTTAAAAGTATACATTTAGAGAAAATGTATACTGTTAATCCATCATATTATAGTAGTAGAATTTTTTAAATCTTAAGAGCATAAGCCATAAAGGAAAAGATGGATATATTTACCTATGTCAATATTAATTCTTATATGACAAAAATACTCAATCTAAAAAGACAAGACATATACCTGCAGAAGGAATCTTCAATCTATATAACCTAGAGGATTTTTTTTTTTTCAGAATATACAAGGAATACTTACTGTTTCAACAAGAACAAAATAGAAAATCAAGTATTTTAAATGGTCAAAAGATAGGAACAGGCATTTCTCAGAAGAGTAAACCAATAAACATGACCACTTCCTTGCTAGAAATCTAAAAAAATAAAATCATATCTACAATAAGACATCTTTCCTTACAGACCAGTTAAGCAGAGATTAGAAATTCTGATAACACTTTTTTGCAGGCGTTTGGAGAAATAAGTACTCTTCTATAGCGTTGTGGTGAGACTACTTTGTGGAAAAAAGTAGTAGAGAAAGTGTTAGCCACTCAGAGACCCCATGGACTGTAGCCCACCAGGCTCCTCTGTCCATGAATTTCTCCAGTCAAATATACTGGAGTGGGTAGCTATTCCCTTCTCCAGGGGATCTTCCCAATCCAGGGATCCAACCTGCGTCTCCTGCACTGCAGGCGGATTCTTTACTGTCTGAGCCACCAGGGAAGCCCACTTTGTAGAGAACTTTAACAATAACTTGTATAATTAAAAGCTGCTTGTTCTGCAACCCAGAAATTCCAGTCTTTCATTTCTATCCCTAGAGATGCTTGAATTTGTATCAATACAAGATGTCATGTGTAAAAATGTTCACTGAAGCAAAACAAGTCCAAACAAGTTAATCTACTTCTCCTCAGTCGAAGAATGGGAAAAATTAATGATATGTTTTAATAAATGGAATACTATACCATAGCTCAAGCTAACATAGAAGAGCCACACATATAGCCATATATACATTTCAGAAATACAATGACATGTGAAAAAAGTTGCAAACGAATAAGTTGAGGATAATACTCTTTATGCACATTAAAAAAGCAGCAGTATAAATTGTTTGTATAAATAGCATATAGAGCAATGTACAGCATCAGAAATGGGGAAAATTCCCCCAACTTCAGGATATTGACTACTTCTAAAGAGGAAGAGAGACTATAAAATGAACTAGATTTAAACTATTTCAGAGTAAAGTAAATTTGGATCTTTATTGGTTAGGAGTGGTGAAACGAATCCATAAACATGAAAAAAGTGCCAGCAGATATGTTTCAAGATGGAAAACAGTCTGCTAACCCATGTGCCGTAACAGAGTGTTAATACTCACAGATTATTTCCAAGTTTAGTGGCATATGGGCAACAAGCCTGAACGCCCGTGCACTTTACTCTTTAATGCATTTGAAAAGTAAACGCATTACTCAGTCATCATCCATTTTCGTGAAAGGAAAGGTACACTCCCTGACTTTAACATGAAAAATGTAGATCGACCTTGTCATTTGCTCTTCAGTTTTTGTCTTTACACCCTCATTGTTTAGTCTGACTGGTTATAATGAATGTCACCTATGTTCTGAATGACTTCAAACATCAAAAGAGAGAAAAATTACTGTTGCCCAAGAAGTAGTAATAGATATTCTTCTCAGTCCAGGTGGGTTTTTGGCAGGCACCCCATTTTCTAAACCATGTAATGAATCACTAATATATGGATCTGACACAATCGTAATACAACTCAGAAAAAAAAAAATCATGCCATGAAAATACCTTTTCTTGAATTGATTTTGATATTAATGGAAATGAATTTGCAACTATGGCATTTCTAATTAACCTTACTTTTCTGTGTTTGCAAAATGGGCAGCAGCCTTTTATCACCATGTCTCCATAGAGATATATTAATAGAAGATATGGTTTTGTGATTGCTTATTTTACATGTTATAGTACCAGTTAATCACGCTTATTCTGCTTACTTTCTGGAATACCTTGCAACCCTGAAACAAAATTCAGTTTATATTTTCTTTCTTTCATATTTCTTTTAATTCTACTCATTAAATTGTGAGGATACTGTCTGCTGAATTGACATTTTTCTATCATTCTTTTGCTTCCTTTTGTTCCCTAAACATGTTCTCCAAGGCTAGATCTTTCCTCCAAGTCGCTTGATGAATCCTTCCACAGTTATGGAGCTTCCCTGGTGGCTCAGAAGGTAAAAGAATCTGCCTGCAATGCAAGAGACCTGGGTTCAATCTCTGGGACAGGAAGATCCCCTGGAGGAGGGAATGCCAACCCACCCCAGTATTCTTGCCTGGAGAATTCCATGGATAGAGGAGCCTGGTGGGCTACAGTCCATGGGGTTGCAAAGTCGGACACGACTGAGCAACTAACACTTTCACTTTCCACAGTTATGACTTCATCCTACCAAAATCACTCGTTAATTCAGCAAAATTTGTCATGTCAATGAAGAAAACTGAAAAGGTTTGTGTGTGCCATTAAGAGGGCAAAAAAATATATATGCCAGAATATACTGATTACATCCCCTGACACTTTTGATGAAAAATGTACTAAAACATACTGAAGTCGCTCAGTCGTGTTGGACTCTTTGCGACCCCATAGACTGTAGCCCATCAGGCTCCTCTGTCCATGGGATTTTCCAGGCAATAATACTGGAGTGGATTGCCATTTTCTTCTCCAGGGGATCTTCCCGACCCAGGGCTCAAACCCCAGTCTCCCGCATTGTAGACAGACATTTTACCATCTGAGTCACCATGGAAGTCCGGGACTCAAACATAAATTCCAAGAAAACATTAATGTTTATGTGGTATGTTAACTGCAATAGTTCCCGTAGTGGCACCCAGGAAGCGTCAATAAATAGTTGGTATGATAGCACAGCAGTAAAGAATCTATCTGCCTGTGCAAGAGACTCATGAGACATGGGTTCGATCCCTGGGTTCAGAAGATCCCCTGGAGTATGAAATGGCAATCCACTCCAATATTCTTGCCTGGAAAATTCCATGGACAGAGGAGCCTGGCGGACACGACTGAGTGAGCACACAAAACACACACAAATAGTTGGCAAATGAATGATTCAGAAAATGCTGTTTGCATTTTAATAAAGTGGGAGGCAGCAAGCATTATGATGAACATATGTTAAATATTGAAAGTTATTAATCAAGATGGAAAAGTACTACAAAAATATCTTCTATCCTGCTTAAACAAATACACATCATAAAGATGAAATTGTAAGATATGTTGTAAAGCTGTAATTTTTATATGGCCAAAAGCTAACAAAATTATAACACATTCTAATTGAATTATTATTGTGCATATTGGACATTAGGTTAATTAGTGAGTGATGCTTAATTGAATAATAAGCTAATCACATACATAATTTATAAGTTTATATTTATTTCATACCTTTGATCTTTCTTGCCTTTATTTCAGAAAAATTAATAATTATGTGGTAATCAAGATTATCACGTAATTTTGCTATGCTGCAATTTGAAATATTTTGTCCAAAATGTAAATTAAAGCATTAAAAATTTTTATTTTTTAAACTTTTTCCTCTAAAGCAGTCAAAATTATTTCTTACAATACAAATGCAAAGTGAAGAGTTTTAATGAATATCACAACCTAAAACAGAAATTTACATGACAAATTTTAATGTAATTGTTAAAAATCTGATTGCTTTACTAAAACCTTTAAGAAAACACTGTCAGCAGTGCTGGTATCCAGTGTTCATCTAATTGTCAATAAAAAGATTATTATTACACCCCACGTGTCATGTATGCTCTCACACACAAAATAGTTCAGAATTTACATGTATTGTTTAGTATACCAAAACATCCCTCAAACTCTCAGAACAACTATCACAGATAATTCACTAATCTGTGTACTTTTCCAGAAAGAGAAATTAGAACTAAACAAGAAGCCAGAAAATGGACTCTCAGCACTTTGAGAAAATTATATTTAGCATCTAATATCTACTCTTCTTGTTACCTGAGAGAAAGAGTATGACAAGGTAATTATTTTGATTTTGTCTCTTTGCTGAGCACGTCTGCCACTCAAATCCTATCTGTGCCCAGAAGCAGAAAAACTGGGTAGCTTACGACGGAGAGGACTGCAGACAATACCTCAATCAAGTGATCAAGTTAGCATCCGTCATCAGTAGTGAGACAGACCCAAATCAAATGTCCCCTGATGAAAGGAGAACAAAACTGTCTCACTTCTGTAAGAGTCCAAGAAGAGATGCACAGTCTAAATTAATTATTAGAAATGTCAGGCAGTCCCAAATAAAAACATTCTAAATTTGTCTGCAACCCTTAGAAGTGTCAATAAAACTGTCATATTAAAAGAATGAGTTGTATCTATGTGAAGTAATATGGAATAAACTCTAAAATATGTTTTACTTTTGTAAAAACCTGGAGAACAGTACTTCAATTTCGAACACACGCACACATAATTTCCAGAATGACAAAGAAACAGTTAATAGTGGCAACCTCTGGGAGGGGACTCAGATGAAGAGTGAAAGATGTTTATTTTTCTCTTCTCAATTTCCTTTCTTGTATGATTTATTTTTAACCTGAACAAAGGTCTTATTTGAAGTTTTAAAATAAAATAATTTCTTTAATTCTTTTGACTATTGTAAATTCTGTTTCTGACTCTGAAAATGAAAAATATTCTCTGGCAAAAAAAAATAATTGCAGTTTTCAATTTAGTCAATACAAGACTGATGGTAGGTCATGGTACCTGGGGTCTCATTCCATCCTTGTCGTTAAGAAGCTATGCTGTTTGAACAAGACACTTCCATTCTCTGGAATTTAATTATTCATTTTATTGATGAGATTAACTCTAACCTTAAATAAGACTCTTACAATAAATGAAGACATATAACATGCTGCCAACAGAGGGCAGTAGTTAACCACAAATAGTTCCATGTTCTCTGAAATTTTTCATACAACTTGAAGGAAAATAGAAATCAGAGTGGGGACTCCCTGGTGGCTCAGATGGTAAAGAGTCTGCCTCCAGTGCAGGAGTAATTAGAGTTTCCTCCCTATTCCTGAAAATTTGGACCACATTCCAATTTCCTCCCACTGAAACATTTCTACAAACCAAACATTTCATTATCTCAAACAATTTCAGTTCTTTGTATTAGGAAATTAAAACATAATAAAAAACAGAATATAAAGTTTTATGATGAGCTTTGTGCTGAAAGAGGAGCCTTTGTTAATGGGACTCAGAATGACATTTCCTCTTTTCCTTCTGATCACTTGAATGGTGAATGTTAAGGCAGTAGCATTCGTGGAAAGATAAAAGAAGAGGGATTACACGTGTACCCCAATGTTCATCCCAGCACTGTTTATAATAGCCAGGATATGGAAACAACCTAGATGTCCATCGGCAGATGAATGGATAAGAAAGCTGTGGTACATATACACAATGGAGTATTACTCAGCCATTAAAAATAATGCATTTGAATCAGTTCTAATGAGGTGGATGAAACTGGAGCTTATTATACACAGTGAAGTAAGCCAGAAAGAAAAACACCAATACAGTATACTAACACATATATATGGAATTTAAAAAGATGGTAATGATGACCCTATATGCGAGACCGCAAAAGAGACACAGATATAAAGAACAGACTTTTGGACTCTGGAAGAAGGTGAGGGTGTGATGATTTGAGAGAATAGCATTGAATCATGTATATTATATATGTGAAATAGATCACCAGTCCAGGTTCGATGCATGAGGCAGGGCACTCAGAGCTGGTGCACTGGGATGACCCTGAGGGATGGGATGAGGAGGGAGGTGGGAGGAGTTTCAGGATGGGGAACACATGTATGTCAGTGTATGGCAAAAGCCACCACAATATTGTAAAGTAATTAGCCTCCAATTAAAATAAATTAATTAATTTACCAAAAAAAAAAAAAGAGGGATTACTACAGATTGGGGCTATACACTATGCTCAGCTACTTACTGGACTTCCCAAGTGGCTCAGTGGTAAAGAATCCGCATGCAGGAGACACAGGAGACATGGGTTAAAAAGGGATATATACATATTATGCATATACATGATATTGTTTATTTTTATTGTTTAGTTGCTTCACTTATTGTTTAGTTTATTGTTTATTTCCCAATCCAGGACGTAATATGCAATAAACTCTAAAATATGTTTTACTTTTGTAAAAACCTGGAGAATAGTACTTCAATTTTGAACACACACACGCACACACATATTTTCCAGAATGACAAAGAAACAGTTAATAGTGGCAACCTCTGGGAGTGGAATCAGATGAAGAGTGAAAGATGTTTAGTTTTCTCTTCTCAGTTTCCTTTTTTATATGATTTATTTTTAACCTGAACAAATGTTTTATTTGAAGTTTTAAAATAAAATAATTTCTTTAATTCCTTTGACTGTTGTAAATTCTGTTTCTGACTCTGGATTGGGAAGATCCTGTGCAGAAGAAAATGGCAACCCACTCCAATATTCTTGCCTGGAAAATTCCATGAATAAAGAGGTGGGCAGGCTACAGTCCATGGGGTCACAAAGAGTTGGACACGACTTAGTGACTGAGCATGCACACACACAGAGCTACTTGCAGTTTGTAAGTGCTAACCTCTGGCCAACTGAATTAAGCTTTCCAATGTTCAACTTTAAAATGATAATAATAGCTACTTTGGAGGATTGTTTAAGGATCAAGGTAACTGTAAATGGTATAACAGAATAGCAGTTATATAAATAGGTACTCAATAATGTTAACTATTACTATCATTATTACTGTTGCTGCTGCTAAGTCACTTCAGTCATGTCCAACTCTGTGCGACCCCATAGACGGCAGCCCACCAGGCTCCCCCGTCCCTGGGATTCTCCAGGCAAGAACAATGGAGTGGGTTGCCATTTCCTTCTCCAATGCATGAAAGTGAAAAGTGAAAGTGAAGTCACTCAGTCATGTCCGACTCTTAGTGACCCCATGGACTGCAGCCTACCAGGCTCTGCCGTCCAGGGGACTGTCCAGGCAAGAGTACTGGAGTGAGGTGCCATTGCCTTCTCCATTATTACTGTTACTAGCAGCAAATACATTTCTTTGTTTTAGTACAGTAGAGTTTAACAATAGAAAAATATTGCATTTTATCTTTAAGTACACATCTGCATGTGTGTATATGCATATATTGGAGAAGGAAATGGCAACCCACTCCAGTATTCTTGCCTGTGAAATCCCTTGGGCAGATGAATACAGTGGGTTACAGTCCATGGGGTCAAAAAACATATGACATGAGACAGGACTTAGCAACTAAACAATAACAATAAATAATATCCATATATATGCATAATATGTATATCTCCCTTTTTTAAAAATGACAAACTAGTTTTCTTGAACCAAATTTTGGATATTTTATACATGCAGTTATTAATTAAAAATAGATATCAATTTAGCTATTATCTCAATTCTAAGATTTTTAAAATAGAAAAGTTGGGATACTAAATAAAAACTCTTACAAGTCTATAAAAGATATACCAAACTGAAACAAAGACCATAAACAGCAATTCACAAAAGAAAAAAAAAGTGTAATGAGGAAATGAACTTTCAATTTCAATGGACTACAAATTAAAATTTTTGCCATGTTTTGCCTATAAAACGGAAAAAGCTTTTAAGAGTGTCATTGAGGGTCTTGGTGTATAAGTACTACTGTAGACTTTGAAGTTCTAAACCAAGTGGTTAGAAATTGATATAAAAGTATAATTATAACCATGAAACCTCATGATAAAAATTTAAGATGTTAATCAACATGGTAATAAATATATATTTGTCTTTACATTTCAGATATTGAATAATCAAAGAACACTTCCACAAGATAAACTAACACATTTTTTATAAACTAAAATGAAGAAATAAACTAAATTGTCACATGCAGCTCCTGGAATAAC
>NW_011495021.1:574582-585569 GCF_000754665.1 Bison bison bison
CTTTAAAGAGCCTCTTGATAAAAGTGAAAGGAGAGTGAAAAAGTTGGCTTAAAACTCAACATTGAGAAAACTAAGATTATGGCATCTAGTCCTATCACTCCATGGCAAATAGAAGAGGAAACAGTGGAAACAGTGACAGACTTTATTTGCGGGGGCTCCAAAATCACTGCAGATGGTGACTGCAGCCATGAAATTAAAAGATGCTTGCTCCTTGGAGGAAAAGTTATGACCAACCTAGAAAGCATATTAAAAAGCAGGGACATTACTTTGCCAACAAAGTCCCATGTAGTCAAAGCTTTGGTTTCTCCATTAGTCATATATGGATGTGAGAGTTGGACTATAAAGAAACCCTAGCACTGAAGAATTGATGTTTTTGAGCTGTGGTATTGGAGAAGACTCTTGAGAGTCCCTTGGACTGCAAGGAAATCCAACCAGTCCATCCTAAAGGAAATCAGTCCTGAATATTCATTCACTGGAAGGACTGAGGCTGAAGCTGAAACTCCAATACTTTGGCCACCTGATGCGAAGAATTGACTGATTGGAAAAGAGCCTGATGCTGGGAAAGATTGAAGGCGGGAGGAGAAGGGGACGACAGAGCATGAGATAGTTGGATGGCATCACTGACCCAATGGACGTGAGTTTGAGTAAACTCCAGGAGTTGGTGATGGACAGGAAGGCTGGCGTGCTGCAGTCCATGGGGTCGCAAAGAGTTGGACACAACTGAGTGACTGAACTGAACTGACCTGAAGCAGCTTTAAAAAGATATATTTTTTAAAGTGAGACATTTTTTTCTTTTGTTCTCTGTAATCTTCATTCATTGAGTAAGAATGGTTATTGTTAGTAGCATTCAGTTTATGGCACTAAAATTAAAGTTCCAGAAAGACAGAATTTTATTTGTCATGTTCTTTGCTGTTTCCTTAAATCCTAGAATAGTGTTTGTCATACAGTTGGTGCTCAATAAATATATCTGTGTGGTATATTTACATGCTATTTTATTTTATATTTTGAAACTTTTCCTAAGAAATTTTTAAAGTAAAAATATTTAATAAAAATATATACCCTTATGAAAAACAAGTTTTTAAATTTCTAAAACAAACTTATCTGTTAGCAAAATTTTTATGCTTCTTATCAAGAATCTACTCAACTCTGACTTCCATCCATTCTTGCTTTTGTATTTGTGTCTTGCATCCAAAAAAAGAAAAAAAGGGAGACAAATAATCATAACACCACCTTTGTAGTGAGTCTTTTTCTTTTTCTTTTTTTTTTTCAGAATTCCAAATGACACTGTACAATATTGTTTTTCTGAATCCTCTTAGAAATGAATAGTGATAATACAAATGTAAATTTAACAAAGAGATAGAAAATAAGATAAATATTTTGAAAGGGAAATTATCCAAACCCAGCTAAGATTACAATGAAGGAGAGACTGAGGTGGTAGCTTGTCTCCTATACTTTGAAATTCTGGGCAGGATCACAGTATTTAATCAGCTAGGCTCTCTGAGGGCAGAATCTATCAAGGGATTAGCTCCCTAAATCTAAGACAATAGGAATGGGGATATAAGGATAATTCTGAGGCAAGCTTTCCTTAGCATTCCTAATCAATGAGAGAGGTTTTGCATTAAAGCAACAATTGTTACTTTAATGCACATTGTTACTTTAATAGCTCCACGTTTCTGCACTGTTTCTTCTTTGGAGCTGGAATATTTCCCATGAAGTTGTATGCAAACAGACAACCATGAAATGGGTGGCCAGGATTGCTGCGGCCCCTAGCTAGATCCCCTTCCTGCCACCTGGTAGTGACAGGGACAGCTGCTGATACCCTGCTCTTTATTCAATCGTACGCAGGAAGTGGGGGTGGCGGGTGGGAGGAGCGGGTGATCTGAGGGCTGGAGGACAACAGCTACTGTTAACGGTTTATATTATTGTTTACTCTTCTGTGATTAAAAGTGCTTCAACCCTCAAAAAAAAAAAAAAAGTGCATTAAAGTAACAATCCCTCAAACCCAGTCAATAAAGAAGGTGAATTAACATGTAGATGTTGGTAGTGCAGACCAAAATAAAATTTAGCTATCCACACTCACAAGCTTTCTGGGAGGTTCAGAATGAAAGTTTGCTGTGAGAAGATGGACTTTTCATGCAATTTGTCAGTGTCTATCTTGGCAGTATAGGTAAGCCAGTGGTTGGAAATAATTTCCTTCCATGGGCCTATCAAATTATTCAATGTGGTGATCTTAGTCACTGAACCACACTGGTTAAGAGAGGATAGTCTGTCCTAGGGGATTGAGAGCTTGCTGCTTTATTAACTTGAAGGAAATAAAGACTCAGCTTTCCTAGTTGACACCATGCTATATTCACATCCATGGGCATCAAACATTATATCTTCATCAATATAGTAACAATAATAATACTTAAGATAAACTCTTTCATAAAAATTAAAATAACACTAAAAATAACAAAACTAGTTAAAATATTATAGATGGGATTAATAATACAAGTTATAGAAATCAGAGAAATGATTAAGAATAACAGTATTACAAAATAATTAAAAGGACCAAAAAACTAAAAGCCTAAAAAGAGTTTTAAATCTAGAAAATATGTACAGGCAAATCAATTAAAGTCTAGAAGATTAAAGGGTAAAACACAACATCAATAAAAGTATCAACTTCAAGGCTTAACATTTAAGTCAAGAAACAACAGGTAGAAGCTATGTAAGTCAAGATCACTTCCTTCTCTTGCCATCTGAGATTTGACTTTCTTTGGAAAGAGTCTCCAGGCAGATTTCCTAAAACCGGAGTATTTACTGAGATGCAGGTGAGCTCAGCACTGGTTAATCTCCCTTAGGAACTGAACTGTACATTTATTCTCAGCATTTTTGCTTCTCCATTCCGTGGCCTTTTCTCTGTTTGTGTTCACCCAACCACATCTACGTACACCAATGTGAAGTGAACAGAAAGTTGCTCAGTCGTGTCTGATTCTTTGTGACCCCATGGACGGTAGCCCACTAGGCTCCTTTGTTCATGAAATTTTCTAGGCAAGAATACTGGAGTGGGTTCCCATGCCCTCCTCCAGGGGATGTTCCCAATCCAGGGATCGAACCCAGATCTCCCGTATTGCAGGTGGATTCTTTACCAGCTGAGCCACCAGGGAAGCCTAAGAATACTGAAGTGGGTAGCCTATCCTCTCTCCAGTGGATCTTCCAGACCCAAGAGTCAAACAGGGGTCTCCTGCATTGCAGGAGAATTCTTTACCAGTTGAGTTCCCAGGAAAACCCAGATACATCTATAATGATCCCTGAATATTCATTGGAAGGACTGATGCTCAAGCTGAAGCTCCAATAATTCGGCCACCTGATGTGAAGAGCTGATTCATTAGAAAAGACCCTGATGCTGGGAAAGATTGAGGGAAAGAGGAGAAGAGGGCAGCAGAGAATGAGATGGTTGGATGGCATTACTGTCTCAATGGACATGAGTTAGAGCAGAGAGACAGTGAAGGACAGAGAAGCCTGGCATGCTGCAGTTCATGGGGTCACAAAGAGTTGGACACAACTTAGCGACTGAACAATAACAACAATAATGATCCTGTCCATCCTGTAATTAAAAAGGAATCCTTGGTCCTAAAAAAAAAAAAAAAAATGAGACAACAATTGTGAATGGCATAATTGTAAACTCAAGGATTCTGGAGTTGGACTTATTCTTTGCAATTTTTTAAAACACCCTTTGTGCTATCATAGAATTGATACAAAAATCAAAGGAGTTCATTTAGTTAAAATAACAGAATAGTTTTGGGTACATAATGACTTTATCATTCTCCAAACAAAACTGGAACTTTAAAAGACTATTTGGTGAGCAGACAAATGCCTTCTTCATTACTGGGTGCATTTCACTCATGGCAGAACCAGGGATAAGACATTGGGAAATGTGAGACTTTATCTCACTGCTTATCAAATTGCATCTTACAGGAGGTTACCTTTCCTATCTGGACTTTTTCTCTCAAAAACATTTCCAGAAAGGATGAAAAAGCAACCTGGGCCAGAAGACTCTGTCCAAATTTTTACCTTTCACATAGAATTAGGGAGGGACAGGAAGAAAGAAGAGTTATACTTCCCAAGTTATCACAGAAGGAGTTAAGCAAACTAAAAGGAATTAGGAAAAAAAATACATGAATTAAAGTGAATCTCAAATTAAAATCTCCAGACCATTTAATAGACTATGTGATTCTAAAAAAAATACATAAAGAAATATCTAGAGACTCAGCTTATTTTATTTTTCCTCTGAGACATTATATATACTTTGAAAATATCAGTAAGTAGCAATAATTTATTGTGAAGTGCAATGCCTAAACATGTGATACAATGATTAGCTTTCCCAACTCTCTTAGTCTAAATGTTTTACCTGATGAAGGAAAAATCACTTACTCAAGATGTCTGCCTGTTGATAATGTGACTTATCACCAAAATTCCTGTGGAGACTCTCCTGAGAGGGCTGATTATACGTCAGTTACTACTTTATGATAGTACATATTACCACTACTTCGCAATAATCGATTATTCTCATTTTAAACTGGGCAAGGAATATCATAGGAATAAGAAATATGAATCAAATAAAACAAAAATAACATGATGATTCCAGTACTCGTGTTTGCATGCATGCATTTATTTTGAGTTCCATGTAAAAATTTAACCTAATTTGAGAACTTGTTTTCCTACAGATGGAGTCAGCTTGTGACCATAACATTTCTGGAAAGACATATTACTGTATTACTTAATAAGAATTAACTTTAATCTGCAACATATTTGAAGTTGACTGTTGCTTAGTTTTGTTTATACTGCTGCTTTAACATCAGTAAATTTCCAGAAAGCATTTCCTCCAAAATACTTCATATTCTTCGGTGAAGTACATAGGATGAAAAGGAGCATGGAACGCTGGGGAGACCAAGAGCATGGGGTCTGGGGGTCCAATTTAGTCCAATGTCCAAGGGTATATAACATAATAATACATATGTGGTCAAGAAAACATCTTTAAGGGAAGAAGGTGAGGGAGTAGGGAGTTTATTATTCATCTCTTCCTAAGTTATGCTTGATAACAGAATCCCAAACTCTTTATTTCTTTTATCAAGAAAGGATTTTTTTTCAGTCCCCTTTCTGGGTCACCTTTACTGTTAGCCAATTTTATTTATTTTATTTATTTATTTATTTATTTTTGTTAGCCAATTTTAAAGAGTGATCTTTATGTAGGACATGTGAATCATGTGGCAGAGAAAATGAAAAATAAGTAAAGAATCACAAACTTCTGATAAAGCTCACACAAATCTGAAATGTTATTTGGATTGTATGAGAGTTGGAAAGGAAAAATTAAGTGTGCAGTGAGAAATGAAAAGGAGAACGTCCAGTATTTGGTGGGTACTTGGAACAGCCAAATAATGATTAGATACAAAGCACTTAATGAATGAAGGAAAAATCGCTTACTCAAGATGTCTATCTGTTGATAATGTAACTTATCACCGAAATTCCTGTGGAGACTCTCCTGAGAGGGCTGATTATACATCAATTACGACTCTATGATAGTACATATTACCACTACTTCTCAATAATTGATTATTCTCATTTTAAACTGTTCCTTCATACAATGGCACATAGTCAAATTATTGGTGAGAAAAATCTTTTATCCATACAATTTTGACTAAAGAGTTGTACACAGTAGAAAGGGAGACTTGTAATAAAACCTCAAAAAGCAGCTCACCCAAGCCTCAGGGAGAGAAAAGCTGAGTCCACAGAGGTCTTAAATGTCTAATCAGGTTGTCTAATCTTAACAATAATTTACATCAAGTTCCTGTATTGTGTTGAGCACAAGAAGACCCAAGTGTGAATAAATTACTTGGGAACAAAATGCAACTTAAATATGAAATCAGTGATCATTGGGAAAACAATTTCAGCTCAATTGTAGCTCTTTCAGATAGAGTTCTTTACATAGTAGGGGAAAAAAAGATTTCTTAAATGACCTTAGGGGAAAAGTGGGTTTATTACAAGGGTATATGAAGTGAAGAATCTGCCTGACAATACAGGAGACTCAAGAGATGCTGGTTTGATTCCTGGGTCAGAAAGATCCCCTGGAGCAGGAAATGACAACCCACTCCAGTATTCTTGCCTGGAAAATTCCATGGATAGAGGAGCCTGGTGGGCTCCAGTCCATAGGATCACAAAGAGTCAAACATGATTGAGTGACTGAGTGTGTGCCTGCATGTGTGTACACGCACACGCACACACACACACACACACACACACACACACGTTCTTGAGTACTTAGAAAAATTTGATGTGACCTAGGGAAGTACTGTTGCTGTAGAACTCAGGTATCACGGTCTCATCTCTCTGTCTTGTTCTTGGTTTCATTCTTTCCCTGTTTCTGTCTCAGAGGTCACTCATCCTCCTCCTTCATCCTTTTCACCATTCTCTCTCTACTAGCTTTCTCCACATAATCATCTTGCACTCACCATTGTGGCTGTCAGCACTTCTTCTATCTTGGCTTTTTAGTTAAGACCCTAGCACCGTATACTCTTTTCTATAGCTCTTAGTACAAGTTTCCAAAAAGGAAATCTAATTTGCTGAGTTTACCACTACCTGAGTAGAGCCTGTAGACTGGCCAAAAATGAATAATGTCCACTCCAGTCCAAGAACAGCAACTTTTCTTAACTGTCTTGACAAAGAATGGAACACTGAATGGGCTTGAGTTGCAACAGGTAATAAAGGGTAATAATTGTGCTACAAAGTTCCTTTAACTTTGTTAAAAGAAAAGGTTCTATTAACTTTGCTAATAACAAAGTTTCAACATACAGCAGAGTTTTGTTATGGTATGAAATCCAGAAAATGGTTGAAAAAGAAACACAGAAGTATCTTTAAGTATCTGTACTCGGAAGTCAGACTACATGATTTGAATCCGAGCTCCACAAACTATACTCAAATGTCATGCAGAGAGGGCTTTCTTCACAATCTAGTTGTGAGAATTAAATGAGGTAATTTTGGGAACAGACATCTAAAAATTACTCAATCAATAGTAAAAACACACAAGAGGAAAAGTTACCCTGTAATAGTGAAGAACCTTTGTATTCTATTACAAATTAATCACTAAAGGGATGTTGCCTATAAGATTAAATTATATGCAATGGCCAATCTCTGGGAACCTTGCCTCCCACATAATGAGCATTAAGCTAAAATACCTTTGTTTAGCTCACAAGAAAACATCCTGAGCAGTCCACCTGTGAATGACTGCAGCAGGAAAAAATTAACACAACTCCTCCAGAGACTGACCAGAATCAGGAAATGTTTGACCTAATGCCCTTCCCTTTTAGTATAAAAGAAGCCTAAACTCTAATGCAGGAAAGATGTTTCTTTGGAATACGAGTCTCCCATCTTCTCAGTCTGCCAGATTTCTGAATAAGGTCAATATTTCTTGCCCCAGAAAATTAACTTTTGATTTACTGCCTGTCCTGTGGTATGATTTGGAGTTGATAACAACCTCTTACCCAGAAGTCAAAGGAAAGAAGCCAGAAAACATCAAGACACAAAGACACTCAGAGACGGAAAAAACAAGAAACTGATGAATTGTCTAATCAAGTGGCTTCAGCTATCATGGCAAAGTAGATTCTTCCAACTTATGAAATATCTAGGGATCTAGTCTGATATGACTATAATTCCATTACAGAAATACTAAGGGTTAACTTCAGTACTAAAGACCTACAGCAGACTACGGTGAGTGATGTCTGTAAATATTTGCATACCATTTAAAATAATAATTATTATGTAAACAACAGCAATAAACATGATAAACATCTACTGAAGGTTTGCTGTTTGGAGTCCATGCCAACATCCATTCGATCATAGAAAAAGCAAGAGAGTTCCAGAAAAAATCTACTTCTGCTTCATTGCCTATGCTAAACCTTTTAACTGTTTGGATCACTACAAACTGAGGAAAATTCTTCAAGAGATGGGAATACCAGACCACCTTACCTGACTCCTGAGACATCTGTATGCAAGTCAAGAAGCAACAATTAGAACCAGACATCGAACAACAGACTGGCTCCACGTTGGGAAAGAAGTACATCAAGGCTGTATATTGTCACCCTGCTTATTTAACTTATAAGCAAAATGCAGGGTTGCATGAAGCACCAGCTGGAATCAAGATTGCCAGAACGTGAACGTGAGATATGTAGATGACACCATCCTTATGGCAGAAAGTGAAGAACTAAAGAGTCTCTTGATGAAAGTGAAAGAGGAGAGTGAAAAAGCTGGCTTACAACTCAACATTCAAAAAACAAAGATCATGACATCCAGTCCCATCACTTCACGGCAGATAGACGGGGAAACAATGGAAACAGTGGTAGGCTTTATTTTCTTAGGCTCCAAAATCACTGCAGATGGTGACTGCCACCATGAAATTAAAAGATGCTTGCTCCTTGGAAGAAAACCTATGACTGACTTAGAGAGCATATTAAAAAGCAGAGACATTACTGTTAGGGGAAGCACACTGACAGAAACCGCCCACCCTGGCCAGGCCCTTTAGTAACCATTCGCATGAGTTGTTTTATGACAGGAGATCCTGGTAAGGAATATGGAACTAATAAGCCACCACCAACTGGAAGAGTTTGAGAAAGGTCAAAAGGAGACATCATGAGTCCGTCCACTTCCCAGAATCCCTCTCGCTAACATTCTTCCCTGTTTTTCTAGTCCCCCGGTCCTGGACTCAGGAATCTGGTTGAAGGCCCTAAACTTGAGCTGAGGATTGGAGACTGGTCACCTCCTCCTGGCAGAGAACTCAAATTCTGGTTCTGTTCTGGTCTGATTTCTGGTAGGGCCAAATTCCAGTCCTCCCTTCTCTGGAGGCCCAGGGTAAAGTCCCATAACGCCTGGGTATCTGCAGGTGGAAGGATACGCCTCTAAGGCCACCCCTTTCGCCCCCCTCTCCCTCCTCCTCCCTCTTCTTCTTTCAGCCTGGCTTCCTTTCCGCCCTTTGAAATGTTTGAAGACCTGAGATATTTTCATTTACTCTGTTAGTACTGGGATCTGAAATTCTGTGTCTTTATAGGAGGCTTTCTGAGAGAATGTATTCTTGTATTTAAGGGAGTGTCTGATGAGGACTGCCAGGTCTAGATGTGTGTTTTAGCTCTGTGTTCTGTGTTGTGATTTTTGATGGCCATTTGGCTTTGTCTGGCTACCATTTGACTTAGACCTGCCGCCATTCTGTTAGAACTTGCTTTTCTTTCCCTGTGCCTTGAGACCAGGGCTCTAGCTCTGTTCTCAGGAACACTTATCTAGACCATCTCTAACCCTTGAGACTGAGGAAAAATGGGAAAAAGCCTTTAAAAGATTTATTTATTCCAACTGTTTTTTATAAACTAGTAAATTTTATATTGTACTATCTAATTCATGACTAAAACTTAGAAAATGAAGCTAGATCTTGCACTGTGGCTGTCTAAATATGTCTTGGTATGTCTTTGTCTGTGGGTAATAGTTTTTAGGTTAATTTGTAAATGAGCTCTATTTAATTGGCTTTCAAAAAGGTAAGTGCTTACAAATCAAATAATTCTGAATTAAACAATAAATTCCCAGTTCATGTGAACTGGGAAATATTCAGTATTAAATACCTGATATTAATGTTTGTTTGTTGATCTATCTAATATAGACATGTCTTAGAGTAATTAACATTAAGTAGAATATTCTCACTGTACCTAGGTTTAGTATAAGTTAAATATTATCATATCAGTTACAAGTTTGTCAACAAGGACATCACCTCCAGTGAAGAAACTTCTAAAAAAATGTAGATGAGATGTGAGCTTTTAGATAAGCTCTATTAAGAATAACTATTCTTTAGGAATATCTGCCTAAAATAGTCTCTCCAGATTGGCATAACTTGAATTTCTAAGGGTTGTGCTAAGTGTGCTAAGTGTTAGAAGCCTATTGAATAGTTAGGTCACTTCCAAATAAAATAAGGTTTTGAAACATTTACTACTAAACACTAATTTCCTTTTACAGAGAAACAAAGAGATTTGGGACTATAAGTGAATAATGTTTGGCGCCATCCTAAAATGTTCTAAGAAAGCAAGATTTTTAGAAATTATCACTGGTATTTATGCTCACCAATCTATACAATACTAATATAAAAGTTAGTTCTTGGTTACTAAAGGAAAGTAGGAAGTGTGTCTTCAGTTAAAAGAGAAAAAAAAGGTATTAAAGAATACTAAAAAAAGTTATGCATGATCAGGATTTTCCAAAATTGGATTATAATCAGTTAGTTAAATGGATTTTGTTAGGAATGACACAGCCATAAGAAAACTGGTTAGAGCCAATTAGGTCCAAGACGGCGGAGCTGACTTTCACTAGACCTTGAGCCTTGGTATTTACACCGGTTGTGACATATCAACAGGCGAAATGATACACCATTCAATGTCGACTAAATCTGACGAAATGTTCTAAACCCTTTTAATCGATCTTGTTGATAAAACTTCCTAAATCGAATTCTTTTGAAGTGTTTTTGACCTCTAGTTAACTTTGGGGTGCTTCAGAGGGCCCCTAAAACATCCCAAAGAGAGATATTAAACTGTGTTTATTTGGTTGGTTAAATTACATGAAAAAGATTATCAAATGAGTAATAAATCCGCTCATGTTATAAGGTATGGTAAAATTTCTAATACAGATATCCTAAAAATTATACGGAGTTCTTAACATTCTGATATGTCCCTGTATCTAATGGAAAACCTGATGACTTCACAAAAGTTAACAAAGGACTGAAGGAACCAGCGAATATGGTTATAACTTTTATGGTTTCTGTCTGAAAAATTACAGGTTTGAATCTCATGTTTTCCGGGAGTAGGGAAAACCTTCCTCTCAAACTAATTTGCCAATACTTTGGTAAAATTATACATTAAAGCAAAACAATTATATTTTCTCTCTGACTCCTCCAGAAATTGGAAACTCTTAGGTTTCCAGTAAGTTTATC
>NW_011495021.1:585669-589595 GCF_000754665.1 Bison bison bison
ATGCTTTTGGACTGTGGTGTTGGAGAAGACTCTTGAGAGTCCCTTGGACTGCAAGGAGATCCAACCAATCCATTCTAGAGGAGATCAGTCCTGGGTGTTCTTTGGAAGGAATGAGGCTAAAGCTGAAACTCCGGTACTTTGGCCACCTCATGCGAAGAGTTGACTCATTGGAAAAGACTCTGATGCAGGCAGGGATTGGGGGCAGGAGGAGAAGGGGATGACAGAGGATGAGATGGCTGGATGGCATTATCGACTTGATAGAAGTGAGTTTGAATGAACTCCAGGAGTGATGGACAGGGAGGTCTGGCGCCCTGAAGTTATGGGGGAAACAATTAAATCATACTAAAGATGATCAGTCTAGTAACACTAGAAAACTGGGCTATGTGCCTTATATATATATGTGGTGCCAATATATAATTTCCCTGAAAGATAAAGATTCTACAGAGTAGACTAAGTCAGATGACCTGAGATATCCTGGGCTATATCTAATAAAAGCTCTTAACTTAAGTCTTACTTATGACTTTACTAATACTGATGGCTATGTCATTTGTATTTCACCTGTTTTACAAAATTTCTGTTCCTTCCTCTGCCAAATGTGTGTCTGAGGCCTCTAATAAAATAATATAGAGTCCCATATGAGATCAATGATGGTAATGGTGTAACTCTAGATATGGGAAGAAGAAACAAGAGGAAATATTTTCCTGGACCAAGAGGCTAGTAAGACAGGTGGTCCAGAAAATTTTGGATACTGTTTTATGGCCTAGTCCAGTAACAGCACATTGAGTGGCCTATCAACAAAATCTTTGTCAAACCTGAGAATGGACATTCTCAGCACCATGAGATAAAATAGTCATGAAATGCCCCCCTCAAAATCACGGTCAAGTTTAGGAGCAAAAAGGGGCTCTGCCGACTGAAAACGGACACTTGCCATCTACGTCTACAAAGATTAAATCATGGCCACTGCAACTGCTGACCTTCAACACCCCTGAAAGGAGTTCAGCGTGGGAATCAGGAATGAGGCACTCTGTGCTCTGAAACAACCTGGCATAACAGCCTTCAGATAGTTAGTCTTTTCAAGAAAAGATTTTATGAGTTCCAATTCTTATATCTTCTCATACCTAGAAAAACACTGACGTCATTAATGGTGACATCTGCTTTGTCCTTTAAGAAAAATTTTACAATTAAAAAGTCAAAATAGAGTAGCTATACTTCAGACATCCTGGAAAATGTCTGGAAAATAACTAGGTGACACTGGTGTAATTTCAGGTTAGACGCTGTATTGCTAAACACTTGAGTTTTCTGAGTCGTGTCAGGCTTAGATGCCACCATTCTCAAAACAATGTCTGCTGGAAGCTAGTAACTGCCACCTTACTCTTTATAAAACTAGGCAACCGGCTACGTGGCTACAAGTCTCCCCAAAGTGCCAGGTCCAGACTGGGTTTCCGGCCTATTCTTCTAAAAAGAAATGAGATTCATTTTGTCTATTAAAATTCCAGTTATCCCTCTTTCAGCTACTTCTAGTTGGGTCTGTTACAACAAAATGGCAGACCAAGGGTTGAGATTTTAATTGTACAAGGCTCAGATCTAGGACTTGGAACTCAGGAACACATCCAATTCAGTGTCTCTTCTCCAAGCTGAGGCAGTCCTATGCCCCATTTTGACAAAAGTTGTCACAGTTGTAGTTTCCCAGTTCCCTAAATTAAAACTGAGCAGAACTCTGTGGGGCTCTGGAGTAGACGTCTGTTCTGTGTTCTCCATTTCTTGTCTGTAAGATATAGGCTTCATTCAGCATCCTTGACCTTCCCTGAATTCCAAAGGGTGGATTCAAACAATTACTGATCAGGGAAGAGAGGGGATACAGAAACAGAAAAAAAAACAATCAAGGGTTGGTACAGCCTCCAGACAGGGTCCTGGTTGCTACTCAAAGAAATACGCATAACAATGGCTTTGAGTTCTTCTACAGAACTGGAGCCCCCACCCAGGTGGAAGATGGTAACTTCAGATTGAACACAAGACTCCTGGAACACAGCTCACCACCAACCAATCAAAAAGGTCACAAACCCTGCAACCCTCACCTCAGATGTTGCCTTCTGTTTCCAGGGACCAGAGATGACCATCCTATTAGGTCTCCTGTTTGGCCCCTGTCTACGTCATCTCTGAGAGGGGCCAACAGTTTCAAACTAAATTGCTGTTATTACAAGGGTGAATGCTGATTTCAGGCAAAAAATACCTTGACTTAGATCAGATAGAGAGAGACTTCTCCTCTAGTAGGCAGGCCTACGCCCATGCACAGCAGGAAGAAGTTAGAGAAAAAAGAGACCTCCGTCCCAATTCCCAAAAAGTATCTTGAGTATGAAGTCTCTCGGGGGGAGTTGTTAAAGGAAGCACACTGACTGAAAGCGCCCACCCTGGCCAGGCCTTTTAGTAACCATTTGCATGAGCGGTTTTATGACAGGAAGTCCTGGTAAAGAATATGGAACTATAAGCCACCACCAACTGGAAGAGTTCAGCAAAGGTCAAAAGGAGATACCGCGTGTCCATCCACTTCCCAGAATCCCTCTCGCTAACATCCATCTTGGCTGGGTGATGCGTGCACCACCAGTAAAGACTCTGAATAAGAATGATTGGCCAAAGACAACCCGGAAACTAATACCCATCACCCTAAAACCCAAGACTGCAAGCCATGTGGCAGAGCAATTCTCCTGGGTTCCCTTACCCTACTGCTCTCCACATGGGTGCCCTTTCCTATTAAAATCTCTTACTTTGTCAGCACATGTGTCTCCTCAGACAATTCATTTCCGAGTGTTGGACAAGAGCCCAGTTTCAGGCCCTGGAAGGGGTTTCCTTCCTGCAAGAAATGGCAACTCTGGTGAGACTCTTCTTCCCTGAGACTGACATCCTGACCACTCGGGGTCGTCAGGGGCCAGCTTGCCTGCCAATGGACCAGACCCAGTGGCCGCAACTGGGACCTTTTTGTCCCTGGTCTCCTCCTGACGCAGACAACTGGCCAGAGTGCCCCGATGAGTAAGGAACAAGAGACTTTATTGACCTCTCTCCCCTTCCCACTCTCTTTCCTCTCCTTAACCTTGCCTATCCTTTCCCGTTTTTCTAGTCCCCCGGTCCTGGAAGGAGGAATCTGGTCAAAGGGCCTCAGCCTGAACTGAGCATTGGAGACTGATTACCTCCTCTTGGCAGAGAACTCGAATTCTGGTTCTGTTCTGGTCTGATTTCTGGTAGGGCCAAATTCCAGTCCTCCCTTCTCTGGAGGCTCAGGGTAAAGTCCCATAACATCTGGGTATCTGCAGGTGGCAGGAGACGTCTCTAAGGCCACACCTTTTGCCCCCCTCTCCCTCCTCCTCCCCCTTCTTCTTTCAACCTGGCTTCCTTTCTGCGCTTTGAAATGTTTGAAGACCTGAGATATTTTCATTTACTCTGTTAGTACTGGGATCTGAAATTCTGTGTCTTTATAGGAGGCTTTCTGAGAGAATGTATTCTTGTATTTAAGGGAGTGTCTGATGAGGACTGCCAGGTCTAGATGTGTGTTTTAGCTCTGTGTTCTGTGTTGTGATTTTTGATGGCCATTTGGCTTTGTCTGGCTACCATTTGACCTAGACCTGCCGCCATTCTGTTAGAACTTGCTTTTCTTTCCCTGTGCCTTGAGACCAGGGCTCTAGCTCTGTTCTCAGGAACACTTATCTAGACCATCTCTAACCCTTGAGACTGAGGAAAAAATGGGAAAAAGCCTTTAAAAGATTTATTTATTCCAACTGTTTTTTATAAACTAGTAAATTTTATATTGTACTATCTAATTCATGACTAAAACTTAAAAAATGAAGCTAGATCTTGCACTGTGGCTGTCTAAATATGTCTTGGTATGTCTTTGTCTGTGGGTAATAGTTTTTAGGTTAATTTGTAAATGAGCTCTA
>NW_011495021.1:589695-591892 GCF_000754665.1 Bison bison bison
AGGTATGGTAAAATTTCTAATACAGATATCCTAAAAATTATATGGAGTTCTTAACATTCTGATATGTCCTTGTATTCTAATGGAAAACTTGATGACTTCACAAAAGTTAACAAAGGACTGAAGGAACCAGCGAATATGGCTATAACTCTTATGGTTTCTGTCTGAAAAATTACAGGTTTGAATCTTATGTTTTCCAGGAGTAGGGAAAACCTTCCTCTCAAACTAATTTGACAATACTTTGGTAAAATTATACATTAAAGCAAAACAATTATATTTTCTCTCTGACTCCTCCAGAAATTGGAAACTCTTAGGTTTCCAGTAAGTTTATCAAATGAATTAGGAAGGTTATCTAACAGGTAGAAAAATCTCAAGGAATTTTTGAGACCTTAAAAAGGAAAGAATTCACTTAGATTTGTTAGGCAAAATCTGTGATAAGCCTTTGGTGTGAGTTTCCCAGCCCTGTCTTATTTTAAAAGTTCAGTCTGAGACTCTATACATGTATCAGCAAAATAAAGAGTCTATGATCAATTATGGTTATATAAGTCATCAGACCAAAATTAGTGAGAACAGACCTATTTTGCAAACAAAGTAGCCTTAATTGGGTTATATTTGATAAAAAATGAGGGTAATTTTAGGGAGAAAAAGATGTTTCAATAAAAGTTAAACCCCAGTTGATTAATGGAGGTCTGCATGTAGTAAGACTCATTTCTTGGATAGTTCTTTGCTGTTATGTGATATTAATGTAAAATTTAATTGAATTCTTAAAGAACACCTAAGTTTGTTTCTGAAGCTTATCTCAGTAATCTATCTTTGTGATGAAGATCAGATGCCTCATGACCTGCAATAAGGACTGGAAAAAGACATAATTTAAGGGACTGTCTCCAACCTGGAGGGAAAGACTTTTTATCAGGAAAAAACTACACTACACCAGGATGAGAAGACAGCGACATCAGAGGTAGACAGCTTGCCCAAGGTGTTGGACCTAGTTCGTATGATCATTTATAATGTTTTCTTGACTTCTCAGACCTTTGCATATAAATCAAATCCTTTCCTATCATAGGCCTGATCCCATGCTAGTTTTAGAAATCAATCCAATTCTTGGGTTTGTGGCCAAATACCTGTGTCTAGTTCGGGGTAACCTTGGTAAATTTCTACTACAAGACTCTAACTGGTTGGCCCTGAAAATTTTACTTAAAAAAAAATTATAGTCATATTCAGGTCACTGTGATATTACTAGATGAGATCCCCTCACCAGGCCAATTAATAATGCCTGTTCTGACTCTGGCCATAAATTTGAGCTTTTTTCTATTACTCAAGCAGTCAGAGCAACAAGAAAAGTTTTAACAAAGGAGAAAAAAAATCTCCCACAATTATGAGATGGATATATATAGATAACACCAGGTTATAGTATCATAGGTTTCAAGTCTCCTCTGTGTTGGAAAAGTTGGCTTACAGTTCAATATTCAGAAAACTAAGATCATGGCATCTGGTCCCATCACTTCATGGCAAATAGATGGGAAAACAGTGGAAACAGTGTCAGACTTTATTTTTTGGGGCTCCAAAATCACTGCAATGGTGACTGCAGCCATGAAATTAAAAGACGCTTACTGCTTGGAAGGAAAGTAATGACCAACCTAGATGGCATATTAAAAAGCAGAGACATTACTTTGCCAAAAACGGTCCATCTAGTCAAGGCTATGATTTTTCCAGTAGTCATGTATGGATGTGAGAGTTGGACTGTGAAGAGAGCTGAGCACCAAAGAATTGATGCTTTTGGACTGTGGTGTTGGAAAAGACTCTTGAGTATCCCTGGGACCTCAAAGAGATCCAACCAATCCATTCTAAAGGAGATCAGTCCTGGGTGTTATTTGGAAGGAATGAGGCTAAAGCTGAAACTCCAGTACTTTGGCCACCTCATGCGAAGAGTTGACTCATTGGAAAATACTGTGATGCTGGGAGGGATTGGGGGCAGGAGGAGAAGGGCCCTCGAAGTGGTCCCCCTTCCTGCAACATTACTATACCGACAAAGGTCTGTCTTGTTAAAGTTATGGCTTTTCCAATAGTCATTTATGGATGTGAAATTTGGATCATAAAAAAACTGAGCATTGAAGAATTGATACTTTTGAACTGTGGTGTTGGAGAAGACTCTTGAGAGTCCCTTGGACTGCATGGAGATCCATCCAGTCCATCCTAAAGG
>NW_011495021.1:591992-597334 GCF_000754665.1 Bison bison bison
TGAGAGTCCCTTGGACTGCAAGGAGATCCAAGCAGTCTGTCCTAAAGGAAATCAGTCCTGAATATTCATTGGAAGGACTGATGCTGATGCAGAACCTCCAGTATTTTGGCCACCTGTTGTAAAGAACTGACTCATTGGAAAAGACCCTGATGCTGGGCAAGATTTATGGCAGGTGGAGAAGGGGTAGACAGAGGATGAGGTGGTTAGATTGCATCATCGACTCTTTGGACCTGAGTTTATGCAAACCCTGCGAGTTGGTGATGGACAGGGAAGCCTGTCATGCTGCAGTTCATGGGGTCGCCGAAAGTTAGACATGTCTGAGCAACTGAACTGAACTGAAGTCCTTTATATGTATACTTATATGTATTAATATATATGTATTAATCTATTTACTACTTATCAATCCTAGGAACGTTTACTATTATTATATTAGGGAAAAAAATAAACTGAAGCCCCAATAGTTTAAATAATTAAGTAAACTTGCAAAGTTAGTAAGTAGCTGAGGCAGGGTTTACAGCCTAGCAGTCTTTAATAGTCAGTTTCCCAGTCGTGTGTGTGTATGACTTTGTGACCCCATGGACTGTGGCCTGCCAGGCTCCTCTGTCCATGGAATTTTAAAGCTGCAATACTGGAGTTGGTTTGCCATTTCCTATTCCAAGGCATCTTCCTGACTCAAGGATGAAACCTGAGTTTCTTTTATCCCCTGCGTTGACAAGCAGATTCTTTATCTCTGTGCCATTGTTGTAGTCACGTGTTCTGGGAAACAAACTCACTCAGAAGAACAATGCAGATAGTGGAGTGCAGTTTATTACACCAGGGGTTCCAAGGCAGAGTCTCCTCTTAGCCAAGGACTCTGACCAGTTTTTCTGAAAACCTTATATACCTTAAGTGTACGTGCCCAAACCCCCCTCCCCAAATTCCCTGAAACTAGTCTGAACAAAGGAAAAGAAAGATACAATCAAAATTAACCCGTGATTCATATGCCTTAAGCCTAGGTAGTTAACAGTGGACAATTATCAATAGGCCTGTGGTCATACCCCCAATAAGTATAATAGAATTTATGATTCTATTCAGTTACACAGATAATTAGGGTATTCTTTTAGGAAACAGAGAGTCTGGGTACGAGCCCTGGGGCTCTTCCATCCAGGGGGCCTGGTTTTCCAGTTGGTATGTCATTTCCATAGATACTGGGCATCTAGCTCAAAGTCCACAGTCTGGCCCAAGATGGAGTCCTGCTTTCAAGATGGAGCCTGTTCTGTCTGTTTCCTCCTTCATTCCCCACTCTTGATGCTCTTAACTCATAGTATGAGCAGCATTCATAGTGATATATTGCACCCTGACTCTCTGACCTCCAATTCGGGAAAACTACACCAACCTTTGTGTTACAAAGTTCATAATACATCGTAAAATAAAGGGTCCACAAAGCAGAACTATCAAGGCAACTATAACAACGGTTTATATGGTTTTCCATCAAACACCCTTCACCCAAGATAGGATTGAAGTCCAAAAAGGAGGATTATTATCAGACATAACTTTTACCTGACCTTTCATGTCATCTAGGGTGGCTGATATATAGCCAGATAAATTAGGAATATATATACAACATTCAACTTTAATCATAGCACAGGTCCCTCTTTGTATTGAAACTATGGTTAGTTTCAAGATGATAGCAGCAAGTCCTTGTAGCAGCAGTTGATTGTAGAGCTTCATCTCTATTTCTTCTTTAAGATGATCTTGCTTTCACGAGGATCAGTGGGGTCCTGTTGTGTAGTCTGCTCTGCGTCCTCTGGGTCTGCGTGGTATGCTCTCTTCACCCTCATGTGGTGGATCCAGGGAGTGACACCTGCAACTTTAAGTGCAGTAGGGCTGGTTAGAACAACAGTATACGGACCCTTCCAATGTGGGGCCAAAGAGTCGTGTTTCCAGCCCTGATCACACCTGATCCCTGAGCATAAATTTGTGAATCTGTTCCCCAAGAGGGAACGGCACCCTTTCTTATACAAACTTAGTTACCTGATTTATTACCTTACCCAGTTGTTCCATCTGCTGTGAAATCTCATGTCCCCTTACCTGAGGCAAATTTGTTGGCACCTGTTTTATCATGGGAGGGGGCCTCCCGTACACAATTTTGTACGGAGAAGAGCCATGGGACTGTGGGGTCATCCTGAGTCTGAGCAGAGCGTCAGAAACAAGTCCACCCAGGAACAGTCAGTCTCTAAGATCCACTTGGAGACTGTCTCTTTAAGTGTCCAGTTGGTTCCTTCCACCGTCCCAGAACTCTGGGGCCTATATGCTGTATGTAATTTCCACTTGATGTTTAAAGTTTTGCTTACTTGTTATGCTAAATCAGCTACTAAATCCGGGCCATTGTCCGATCCAATGCTGGTAGGAAATCCCAGTCTGGGAACTATCTCCCTAAGCAGGCACCAGGCTACTTTTGATGCTCTTTCAGTGCGGGTAGGAAAAGCTTCCTCCCATCCCGAGAACGTATATACCATGACCAGCAGGTAACGGTAGTGTCAGTGAGGTTTCATTTCAGTGAAGTCCACTTCCAGGCGTTCAAAAGGCAGCATGCCTTTTACCTGAATCCCTGGAGGTTTCTGTCTGTGCCGAGAGGCAGCATTGACCTGTGAGCAGGCAGTGCAGTTCTGAGATATTGTCCTGCATAGGGAAGAGAGGCAGGGAACCAAGAAATATTTTCAAATTAGCTCTTCCAGTTTCTCATGGCCTAGATGGGTCGCTTGGTGTGTTTGGCTTACCAGAGTGGGTGGCAGCTCCTCCGGTACCAAGAATTTGCCACTTGGCAATTCCCACCATCCCTTTTCAGTCTTGATGGCCCCTTCTGCTTTGGCTAGTCGCTTTTGGGCTTCAGTGTATTTTGGAGAGTCTAGCGTTAGCTCAGGTAGCTCCGCCAATATGAGAGCTTTAATAGGGGCTTCACTTGTCACCCCCAAGCCCTCGGCTGCTTGTTTAGTAGCCTTATCTGCCAGTCTGTTCCCTGAGCCCGGGGGGTATCCTCTTTTTGACGTCCTCAGCAGTGTATGACTGCAACCCTTTCTGGTTCCCAGGAAGCATCTAATAGTGTCTTAATTTCTTCCTTATTTTTAATATCTTTTTCAATAGCTGTCAAAGGCCTCTCTCCTTATACCGAGCCCTGTAGTGTGGCAAAAGCATACCTGGAGTCTATGTAAATGTTTGTCTTCTTACCTTTTGACAGCTGGAGGGCCTGGATTAGAGCATATAGTTTGGCCTGTTGAGCGGGCCAGTGTGATGACAGAGCTACCCTCAACGATGGTTTCTTCCATGACTACTGTATATCCTGACAATCACTGTCCTTGTTTCACCAGGCTGGTGCCATTGGTGTACAGGACCCAGTCTGTGTCCAGGATTGGCTGGTCTCTCAAGTCAGGTCTGCTGGCATATTTCCTTGCAATCTTGTGAGGGCCCACCTTCTCCCACAAGAAATGAGTGGCCAGATTCAGGGCCTGACAAGGCTCAGTAGTAACATGGGGGTTCTCACATAACAGTCCCTGGTATTGAGTAATCTGGGATGTCGACAGCCATTTATGGGGGTCCCCTCACAGGAGAGTGTTGAGCTCATGCGGGACTTTTACGAACAAATCTTGGCCCAAAGTCAGCTGGGTTGCCTCCCAGACCAGTAAGGCAACTGCAGTAACTGCCCATAAGCATCCCAGCCACCTAGTGGCAATGTTGTCCAGCTGATTAGAGATAAGTCACTGGTCTGTCCCATGTCCCCATAATCTGGGACAATACTCCCATAGCCACCTTGTCCTTTTCAGTCACGTAAAGAGTAAACGGCTTAGCAAGGTCTGGCAGGCCCAAGGCAGGTGCTGATGTAATTGTACAGGGTTTGAGTTCTATTACCAGTGGGATTTGTTTTGCAAGCCTGGGTGCGAGGGTGGGGGGTGGGGGGTTGGTTGTCTTCTACCCAGACGTGAGGGAATTATTGAGTTAACTCTCTCTCTCGACTGTTTAGCCTGTCCGGTTTCCCTTCCTGGAGATCGTGCAACCTGCATTCATCTTGAGGGGTTACTGAGAGGAAGAATAAATAGGTGGTTGGGCCCACTCAAACAGTGAGTCTTTCGTGGGGGGAAAGGTCACTTGTGCCCCCAATTTAGACAGAAAGTCCCTTCCTAACAAAGGTACTGGGCATTTAGGGATGTATAAAAATTCATGAGTCACTTGGTGTCCCCGCATTTGATATTTTCAGGGTAGGCTAGAGACTGGCGACCCACTCCAGTACTCTTGCCTGGAAAATCCCATGGGCAGAGGAGCCTGGTAGGCTGCAGTCCATGGGGTCTCAAAGAGTCGGACACGACAGCGATTTCACTTTCACTTTTCACTGTCATGCATTGGAGAAGGAAATGGCAACCCATTCCAGTATTCTTGCCTGGAGAATCCCAGGAATGGGGAGCCTGGTGGGCTGCCGTCTATGGGGTAGCACAGAGTCAGACACGACTGAAGCGACTTAGCAGCAGCAGCAGCAAGATAATCGTTACTTTAGCAGAGACACAAAGGCTGCGTTTATCACCATCTGAGACCCAGCAGCCTCTGGCTGGGTCTATTGGCATATAAAGTCTACAGGCCTCGAACAGTCTTTTGCAGAACTCAGAGGGTGATTCGCTTTCCCTTTGAATCACTTTGGAGGGTTTTGCGATACTCATAGCTTTTGGGGGACCCCCTCAAAATAGTCACCCGACTATTAGTCGGGTGTGGAGACTAATAGTCTAATAGACTAATAGTCATTCTCCAGGTGGCCCCTCTCTTCGGTGTACAGTCCCAATTGGGCCTCTCCTCGGGGGTGGCTCGTTCTGCCCACCGCTGCGGGTTTGCAGTACCCTCAGGTGCCATTTCTCTTAACCATTTTCTGGCCTCAGTTAGGATCCTGTGTCTTTCCTCAGTGCTGAAAAGGGAAACTAGTAATTGGATTATGTCATCCTATGCAGGACGGTGGGTTTGAAAAATAGTCACCGTTAGCCTAATCATGGCTTGTGGCTCCCCCGAGTACAGTGGAGCGTGTCTCTGCCAGTTTAATGTATCCATAGAGGAAAATGCCTGGCAATAATATAGGCTACAGGGGGCAGACGGTAGTGCCCCATGCATCCTGAACTAGAGGCTGTTGTAGCTCTCTGAGGGGCATCTGTAGTGGGGTTCTTTCCCCCTGTTTCTTGGTGGAGCGCAGCCTCTGTCTAATTGCTGTGTTTTCTTCCCCCTTCCCATCAATACTCATCGGGAGAGGTGGATACAATCTAGGCGGTCCAGCTGAGGTGGAATTCTGAGGGTATTGACCAGAGGTCTCCATTGCTGTTGGAGCCTGCCAA
>NW_011495021.1:597434-603393 GCF_000754665.1 Bison bison bison
CCGGGAGAGCTGGTGGAAGAGCAGTGGCTGCTGCAGGAACTTCACCTGGCCCTGGATTGGGCAGTAAGGCGGCCTCCGGTCCTGGTAGAGCATTGGGAGGCGGGCGCGTCATTATCCAGTATGGGGGAAGAGTCAGGTCATCCCCGTCCAAATCCTGTAGAATTTCCCTTTTGATCATCAGTCAATTTTTGTGCCATTAATATTTTTCCCTTTCCCTTCTGGATACAGAACCTTGTCCAAGTAGGAGGGTCTTGAGCTAACCCTAGCCGTGAATCAGTATACGGATATTGATCCAGGTGTCCCGGCTCTCTTACTGTATAGACTGCTTCCACTATTTGTAAGTTCATGGTGTCCTCTGGTGGCCATCCTACTCCCATAGGGGGCCATTCGACCTCACAGAGTATGTGGAGGCGGTTAGGCTTCATCTTCACCCCATAGTCTCCTCCAAATCCCTTCTTTAAATTTTTAATTATGCACTCCAATATAGTTACCTTAGATTCACTTCCCCCCATCTTGCTTACCTTCTCGGGCCTTCTACTTTTCCTTTTCGTTCCGTCTACGAAGGTCTCAGTACCCTATGTACGTCTGATATTTCCACTCAGTGACACTTAAATTGCCGTTCTGCCTCCTTCCTAATTGGGGTGAGAAGAGTTACCTGCCAGATCCCAGAGAGAGAAGGGGGACCAGCGTGTCTTCACCTGCCAGTCAGCACAGCCGAACCAGAACACCACGTGATCCAAGACTGTTTCTCCCTTAACTTTTAAAGTTCATTCTGCCTTGGTGGGCTTGATCAGGTGCAGATGAAAATACAGATGGGTTAAATATCTCACGTCCCAGGCCATCTCCAGAAAAGCCAATTTGTACTCACTTATGTATCCCCCTTCTTCTAGCCTGACAATTCCGAGAGGGTCAAGAATTTCATAGCAGATGGGACACCTCCTTGGGGAGGGCAGAATATAAGCACACAAAAACCAAGTTTCTTCTCCTAAAAATCCCCTGGCAATTGCTTGGTCATAATTTTCCCCAAGATGGCATGGACACTACCTCCTAAATGACCTTCACAAATTTCCTTCCTAAGCCCTAACACTCTTGTCAACCTGTGTACCAAGCAATCATTGCCACCTGCCTATTCCAGGCTCCTGTGGTCTGTGCCCCTTCTAATCCCTCCCAGGGGAGTGGTCAGGCCCCCTCTTCCACCCTGCTGGGTGGATTCCTCCTCACTTGAGTGCTCAGTTCCCCTGCTGCCGTCCACTACCTGCTAACGTGAAAAGTCCGGGCATTGAGAAGTAGAATCCTTCCAGAAGGGCGAGGCGCCTTCCCCCTTCTAGAAGATTCGAGCTGCAAGGCCTCAGAGTAGTCCCAAGGGGGACTTGTCTCCTCAAAATGAGGAGTTTCCCAACCAATGCACCAATGTTGTAGCCATGCATTCTGGGAAACAAACTCACTCAGAAGAACAATGCAGATAGTGGAGTGCAGTTTATTGCACTGACGGGCCCAAGGCAGAATCTCCTCTTAGCCAAGGACTCTGACCAGTTTTTCTGAAAACCTTATATACCTTAAGTGTATGTGCCCAAACCCACCTCCCCAAATTCCCTGAAACTAGTCTGAACAAAGGAAAAGAAAGATACAATCAAAGTTAACCCGTGATTCATATGCCTTAAGCCATAGGCCTGTGGTCATACCCCAATAAGTATAATAGAATTTATGATTCTATTCAGTTACACAGATAATTAGGGTATTCTTTTAGGAAACAGAGAGTCTAGGTACGAGCCCTGGGCTCTTCCATCCAGGGGGCCTGGTTTTCCAGTTGGTATGTCGTTTCCATAGATACTGGGCATCTAGCTCAAAGTCCACAGTCACCCAGATGGAGTCCTGCTTTCAAGATGGAGCCTGTTCTGTTTCTTCCTTTACCACCTGGGAAGCCCATCAGTCTACAACTGACAATACATTACATCGGCTCTCTAATCAAAGGGAATTTCAGCAGCCCTCAGATTTTTCCGTAAATATAATGAGAATGTAGATGAAATAACTAGAAGAAAAATAAAGTGCTAAAAAGGTTCGCTTTATTAAGTAACAATGTAATGACAAATACGTAAAATTTTAGAAATATATAGCACAAGGGGGGAAAAGTGGATTTTTAAAACTAATTACAAAAAGAATCTTGGAAATAAAAGAAATAGTAATTTTGAAATCTTAGTGTCAGCTGATTCCTTTGTTTCCTCCATAATAGAAAAGGCTTTTGAATAGTTTGGCGAAATTAGCTTAAAAAGAGTTGCAGTGACCTAAACAGGAAGCCTGGCTGTTTCCAGCTGCGGGTGTTCTCCGAGGCTCTTTGCTCCAATAGACGGGAGCGACTTTGGGCTGGATAAAAGTCAAATTCTTACCTCGCCCTTTCACTGCAGGCAGGATCAGATTGCATTTCTTTCATTATTCTCCACGCCCCAGTTTCTCCATCTGTTTAAAAGAAGAAGTAGACAAGATAAATTCTCTCTTCGATGCCTGGAAGGGAAAACAAAATGAACTCAATTCTGCTTTGAAAAAATCTTTCTAAGAACTTTCTTCAGAGATATTACTCGTGAGTACCTGGCAATAAATAACCTTTATTTCTTTTTCTTGGAGGAAAAGCAGGGTGCTGAGAGGCAAAGAGTTGTAGGAGAGGACCATTGTCTATAACCCTACAATGAAAATTGACCCTTCTCTGTAAATAAGTTGATTGTAATGCAAAACTAAATTCTCAGCATTTTGCATTGAATTTTAAGCAAATATATTATTTTTTTTTAAGTTGGTGAGATGTACCATTGTTTATAATTTTAAGCCTGGGTTGGCAGTTCTTTGCTAATTGTGTTTTTATTGGAATTTTCTGAAGATTTCTTTTAACCTTTAAATATTATTTAATCGCATATAAATAAACACAATAAGACACTGACAGTCTTATGTTTAAAGAAAGTTCTTTCATTGCCATCAATTGCTGATGTTTAAAATAAGGTATAAACAGAATTCCTGTTGTCTATTTCATTCTAGCATTAACTAATCTCAAAATATTAAGGAAATATTTTACAAGTCTCCAAAGACAAAAACTTATATTCTAAGATAGTAAAATAAGAATAAACAGGGTTGTACTATATAAAGTATAATTATGTGAATTAAAGCAATAGATTACATACCTAATATGATGTACTGTCGTATTCTGGTTGCTTATAAAATGATATTAAACTTAGCTTCTGGTAGTAGAGGAAAGCACATAATATAGAAAAACACAACCACAGAACTATAATGAAACAAGAAAATTATTTATGTAAAGTACTTATTTGTATGAGTATTAATGAAAAATGAAAGCCAAGAGCAGTACTGTTCAGGAAAAGAAAAGAAAAGATAAGCAACAGCCACACTGTGACTCAGTGCTCTGGAAATTAGTCACAAAATGACTTGTATGTTTGTGATAATGTAAATATACAGGGCAGAACCCAAGCAGGAAACATGCAGCCCAGAGAGTCATAGTTTATGTGTAAAAGCATAATATTTCTATCAGAGGTTAAAAGTTGTGTCCATTTTGAGATACTGCAGAATTTTTTAAGCTAGCAAAATCTTTCATAAAACAGTTTTAGAATATATATATATATATATAATTCCAGTGCATGATAATTTTAAGATGTATAATCTATATTTGATCTAATCTTTAAACTGAAGGGCAAATAATCTCTGAAAATGTATTGGTGTGTGAAATTTTAATTAGGGGTATATGGGTTAATAAAATGATACAAAGTGTCCTTAGGCATCAACAGAGACGGAATACTCTTAATATGAATACAGATACTTAACTCTGTAGATCTAAGAATATAATTAACTTTAT
This sequence comes from Bison bison bison, assembly GCF_000754665.1. Taxonomy (NCBI): domain Eukaryota; kingdom Metazoa; phylum Chordata; class Mammalia; order Artiodactyla; family Bovidae; genus Bison; species Bison bison. The sequence goes on from NW_011495021.1 coordinate 601,285, forward strand.
AGATCTAAGAGTAAAACTTTAAAATATATACTTTTAACAATTTGAACGGTTATATGGGGAAGCCAAATTTGTCTTATTCAGGTAACCATAAAGTCTTAACAGAGAGCTTTAATGATATGTCTACTATTAATAACTTGGTTCCTTTTGCTATTAGATATGCTCACTTGTGCAAGTTTTGTTTTTTTGTTTTTAATGTACAGTTTTATATCTTTAAGCTTTTGTTTTATCTCCAATATCTAGATCAAAACACCTTTGAGAAATGTGTCTTATTCAAATGCATTATGCCATCAGCTGATGCTTGCTTGTTCATAATTCTAGGCTTTATTTTCTTATTGGTTGTACAACAACTACTTTGCCAGAATATTCTAATATAAGCAGTATTGCTAAATTTAAAAATAATGATCTTTAAAATGGAAAATTGTTTTGTATCAAACTATAGTTTTCATAGAACTAATTTGCTTCTTCCTAAGAATTAATTACCTGATCTTAGTTATTTACACTATTCAAATTCAAAACATAATTGGACAGATGACAAACTACTAGAGGAAAAAAAGCCAAGATGAAAAGGCTTTATTAATTCCCAGAACACCTAGCAATCTAACCAAACAGCAGATGTACTATAGATTCTTTAGGAATGGTTGGTTTATTAAATTGAGTGTCACAAACTCTTAATACAGATTTCAACTGACATCTCTACTTAATAGAAGAAAAAAATGAAAATAAGCATTGTTGCCCACAAAAGGTGGGGTGGGGGAGGAGAGATAATATGAAAAGGAAAGGAAGGTACTCAGGATAGAGTTTTCAAAAAAATCTTGTTTGTTGGTATAAATTGAACAAATTCAATGATAATATTGATTAAAAATTAGTTAATTGTATCAGCTTATCTTTGCTAGTAGACCAGGTCTAAGAACTGTACTGCAGACCAAATCATCTTTTCTCAATAAAGGCTGTCTTCAGCCACCCTTTTTTTGTTTACCATCTAAAACATTTAACTCTGCTAATTAAATTTGCAGAGTTGTCTTTAAAAAAAGTAAACTTTTAAATGTGTTATATTTTTATAGAAATATTCCAGTACTATAATGATTTCTGATTGTTACCATGTGCATTTGGAGAAACCTGAATTCTAGACTTGAGATGACTATTGAAGTCCTATTTCTGCATATTAAGTCTCACCAAAATGAAGAAAGAATTCAAGCTATTCCAGAGAGTGCTCTTTCTGCTAGACTACCTCTCCTGGGCCTCTGTAACCCTCAATGAGTGCTTTCTTAGAGTGATGTATCATCTCTGTGAGCCCAGTCCTCCTATTACTCTTTTCTCCCTGTCTTCACTTCTCCAAGTAGCAGATGCTTTGTAGAACCAGAACCTAGGATTCAGCTACCAATAGGCTGAGGGCACTCTAGTCATTTCTACTTTTCTTCTTTTCAAAACCAATAAGAAAAACATTGGATGCATGTCAAATCTGCTATATTCATCTCTCCTGGCCTTCCTTTGGGATTCTATGTTCTTTCCTTAGTTGGAACAACAAAATTTTTAAATTATTTTAAAAACAAAAGAGGTCCATGTTCCATAGAAGAAGTCCCAATGCTGCAATATTTCTATCCCAAGTTTTTCTATCTGGTAGACCACTAGTCCTGGGGAGACAGTTCTCTCTGGACTGAATAAATATTTCATGTTATTTATTGGGTTATTTCAACATCAGGAATGTGGAAGTACCCATTAGTATAGCATGATATGATATGATATAACATATCATGATAATATAGCATGATGGTGTTTTTATTGCTAAGCATAGACTACCATTGATCCCCTTCTGTACCACACCCTCAGTGCTGCCACCACACTGCTGTTAACCTCATTTTCTCTCTCCTACTCATGTTTCTCACCAACATCTATCCCATCCTTGAATACTATAAAAACCTATTTTTAAGTAACACCTCATTCTTTACTTTGCAAGGCTTATAAATGGAATCAGTTCAGTTCAGTTCAGTTGCTCAGTCATGTCCAACTCTTTGTGACCCCATGAACTGCAGCACACCAGGCCTCCCTGTCCATCACCAACTCCCGGAGTCCACCCAAACCCATGTCCATCGAGTTGGTGATGCCATCAAA
>NW_011495021.1:603493-603866 GCF_000754665.1 Bison bison bison
ACAGTTTATTGTGATCCACACAGTCAAAGGCTTTGACATTGTCAATAAAGCAGAAATAGATGTTTTTCTGGAACTCTCTTGCTTTTTGGATGATCCAGAATATGTTGGCAATTTGATCTCTGGTTCCTCTGCCTTTTCTAAAACCAGCTTGAACATCTGGAAGCTCACGGTTCACATATTGTTGAAGCCTGGCTTGGAGAATTTTGAGCATTACTTTACTAGCATGTTAGATGAGTGCAATTGTGCGGTAGTTTGAGCATTCTTTAGCATTGCCTTTCTTTGGGAGTGGAATGAAAATTAACCTTTTCCAGTCCTGTAGCCACTGATGAGTTTTCCAAATTTGCTGGCATATTGAGTGTAGCACAATTGCACT
>NW_011495021.1:603966-605085 GCF_000754665.1 Bison bison bison
GAATCAGTTCAGTTCAGTTCAGTTGCTCAGTCATGTCCAACTCTTTGTGACCCCATGAACTGCAGCACACCAGGCCTCCCTGTCCATCACCAACTCCCGGAGTCCACCCAAACCCATGTCCATCGAGTTGGTGATGCCATCAAACCATCTCATCATCTGTTGTCCCCTTGCCTCCTGCCCTCAATCTTTCCCAGCATCAGGGTCTTTTCCAATGAGTTAGCTCTTCGCATCAGGTGGCCAAAGTATTGGAGTTTCAGCTTTAACATCAGTCCTTCCAATGAATACCCAGGACTGATCTCCTTTAGGATGGACTGGTTGGATCTCCTTGCAGTCCAAGGGAGTCTCAGGAGTCTTCTCCAACACCACAGTTCAAAAGCATCAATTCTTTGGCCTTCAGCTTTCTTTATAGTCCAACTCTCACGTCCATATATGACCACTGGAAAAACCATAGTCTTGACTAGACAGACCTTTGTTGGCAAAGTAATGCCTCTGCTTAATCTAGGTTGGTCATAACTTTCCTTCCAAGGAGTAAGTGTCTTTTAATTTCATGGCTGCAATCACCATCTGCAGTGATTTTGGAGCCCCAAAAAATAAAGTCTGCCACTGTTCCCACTGTTTCCCTATCTATTTGCCATGAAGTGATGGGACCAGATGCCATGATCTTAGTTTTCTTTATGTTGAGCTTTAAGCCAACCTTTTCACTCTCCTCTTTCACTTTCATCAAGAGGCTCTGTAGTTCTTCACTTTCTGCCATAAGGGTGCTGTGATCTGCATATCTGAGGTTATTGATATTTCTCCCGGCAATCTTGATTCCAGCTTGTGCTTCTTCCAGTCCAGCGTTTCTCATGATGTACTCTGCATATAAGTTAAATAAACAGGGTGACAATATACAGCCTTGACATACTCCTTTTCCTATTTGGAACCAGTCTGTTGTTCCACGTCCAGTTTTAATTGTTGCTTCCTGACCTGCATACAGATTTCTCAAGAGGCAGGTCAGGTGGTCCGGTATGCCCATCTCTTTCAGAATTTTCCACAGTTTATTGTGATCCACACAGTCAAAGGCTTTGACATTGTCAATAAAGCAGAAATAGATGTTTTTCTGGAACTCTCTTGCTTTTT
>NW_011495021.1:605185-623768 GCF_000754665.1 Bison bison bison
AATTAACCTTTTCCAGTCCTGTAGCCACTGATGAGTTTTCCAAATTTGCTGGCATATTGAGTGTAGCACTTTCACAACATCGTCTTTTAGGATTTGAAATAGCTCAACTGGAATTCCATCACATCCACTAGCTTTGTTCATAGTGATGTTTCCTAAGGCCCACTTGACTTCACATTCCAGGATGTCTGGATCTAGGTGAGTGATCACACCATTGTGGTTATCTGGGTCATGAAATGGAATAAATAGCAGAAATTGGGTGAGTCTCCATAATAGTGGTGTTTGTTGTAAAATACTGGTAATATTTTTAAAGTTCTTTTACACATAACCTTCAGAGTATCCCAGGAAATAAAGCAAAATGTTTATATTAAAATATCATATGGTGGCTCAGATGGTAAAGAATCCACCTGCAATGCAGAAGACTTGTGTTCAACCTCTGGGTCAGGAAGATCCCCTGGAGAAGGAAATGGCAACCCACTCTAGTGTTCTTGCCTGGAGAATTCCATGGACAGAAGAGATTGGCAGTCTATAGTCCGTGGCGTCTCAGAGTAAGATACAACTAAGCAACTAACACTCTACTGACTCTTTTATGTGCAACTGATTTTAAATATACAGGACTGTAAAATGAATGAACTTCTGATTCATGCTATGGTAATGAATTTGAAATCATTATACTAAGTGAAATAAGCCAGACATAAAAAAAGAACAAATGATGTATAATTCTACTTACAAGGAATTTATCTACAGTAGGCAAATTCATAGAAAAAAAAAGTAGAATTGAGGTTAACAGAGTCTGGAGGAAGGAATGAATGGTAGGTTATTACTTAATGGATACAGAGTTTCTGCTTGGGGTGATGACTGCAAAAACATATAGGTGTAATTAGTGCCATGAAGTTGTACACTTAAAAATACTTAAAATTGAAAAATGAGTACAAAAAAATAATATTTTGTTTTTTTTTTTTCCTGTTTTTCAATATACATAGTTTCTATCATTATGTCTTCAGATTTACTTGTCTTTTCTTCTATGTGCAATGTGTTTATAGTCCCTTCCAGTGTATTTTTCATCTCAAATATTGTTTTCATCTGTGGAAATTCAGTTTGAGTCTCTATCTTCTTTCTCTATTTAACACACTCAATATTTTCTTTAGTTTCTTGAACATATGAGTGTAACTAAAATTTTAGTTTAAATATTCTTGTCTGTTAATTCTATTTTCTGTGTCATTTTGAGCCTTCTAATTATATTTTACTGTTGTTTGTATGTCTTGTAATTTTTATTTGAATGGCTAATATTATGAATATTATCTTCTTAAGTGCTGCATATGCTGTCTACCAGTAAATAATATTTAGTTTTGTTTTGAGTTACTGTTTAACTATTTGCAAACGGTCTGTTTTTTTGTTATCTCACTGTCAAGCTTTGTTAAGCAGAGTCAGAAAAATGTTTACTCTATGGCTAATTTTCTCCCAGTGCTGAGGAAAAAAAAAAAAAAAAAAAACCTTTCTGACTACTCAGTGCACCATGAAGAGGTTTTTGAAATTTAGGGACAAGAAATATTTGCAGCTTTACATGTGTTTTAAGTGTTATTCCCCTTTAACCCATTAAGGTGGTTCTTTACCCAGATTTAAGTGATATTCTCTCATGTGTTCAGTAATAAATATAAAGCTGAAGAGTTGAGGCCATCTGAAGATTTCTGGGTCTCTCTTTCTGTATAGCTCTCTACTCTGTTACTCTGCCATGAATACTCTAGCCACTGTGGCCCCTCCAGAGAATATGCTTTCTACTAAACTCAGGGAGACCACTGGGCAATTCCAGAGCCTCCTCTTCCTGTCTTTGAATGTAGAAATTCCCTTCAGTCAGCGTGCTGGAGCAGATCAGAATGTAGGGCTGAAATCTTGTTTCCCATCCTTATGGGATTACTGCTCTTCACTTACCAGTATTTAATTAGCTCAAATATTATTTAATACATTTTGACTGTTTAATTTTTTTAAGTTGTTTCAGGTGGGAGAATGGAGAAGGCAATGGAATCCCACTCCAGTACTCTTTGCCTGGAAAATCCCATGGACAGAGGAGACTGGTAGTCTGCAGTCCAGGGGTTGCTAAGAGTTGGACACAACTGAGCGACTTCACTTTCACTTTTCACTTTCATGCATTGGAGAAGGAAATGGCAACCCACTCCAGTGTTCTTGCCTGGAGAATCCCAGGGACGGGGAAGCCTGGTGGGCTGCCCTCTATGGGGTCGCACAGAGTCAGACACGACTGAAGCAGTGCAGCAGCAGCAGCAGCAGATGGGAGAATAAATCCAATGTTAATCCATTATAGCTGAAAGTGGAAGAACTATTTTTCTTTAAATTTTTACTTTATATTGGCATATAGTTGATTTATAAAGTTATGTTTAAGGTATACAAAAAAGTGAATCAGTTATACATATATCTATTCTTTTCCAGATTCTTATCCTATATAGGTTATTACAGAGTATTGAGTAGAGTTACTTGTGCTGTAGAATAGGTTCTTGTTGATTATCTGTTTTCTATTTTATATATATATACTAAGTGAGTGTCCGTGCTCAGTCATGTCTGATTCTTTGCAACCCCATGGACTATAGCCCACAAGGCTTCTCTGTCCATGGGATTTCCCAGGCAGGGATACTGTAGTGGGTTGCCATTTCCTCCTCCAGGGGATGCTCCCAACCCACGGATCAAATCTGCATCTTCTGTGGCTCCTGCATTGGCAGGTAGATTCTTTACAATTTAAGCCACCTGGGAAGATATATAGTAGAATGTATATGTTAATCCCAACCTCTTAATTTTATCTCTCCCCCCGAACTTTCCCTTTTGGTAACCAAAAATTTGTTTTCTAAGTCTGTAAGTCTGTTTCTGTTTTGTAAATTAGTTGTATCAGTTTTTTAGATTCCACATATAAGTGATATCATATGATATTTTTCTTTCTGTGACTTACTTCACTTAGCATGATAATCTCTAGGCCCAACCATGTTGCTGCAAATGGTAGCATTTCATTATTTGTTATGACTAATATTGCATTATATATGTGTACCACATCTTTATCCATTCATCTGTCGAGGGACATTTAGATTGCTTCCACATCCTGGCTATTGTAAATAGTACTGCAGTGAACATTGGAGCAGATGTATCTTTTCAAATTATAATTTCCTCCAGATAAATGCCTAGGAGTAGGATTGCTGGATCATATGGTAGCTCTATTTTTAGTTTTCCAAGGAACCTCTATACTGTTTTCCATAGTGGCTATACCAGTTTACATTCCCATCAGCACTATAGGAGGGTTCCCCACCCTCTCCAGCATTTATTGTTTGTAGATTTTTTTGATGGCTGTTCTGACTGACATGAAGTCATACCTCATTGTAGCTTTGATTTGTTTTTCTCTAGTAATTAATATTGAGCATTTTTTCCTGTGCTTTTTGTCCATCTTCCTTGGAGAAATGTCTATTTATACTTTCTGATTGGGCTGTATTTTTTTATATTGAGCTGCATGAGCTCATATATATATATATATATATATATATATATATACACATACATATATATGAGCTCTTTTTTATATTGAGCTGAATGAGCCATTTGTCTATTTTGAAGATTGATCCCTTCATGGTCATATCATTTGTAAAGATTTTCTCCCATTATGTGGGTTATCTTTCCATTTTGTTCATGATTTCTTTTGCTGTGCAGTGTGGAAGAGCATTTTATTTTTAAATTTATTAATACTCTAAAAAACTAAAAACGAACATAAATAGACATATATTAAGAGCATATAAACTAATTCATTGATTGTCCTGGATAAGGTAAATATTTTTTGCTTGCTACATCTTAGTAACTATGCTAAATGAGTAAATATATTTACATATTTATATAATGAATAAATTCACTATTTCTAAAAATTAATTATTTCATCTCAGATAAACAGTTTGTTTCATTATGATTTTCTGATAACAGTAGCTATTTGGGTGGCTAATATTTTACTCTCTTATTTTAGATGATAAATTAATCCTACTAGCTTAAAACCAATCAAATTGTCACTTGTTCAACAAGTATTTCCAAAATTGAGTGCTGAGTGTTATTTACCTAGAGCTTCAAGAGTTTTGTAATGAATTTAAGAGTGGCTTTACTGATAGTTTCCTATCACAATTTCTCACAATTATCTTTCCTCCCCTGATTCCTGGATATTTGTACGTATTGAAAGTTTGGAAAGTTCATTGACAGCACAAATTAACTTTTTTCTTTTTATGAAAGGAAACTTAGTTTCAAGTATTACTTGCTTAATTATATATGCAAATTGAGATAAAAAGATAATCCCAAACGGCAAACATTGCAAACAAAGTATATTTAGCATTAGAATTTGTTTTTATAATTATTAACAGTGTGAACATTAGTCAAGTTTCTGTGCATCTTATTGGTTTTGGGTCTCTTTTGACATAGTTATTCTGTCTATGAGGAAAGGAAACAGGTACACCATAAAGCAATCATTATGGCATGTACATCCAGGCAGTAATGCAGGTTTATAAAAATGAAGAGATAAGCAATAAGCAATAGAAACACTCAAGCTCTCCTTTCAGTGGCAATAATTTCTTTTCAAGTTTCAGATTTTATATGTTTTTCTCTTAAGGAATTGCTGAAAAATATGCCAGTGGAAGAAAAGTGTTTAACTAGAGAGAATTTAAATTAGCCTCAATTCACATGGCAAGAGAGGGTTCTTTTTTCTATTCGTGGTAAACTCTGGCTGAAACTCCTTTAAATCTATTTAAATTTATTAATTACAGCCCTAAAGAAAGTAAAAGTTTCCTTAGATACCAGTGTTTGCCTGCCACTACTATGTCAACCTTGGTCTCCCATCCCCTCTTCCCTGCATTCCATATTACTGTCTCCTTATTCAGAGGACGAAGAGATACAAGTGACACCTATCCTTCTCAATGGAAGCTTCATCTGAAAAGATATGAGTGAATGAGCATTCATGAATGGTCCTCAAAATGTGTGAGAAAAATATCTGAGCCATGTGTGTATTTGTTCCTTAGAAAGGAATCAATAGTTTTCCTCAGATCCCTCAGGATCTTACACATAACCATGAAAATTGTATCTGAACATGATAATATTCAAGGAAACCAGTAATAGCATTAGGATCAAAAAGAGTGTCAAGTAATAATATATCCTGAAGAAGGCAAGATAAAGATTTCAAAGGCAGATAAACTTCGCATAGGATGAATAAGGGTAGGGGAGAGATGCCTAAGTTATCCTCTGGGTAAGAAACTTTTGAGAAAAGATCTTTTATGAAAAGCCTAGGAGGAGATTAAATTTAGAGCCTCACTTCTATCATTACCATTGAATCAGTCTCAGTCATGTCCAACTCTTTGCTACCCCATGGACTGCAGCATGCCAGGCATCCCTGTCCAACACCAACTCCTGGAATTTGCTCACACTCATGTCCATCAAGTCCAGTGATGCCATCCACCCATCTCACCCTCGGTAATCCTCTTCTCTTCCTGCATTCAGTCTTTCCCAGGATCAGGGTCTTTTCAAATGAATCAGTTCTTCGCATCAGGTGGCCAAAGTACTAGAGCTTCAACTTAAGCATCAGGCCTTCCAATGAATATTCAGGATTGATTTCCTTTAGGATGGACTGGTTGGATCTCCTTGCAGTCCCAAGGGACTCTCAAGAGTCTTCTCCAACACCACAGTTCAAAAGCATCAATTACTATTCAAAATTACACTTGAATAAGCAGAATCAATTTTTAACATCTTCCAAGATGAGCATTAACTGTATACTTCTTTTAATGTTTTTTTGACCAGTACACTGCTGTGTTTGTTTGTTTGTGGCTGCACTGGGTCTTCATTGCTGCATGCAGGCTTTGTCTAGTTGAGGAGGGTGGGGGCTATTCTCTGATTGTGGTGCATGGGCTTCTCATTGCAGTGGCTTTTCTTTTAGTGGAGCACAGGCTTTAGTAGTTGCAGCACACCGGTTTAGTAGTTTTGACTTGCTGGCTGTAGGGCATGTGAGCTGTAGAGCAAAGGCACAGTAGCTGTGGTACTCAAGCTTAGTTCCTCTGCAGCACATAGGGTCTCTACCACCCAGGGATTGAACCTGTGTCCCCAGCACTGGCAGCAGGATCCTTATTCACTACACCACCATGAAAGTCCTAACTATATACTTTTTATATATTAGATCTTTTGCAGGATTAAAAAAAATGTGTACAGTGTGATAAATTTTAGTCATTTATAAATCAACCTAATTATTAGTATTGAAAGTAATGTAGTACAAAATTAAAACTCTGGTCTTCATTGCAAGAAAATTGCAATCAGTGAAATTAACTAGCCTTTTAACAAGAGCATACAATCGGATTCCTGGTTATGTGTTGCTAGAATTTGGATAGGGGAAAATGGAATGGCAATTTAGAGAAACTAGCTGATTTTTATAAAAATATAAAATAATGAACATTCAATGTGAGGAACCAAGAGAAAACAGAACTCTTTATAGGATGCTATAAATAAAAAAATGAAGTGGCAACAGTTTCCTTTCATTCTCTTGAGTCCATAGTTCATTCTTTCATAGGTCTGACATTTTAGTCTGAATGGAAATGCTGAAGATCAACGTGTTAATGGTTCCTGGAAGAATGTGACTCAGCTGCCTGGAGCCCCCCCCCCCTCCCCCGTTCCTTTACAATGATGATTCAGAAAGTTGAACTCAGGATGTCATCTTAACACATGGGTGTAGTCACCAACAGATGCAGTACCAGTTTTCACTAGAGCACAATCAGAAATTCTCAGGTTTTTCACATTAAGATTTATTTCACTCACAGTTGCACTCACTGAAGAGGGAGAAATTTGATCATTATTGGTTTAACATATTTATTGTACTTAAGTATAAAACTTTAGCTAATATTTGGAATCATAACACTTTCATAGTCAGACACAAAGTTACCTGATCATTTATCTGAAACCAAAATGTTGTAAATATCTAGCCTCGGGCATATTGAGTGTAAATTTTGCTTCTTTTTCCCTCAAGGAAGTGATAGCATGAGAATATTTTGTGGGAAATTCCCATACATGTACTAACATGTTGCTTTCTTTTTCTTATAATACAACTGATACTATCAAAAGCAGATAGTTGAGGAGTGTCCAATATATTTGTCTGAGCAGAGAAAATCTAGGATTGCAAGACTTTAAAAGGAAATGCGGAAGCAGACTTTATCTATTCATCTTTAAAATTTTAAAAAGGTAATATCAACTTGAATTATATGAGCTATGAATCAAGGTCTTAATTAAAACTCTGTTAGGAAGGTCTCAACTGTCTTTCTGTGTCTTTCCAAAATACATATACCTCCTGCTTAAGATGTTACAGTTCCGTCACTCAGTAGTGTCTGACTCTTTGCGACCACGTGAACTGCAATACGCCAGGCTTCCCTGTCCATCCGCAACTCCCAGAGCTCGCTCAAACTCATGTCCATGGAGTCAGTGATGCCATCCAACCATCTCATCCTCTGTTGTCCCCTTCTCCCTCTGCCTCCAATCTTTCCCAGCATCAAGGTCTTTTCCTATGAGTCAGTTCTTCACATCAGGTGGCCAAAGTATCGGGGTTTCAGCTTCAGCATCAGTCCTTCCAATGAATACACTCAGAATTAATTAATAGATTAATTATGATTAATTATGTAATCAAGAGATTGATTGATGGACATATAAGAGAAACAGTGGTCCTGAAATACCATTTTCTTTTTATTTTATTTTAAGCTAATTTATTTATTTTAGTTGAAGGCTAATTACTTTACACCATTGCCATACATTGACATGAATGTGTCATGGGTGTACATGTGTCCCCCATCCTGAACCCCCCTCCCTTCCCATTCCATCCCTCAGGGTTGTCCCAGTGCAACGGCTTTGGGTGCCCTGTTTCATGCATCGAACTTGAACTGGTGATCTATTTCACATATGGTAATATACATGTTTCAATGTTATTCTCTCAAATCATCTCACCCTCGCCTTATCCCACAGAGTCCAAAAGTCTTTTCTTTATATCCGTATCTCTTTTGCTGTCTCGCATATAGGGTCATCGTTACCATCTTTCTAAATTCCATATATATGCATTAATATACTGTATTGGTAATTTTCTTTCTGACTTACTTCACTCTGTATAATAGGCTCCAGTTTCATCCACCTCATTAGAAAGGATTCAAATGTGTTTTTTTAATGGCTGAGTAATATTCCATTGTGTATATGTACCACTGCTTTCTTATCCATTCATCTGCTGATGGATATCTAGGTTGCTTCCATGTCCTGGCTATTAAACTGCTGCGATGAACATTGGGGTACACGTGTCTCTTTCAATTCTGGTTTCCTCCTTGTGTATGCCCAGCAGTGGGATTGCTGGGTCCTATGGCATTTCTGCTTCCAATTTTTAAAGGAATCTCTGTGTTGTTCTTCATAGTGGCTATACGAGTTTGTGTTCGCACCAACAGTGTAAGAGGGTTCCCTTTTCTCCACATCCTCTCCAGCATTTATTGTTTGTAGACTTTTTGATAGCAGCCATTCTGACCAGGTGAGATGGTACCTCATTGTGGTTTTAATTTGTATTTCTCTCATAATGAGTGATGTTGAGCATCTTTTCATGTTTGTTAGCCTTCTATATATCTTCTTTGGAGAAATGTCTATTTAATTCTTTGGCCCATTTTTTTATTGGGTCATTTATTTTTCTGGTACTGATCTGCATGAGCTGCATGTATATTTTTGAGATTAATTCTTTGTCAGTTGCTTAATTTGCTATTATTTTCTCCCATTCTGAAGGCTGTCTTTTCATCTTGCTTATAGTTTCTTTCATTGTGCAAAAGCTTTTAAATTTAATTAGGTTCCATTTGTTTATTTTTGCTTTTATTTCCTTTACTCTGGAAGGTGGGTCATAGAGGATCCTGCTGTGATTTATGTCAGAGAGTGTTTTGTCTATGTTTTCCTCTAGAAGTTTTGTAGTTTCTGGTCTTGCATTTAGATCTTTAATCTGTTTTGAGTTTATTTTTGTGTATGGTGTTAGAAAGTGTTCTAGTTTCATTCTTTCACAGGTGGTCGATCAGTTTTCCCAGCACCACTTGTTAAAGAGATTGTTTTCTCCATTGTATATTCTTGCCTCCTTTGTCACAGATAAGGTGTCCATAGGTTCATGGATTTATCTCTGGGCTTTTAATTTCTATTTATTTCCATTCTCTTATTTCCATTGATCTAAATTTCTGTCTTTGTGCCAGTACCATACTGTCTTGATGACTGTGGCTTTGTAATATAGCATGAAGTCAGGCAGGTTGATTCCTCCAGTTCAAGTCTTCTTTCTCAAGATTGCTTTGGCTATTTGAGGTTTTTTTGTATTTCCATACAAATTGTGAAATGATTTGTTCTAGTTCTGTGAAAAATACTGTTGGTAGCTTGATAGGGATTGCACTGAATATGTAGATTGCTTTGGGTAGTATACTCATTTTCACTATATTGATTCTTCAATCCATGAACATGGTATATTTTTCCATCTATTTATGTCACCTTTGATTTCTTTCACCAGTGTTTTATAGTTTTCTATATATAGGTCTTTTGTTTCTTTAGGTAGATTTATTCCTAATTATTTTATTCCTTTTGTCACAGTGGTGAATGGAATTGTTTCCTTAATTTCTCTTTTTGTTTTCTCATTGTTAGTGTATAGGAATGCAAGGGATTTCTTTGTATTAATTTTATATCCTATAACTTTACTGTATTCATTGATTAGCTGTAGTAATTTTCTGGTGTTCTCTTTAGGGTTTTCCATGTAGAAGATCATGTCATCTGCAAACAGTGAAAATTTTACTTCTTATTTTCCAATCTGGATTCCTTTTATTTCTTTTTCTTCTCTGATTGCTGTGGCTAAAACTTCCAAAACTATGTTCAACAGTAGTGGTGAAAGTGAGTACCCTTGTCCTGTTCCTGAAAGCATTTAGGGGAAATGCTTTCAATTTTTCACCACTGAGGATAATGTTTGCTGTGGGTTTTTCATACATGGCTTTTATTATGTTGAAGTATATTCCTTCTATGGCTGTTTTCTGGAGGGTTTTTATCATAAATGGATGTTGAATTTTGTCAAAGGCTTTCTCTGCATCTATTGAGATAATCATATAGTTTTTATCTTTTAATTTGTTAATGTGGTGTATCACATTGATTTGTAAATATTGAAGAATCCTTGCATCCCTGTGATAAAGCCCTCTTGGTCATGATGTATGATGTGATGTTTTTAATATGTTGTTGGATTCTGTTTGCTAGAATTTTGTTGAGGATTTTTGCATCTATGTTCATCAGTGATATTGGCCTGTAATTTTCTTTTTTGTGGCATCTTTATCTGGTTTTGGTGAAAAACCATTTTCTTACCCTACTAAATAATGAATGCCTAGAAAAGCAGAAACAAATGGGAGAAAAAATAGAAGTAGCCAAAGGTCTTACTGTATAATTTTCTTTCTTATTATGGACAGTAATGATAATAGAGAAAAACATAGTAAATATGTTCACAACTGTTCTTTCTTCTCTCACACCAAAATTCATTGTATTTCTTTGTATTTTTTCATTTCATTTGGAATTACTGGCATTAGTAGTTGAGCAGAATTGAATTCTCAGAAATCTCCAGTTTGGTTTAGACATATAATACCATGTTTTGTTTATCCCATCTATTTATTTATATTCCCACTTAAAGGAAAGAAATGAAAACAGCATACTATGAAGATCTTTGCTGTTAAGTAAACTGGATTAGGGGGATTCCCTGATAGCTCAGTTGGTAAATAATCACCTGCAATGCAGGAGACCCCAGTTCAATTCCTGAGTCAGGAAGATCCGCTGGAGAAGGGATAGGCTACCCATTTCGGTATTCTTGGGCTTCCCTGGTGGCTCAGCTGGTAAAGAATCCGTCTGCAACGCGGGAGACCTGGGTTTAATCGCTGGGTTGGGAAGATCCCTTGGGGAAGGGAAAGGCTACCCACTTCAGTATTCTGGCCTGGAGAATTCAGGCCAGAATATACAGTCCATGGGGTTGCAAAGAGTCAGGCACAGCTGAGCGACTTTCACTTTCAAACTTGATTAAATTAAGAGTTCCTGTGATGAGAAAAGATGAATTCATTCAAAGAAATGAATGCCTCCTTCTCTTGACAAAATGTCTTATAATATTGTTTATAATTTTATATATTTTGGCTATTGGATTTTCATTGCTGGGCAGGCTTTTCTCAAGTTGCAGGGAGCAGGGACCATTCTTTGGTGTGGTGCATGGTCTTCTCCTTGCATTGGCTTCTCTGTTGCAGAGTACAGGCTCTAGGCTCACAGGCTTCAGTAGCTGCAGCACAGGGGTTCAGTAGTTGTGCTTCTCGGGCTCTAGAGCACAGAATCTAGAACTATTTCTCAGTAGTTGTGGCACAGGGGCTCAATTGCTCTGTGGCATGCGGGATCTTCCCAGACCAATGATAGAACCCATGTCTCATGCTTTAGCAGGAGAATTCTCTACCACTGAACCATCAGGGAAGCCTGATCTTGCAAATTTAACAGTTTATCTAGACAGAGAAACTTCCCACCTTCGTTCCTAAAGAGTTTTTAGTGGATATGGACAACTATATTTGGAAAATCTTTGACATTATTTCTTTTATTATGTATTTTTATTTCACTTTCCTTTATTCTTTATATTTTACAGTAAAATATTCACTACTCTTTTTGAATTGACTTACAAATTTCATAAATATTTTTACATGTATACATTTCCCCTGTTCTTAACTTTAGGGCTTCCCAGGTAGCACTAGTGGTAAAGAACCCACCTGCCAATGCAAGAGATGCTGGTTCAATCCCTGAATTGGGAAGATCCCCTAGAGGAGGGCATTGGAACCCATTCCAGTGTTCTTGCCTGGAGAATCCCAATAGACAGTGGAGCCTGGGGGGGGCTACAGTCCATAGGGTTGCAAAGAGTCTAACACAACTGAAGAAACTTAAAAGGCACATTCTTAACTTTATCTCTGTACTCACTAGCTCTCTCTTATTTCTTCTCAATTTTCCTTATCCATATCCAGATCTCTCACTCTTTTCTCTAAACTACTAATAAGAATTAATATTCCGTCTTGCCATTTAGAGGGAGATTATTTTCCCTCTTAAAAATATAAACACAAAATTAAAAAATAATAATAATTGGTGAGTTTCTCGACTGACTTTACTTATAGGACTTTGGTCCAGAACAGAGACTAAAAATCCCCTACTATGATTTGATGAATTGCTAATTTCTAGAGAATGTAAATAATCTGAAATTCACTTCAGGGGGAGAAAAGGAAAATATTTGTGAAAATAGTGGGTCTTACTTCGGCTTCCCTGGTGGCTCAGATGGTAAAGAATCTGCTTGCAATACAGGAGACCCAGGTTTAATCCCTGGGTTGGGAAGATCCTCTGAAGAAGAAATGGCAACCCACTCCAGTTTTCTTGCCTGGAGAATTCCATGGTCAGAGAATCCCAGCAGGCTACAGTCCAGAGTGTTGCAAAAAGTCAGACATGATTGAGGGACTAATACTTGACTTGGGTCTTTCTTAGGCTTGCATTTGCCCTTTTGGGGGGCTGGTCAGAATTCCTGTATTTGAGTTGAAGCTCTGCCAATATGCAAATGAAATACTTGGGGGTGGAAATTAGTTTCTGGGATTCTGATTCCTCATTAAAAGGAAAAAAAAAAAAAAACCCAGCATATTTCAGATACTTATCCTTGTATTTTATCTCTAGCCATATATAATTCTGTAACCTTGCCTTTCATTTCAGCTTTTTAAAATTTTTTAAAATAAATTTAGTTTACATATGTTGTATGTTATTTGGTCATTAGCATGGAGATATTCACATTTTTCTCCTGGCACTGCTATTTCTTTTCTCTGGTATTTTTTTTTTTTTTTAAGTTTTAGTTCTCATAGTATTATAATTGACAAGAAATTAGGCATCCATAATAAACAGCTTTTTAACATATCATTCCTAGAGGAAATTTCCCTGATTTATAAAATCATACCTAACAACAATTTCATTATCCAAAAGATGGAAACATGTTTTATTGGTGAAATTGTTACACTCTGAAATAAAGATAAATGTTGTGATTTGGCCTATTAGCTAACATTAAGGAATCTCACATTGAGCAACTCTCCAGAATTACGACTTCCTTTGAATTACAATTTGATTTGAATTACGAGTCAAATCCAACCGATGTTTCCTAAAGGATTGGTCAATCTTTTAGTAAAGATAAATGTTATGATTTGGCCTATTAGCTAACATTAAGGAATCTCACATTGAGCAACTCTCCAGAATTATGACTTCCTTTGAATTACAACTTGATTTGAATTACGAGTCAAATCCAACCGATGTTTCCTAAAGGATTGGTCAATCTTTTAGTAAACACGATTAGAGTCAATAGTCTGCAACTATTTAGGGAGGCTTGGTTTTTTGTTGTTTTGATTGTATTTTATTTTGTTTCCAATATTAATTTACTTAGCATGTTCAGAATGTTTTGATTCATTGTTGCCCATATTTTATCATGAGTTTGGGTATGTTTTTAAGATATAATCTGAAAATCTCACTCTTAAGTATGAAACATCAAGCATTATTTTAATGACAAAAAAATGTTAATGCTAATGGCACCCCACTCTAGTACTCTTGCCTGGAAAATCCCATGGGCAGAGGAGCCTGGTAGGCTGCAGTCCATGGGGTCCCTGAGGGTCGGACACGACTGAGAGACTTCACTTTCATTTTTCACTTTCCTGCATTGGAGAAGGAAATGGCAACCCACTCCAGTGTTCTTGCCTGGAGAATTCCAAGGACGGGGAAGCCTGGTGGGCTCTCGTCTATGGGGTTGCACAGAGTTGGACACGACTGAAGTGACTTAGCAGCAGCAAAAGGGATTTTGGCCTGAGCATTATAGTAATGAAATATTGATGTTATTTCCCCATCTTCCAAGCATCCTCCAATCAAAAACACTGAAAAAATAAAAATTGGTGAATAGCCAGTTTGTGAAAGCAGGAACAGCAAAATAATTGTCAGGTTACATTTGGCTGCCAGAAGGAAAAATCCATAGCATGAGTAGCTTAAAAATGAGGCCATTTATTAGTTCACATTATACAAAGGACAGAGAATGCTTCAAGATTTGTTCATTCAAAATAGACCTAAGTGTTTTCCAACATTTTTTTTCCATCATTAACAACAGGTCATCTTTATCTTGGAATCATTCACCTCAACATTACAAGGTGGTTGCTCCAGTCATAGGCATCATATACAGACCAAACAAGGGATAGGCGCCAGCACCTGTCCCATATGGCTTCTTTTAGAACAAAGGTCTTTTTCAAAAGTTCCCCAGCCATGGAAGATAGCATGCTTCCTTTCTCATCTCATTGGTCAGAGATTTCTCATATAAAAATATCTAAACCAATGACTATAAGGGAAATGGAATTACCATGATTAACGTGGGTTGTGTGTGTGTGTATGCTCAGTTGCTTAGTCATGTCCGACTCTTTGTGACTCCATGGATTGTAGCCCACCAGGAGAAGGAAATGCAACCCACTCCACTGTTCTTGCCTGGAGAATCCCAGGGACGGGGAAGCCTGGTAGGCTGCCATTTATGGGGTCACACAGAGTCGGACACGACTGAAGCGACTTAGCAGGCTCTTCTGTACATGAATACTAGAATTGGTTGCATTTCCTTCTCCAGGAAATCATCCCTACCCATTCAGTTCAGTTCAGTTCAGTCGCTCAGTTGTGTCTGACTCTTTGCGACCCCATGAATCGCAGCACGCCAGGCCTCCCTGTCCATCACCAACTCCTGGAGTTCACTCAGACTCATGTCCATCGAGTCAGTGATGCCATCCAGCCATCTCATCCTGTGTCGTCCCCTTCTCCTCCTGCCCCCAATCCCTCCCAGCATCAGAGTCTTTTCCAGTGAGTCAGCTCTTTGCATGAGGTGGCCAAAGTATTGGAGTTTTAGCTTCAGCATCATTCCTTCCAAAGAAATCCCAGGGCTCATCTCCTTCAGAATGGACTGATTGGATCTCCTTGCAGTCCAAGGGACTCTCGAGATTCTTCTCCAACATATTGAATCTGTCTCTTGCATCTCCTGTACTGGCAGGCGGATTTTTTAACATTAGTGCCACCCGGGAAGCCTGAATGGGTTAATGAAGAGTTATTTATAAATTTAGTTCTTAGGTGGGCATAGGCTATCCTTCCCTGGGAACTGGACTTATGAACATACACATCTTACCTGCTATCAAGGAAAAGTGGCAGAGAACAGTTGTTGCATAAGTAAATTAGATGACTGAAACATCTTACAAAGTTGAAAAAAAAAAGACAAAAATATATCCATAATCTCACTGACTTAATTCCCTTATTGAAGCATATTTTTTTCTGTATAAACACCACTTTTTGGTTAGTTGATCTCAATGTATACATATATTTTTGTATACAGCTTTTAAAATTCACATTAACCATTATTAATCCCTACTTTGTCTTCTAGTCATTATCAGTACCAACTTAACTTTGTGTAGTATTACATCTGATAGGTGGATGTGCTGCTGTCTCTGATAATTGTCATAATGTTGCATATCTGCATTGTTTAAAAATATAATATTATTTCCTATTCTAAAAAACAACTTGATTGCGCATTTAGTCATTTTCTTATTTTTAAATTCCCAAGTGTGATAGCACTACCTTAAAGTATCATTTTTTTAACAAAGAAAGTATCACATTTAGGAAAAAATATTAGTTGATGATTAAATAACAAGCCACTTATATACTCCTCTTGACAACATTCCTCAAAGTTCTACCTTTTTTATACTTTTGTTACTTTGTTGTTTGGTTTTTGTCCTTTTCCTCTGTCCAGTTGATAAAATCCAACTCTGAATCCTTCAAAAGCTTAATTTCTGAATCTAGAAGGAAGCGGCACTGAATTTTGAAGACACCAATTACTATGAATTCATAGTTTGGGATTCTAGCAGCCCATAATCCTTTAAGATTTTCAATATGCCATTTTATTTTACCTAGAGAAAATGTCAAACCCTCACGTTTTTAAAAAGTCTACCATTTTTGTTATTTTGAACAGAAAATCTCAACCTCTTCTTCACATAGAAAATTGAATCACAGCAAGAAAATCTTCAGCTTTCTGTCTCCTCTTCAACAACTCTATCACAAAACATATGTACACACACACACCTGAGAATGTATCCTGATTTCCTCCCCACCAAGAAAATCTCATTTTAATAGAAGTTCCTCTTTTCTTCAGGCCAGGGTTAGACCTTCTTCTCTTGTATCCAGGATCTCATTGTTTACAATTTTCTTTTTAGCTTTTGTCTGTGCCTCTCTAGTGGCAGAAATGTATTAAACTATGTTTTCCACAAAAGTTTCCACAAAAGTTTCAAACACCCTCTCTCACTTTTCAGCATAGATTTATAAAATTATATCTTTAATTGCTATTTTCACAGCCTATGTTCCAATTTCTTCCTCAGCTTTTATTCTGCAGTGTTGCAAAGGTAAAGACAATACCATGTCACTAAACCCCATGCATGTTTTTTTTCTTTAATTCTTGTACTTGAACCCTCTGTGTTCCAGATGTTGTCAACTTGTGACAATATGTTTGTAAAAGCTCTTAGAAAAACACCTGCTTCGTATCAAATGCTACATAAGTACTTATGAATCACATCAATTACATGCACTCCAGAAGTAATTATTTCTGTATTGTTTCTCACATTTATGTCTCCATGGAAATGTCTACCATGAGCTCCATGTCTACATGTTGAGCAACTTATTTCGTGGCTCCAATGAATGTCTCAAAATATTTAAAATGCTTCTGCTCTGGATGAAAATATTTATTTAAATATATTATAATTAGTAATACATAGTCATAGTAAAATTTTGCCTAAGATTCATACTATTTTAGTAACACCAAGTAGAATGCTTACTTTTAAATTTTTATTGAGATATACTTTACATATAACATTGTGTAAATTTAAAGTGCATGATGTGTTGATTTGATGTATTTATATGTTGCAATATGAATATTACCATAGCATTGACTAACACCTTTATCATGTCACATGATTATCATTTCTTTTTTGTGGTGGGAACAGCTAAGATTTATTCTCTTAGCAACTTTGATGTTTATAACCACTAAGCTGTGCATTAGATCTCCATGACTTATTTATCTACTGGCTAAAAGTTTGCACCCATAAATAACATCTCCTCAATTTCCCCATCCCCCAGCCTCTACTAACCACCATAAAGTACCTAGTTTAGACTTATACAGATTTATCACTTAGATGAAAACCAAATTTTGTATTTTTTTCTAGATTGTATCAAACACAAATTAAATAGACCATTTCTGGATGGTTTTACTGTTAAAATGTTTATATATTTTTCTCATTGAATAGATGGAAAAAAATAAAACTTCTAAGGTACCTGGAACTTATAAGCTTATTGTAGTCTTGAAGTTATAAGAATATATGGTAGATATTTTTGGATGGAAAAATTAAATTGGTATCATAAAATTATAACTAAATTATTACCCAATACACATAAAATATTCTGTGAATACATTTACTTTACAGTTATTAATAAATATAAAAGACATTGACCATTTTGTCAATTATGGTGATAAAATATATCACATTTTAATTATGTGTCATAAATAAAGATTCATTTAGACGAAGTAAACAACACATATAATAAGACCTCAAGTGCACAATTGGAATTCCTTGATGACTATGGAATACTTAGGAGAATATAGAGTCCTGAGCAAGGGCAGAGACTGGCCTGTAAACAACTAAGATTACTACTTCAACCCTTCTAATGAGCTCTTGCTATTTGACCTTTTCTGGAAGTCTACACCACACCTCTCTCTATAGACCAGCAGATCATCTGACTGTGTACAGGTATCTACCCCATGGCAAGTCAGCAGTGATCAGATGCTAATGTGACTTCTTTATTGACTAGGAATTTGGAAAGCAGACAATATGAGTAGAGAATATGCACAGGTTTTTTTTTTGAATTAAGGGTGGAGAAAAGAAGAAATAATTAGCTGAATACTTACTGTCATCTTGAACAGAGGTTTAAATTGTAATTGAAGTTCATTATGTTCCCTTTCATTCATACAGTTTCAATTAATTTTAGTTTATGTGTTTGTTTTAAATTTCTCGTGAGTTTTTACTTTAATTTTTGCAGAACCCTTAATTCATTGATTTGTTCCATAAACATTTATTGAGCTCCTATTAGGTACCAGAAAGAACGGATATAATGCTACATTTAAGGACAGAGAAAACAGATAGTAAGCAAATAAATATATAATGTGTTCAGTTCAATTCAGTTCAATCGCTCAGTCATATCCGACTCTTTGCGACCCCATGAATCGCAGCACGCCAGGCCTCCCTGTCCATAACCAACTCCCGGAGTTCACTCAAACTCACGTCCATCGAGTCTGTGATACCATCCAGCCATCTCATCCTCTGTCGTCCCCTTCTCCTCCTTCCCCCAATCCCTCCCAGAATCAGAGTCTTTTCCAATGAGTCAACTCTTCGCATGAGGTGGCCAAAGTATTGGAGTTTCAGCT
>NW_011495021.1:623868-624841 GCF_000754665.1 Bison bison bison
CTTCGCATGAGGTGGCCAAAGTATTGGAGTTTCAGCTTCAGCATCAGTCCTTCCAAAGAACACCCAGGACTGATCTCCTTTAGGATGGACTGGTTGGATCTCCTTGCAGTCCAAGGGTCTCTGAAGAGTCTTCTCCAACACCACAAGTCAAAAGCATCAATTCTTTGGCGCTCAGCTTTCTTAACAGCCCAACTCTCACATGCATACATGACCACTGGAAAAGCCACAGCCTTGACTAGACGGACCTTTGTTGGCAAAGTAACGTCTCTGCTTTTGAATATGCTATCTAGGTTAGTCATAACTTTCCTTCCGAGGAGTAAGTCTTTTAATTTCATGGCTGCAATCACCATCTGCAGTGATTTTGGAGCCCCCAAAAATAAAGTCTGCCACTGTTTCCACTGTTTCCCCATCTATTTCCCATGAAGTGATGGAACCAGATGCCATGATCTTCGTTTTCTGAATGATGAGCTTTAAGTCAACTTTTTCACGCTCCTCTTTCACTTTCATTAAGAAGCTTTTTAGTTCCTCTTCACTTTCCGCCATAAGGGTGGGTGTCATCTGCATATCTGAGGTTATTGATATTTCTCCTGGCAATCTTGATTCCAGCTTTTGCTTCTTCCAGCCCAGCATTTCTCACGATGTACTCTGATATAAGTTAAATAAGCAGGGTGACAATATACAGCCTTGACGTACTCCTTTTCCTATTTGGAACCAGTCTGTTGTTCCATGTCCAGTTCTAACTGTTGCTTCCTGACCTCCATATAGGTTTCTCACTGGTATGCCCATCTCTTTCAGAATTTTCCACAGTTTATTGTGATCCACACAGTCAAAGACTTTGGCCTACTGAATAAGGTAGAAATAGATGTTTTTCTGGAACTCTTTTGCTTTTTTGATGATCCAGTGAATGTTGGCAATTTGATCTCTGGTTCCTCTGCCTTTTCTAAAGCCAGCTTGAACAACTGGAAGTTCACGG
>NW_011495021.1:624941-628589 GCF_000754665.1 Bison bison bison
TTTCTCAAGAGGCAGGTCAGGTGGTCTGGTATTCCCATCTCTTTCAGAATTTTCCACAGTTTATTGTGATCCACACAGTCAAAGGCTTTGGCATAGTCAATAAAGCAGAAATAGATGTTTTTCTGAAACTCTCTTGCTTTTTCCATGATCCAGCGGATGTTGGCACTTTGATCTCTGTAGTGGAAAATGCCGTCATTAAAAAAAAAAAAAAAATGAAAGGGAATAGAATATGTCATAGGGCTGTCTCAAGTGTTCAAGGCAGGATTATGTGATGATATCATTTGAGCAGAGATTTGATACAAAATCAACATACCTATAGATTTATGAGATTGAGTCAGAGCATCATTCCAGCGGTGGAGAGGTAAGGAAATCCTGTGATAGGGATTTACCACAGAATTTCCTCTCTGCTGAAGTCAGGAATGTCTCTACATCTTTTTCTATAATAGTAATTGTAACTTCTCATTATCCTGAAATCTTGCAGAAATGCTACATCTTAGTTTTCAGGCCCCTAGGATAATTTAATAAACTGTATTATGCAAAATTATGAAAAAATTCAATTTTAAAACTCTCAGTAATTTCATACTTAGCCCCCAAAATGACTGGCTGAGGGAACATTATTCTCTAATTTCAAGTTACAAGGAACACATGATTTGCTATTACAGTTGAGGAATGAAGCAGAGAGGGGATTAGGCAAAGCAGTGAGAGTCTGTTTCACCTGCCAAGTCTTTCCTTCTTGTGAACTTTGATACTTTCTTCCTAAAAGAGATTATAGAGAACAGTTTTCCCAAAACACATATCCCCTCTTTGTAAATAACAATAAACATCCAACAAAAACAAATAATTTGGGAGAACTGGGTACTAAGCATCCTTCTTATGTAGGAATGTGGAAGGTCACAGCCAGTACTGTGTCAGTCTTCATTTTAAACAACAAGAAATAGAACATGGTGGCCCGTAATTGTGCAGAAAGGAAAGAACTGGCTTATACATTAGAAACCAAACTCCAGGACTGCTGTATCTCTTCCCACAGTCTAATGCCAAAAGGGAAGTTACCCTTCTTCTGAAACAGATTTACTCACCAAATTTAGAGATACTTAAGAAACTAGGAGGACTCCTGCTATGAAGTGAATCGTGTTCCTCCCACGTCAAATTCGTGTGTTGAAGCCATAACACCCAATATTATTATATTTGAAAATAGGACTCTTAGGAGATGGTGGCGATGGTGGTTTAGTCACTAAGTCATGTCTGACTCTTGTGGCCCCATGGACTGTAGCTCACAAGGCTACTCTGTCCATGGGATTTCCAAGGCAAGAACTCTGGATGGGTTGCCATTTCCTTCTCCATTTTATGAGATAATTAATGTTAAATTGAGGTCATAAAAGTGGTGTCCTAATCTGATAGAATTGATGACTATATAAGAAGAAAGAGAGACTTATTTCTCTCTCGACATACACATAGAGGAAAACCATGTAAGGCCATAGAAGGCAGTTTCTTTAAGCCAAGGAGAGAGCTCTCCCAAGAACCTGATTCTACCAATGCCTTGGTCTTGGACTTACCAGCCTCCAGAAGTGTGAGAAATTTGTTTCTCTTGTTGAAGTGGTCTATTGGGTTGGTTAAAAAGCTCATTTGTGTTTTACCATAAAATGTTATGGGAAAACATGAATGAATATTTTGGCCAACTGAGTAGTTCATGATATTGTCTTATGGTAGCCCAGTAGACTAAGATAGCTGCTGTGAGCATTATCCACAAGATCACTTGTATCCTTACCTAACAAAGATCTATCCAAGACTTTTTGGTTGGTTTGAAGTGATAGCAAAGAAAAACTACCTTGAATTAGGTCTAATTCAGCAATCTTCAGGGCTTTCTTGGTGGCTCAGGTGGTAAAGAATCTGCCTACAGTGCAGAAAACTCGGGTTTGATCCTTAGGTTGGAAAGATCCCCTGCCCTGGAGAATTACATGGACAGAGGAACCTGGTGGGCTCCAGTCCATGGGGTTGCAAAGCATCAGACACAACTAAGCAACTATCATATAGCATTTTTGCCAGACCTCAGACCTGGACTAGGTCATTGATGGTTACTTACCTTAAACACTGAGGCTCTTTTATTCTTTTTTTTTTTTTTTTTAACCAGCTGTCATATGAACATAAACTTGATGTAATAATATTATGATAATAATAATATAATATTGCATGTTCAGAGTTCCCAAAAACCTACAACCACCGACATGGTTTGGAGCACGAGTCCATTGTAAGATGGTAACTGCCTTAAATCAAATCTGCAGTGTCTTTTTGAAATCTTTATTTACTGTTTTTATTACAACAAAGTACACTAAAACACAGAGGGATGTACAAATATAACCTTCACTAATATTTAAATTTTCTTTTACCAAACCTTTTTTTTTTTAATCTGACAGTATAAAGTGATAACTAAGGAATTTGCTTTAGACTTAATACATCTACACAACCATTTACAAGCTGTTTTCTTTAAAAAGTTATTTTATCATTTTGAACCACCATTTATTTTCTCTATCAAATGAGGATAAATTAACAACATTCTCCTAGAGGGAGTGTGAAATATAAATGAGAAAGAAACAATAATTAAGGCTCGTTGGAAACTGCTTTTTGTGTTATGATTTAAAGTGACAAACTGTAATTTATCCACCCCCTGGGGAAAAAAGTAGCTTAAAAGTAGGCATCTAGAAAGGAATTCTAAACAAAGACATAATCTACAATGTGAAAATTAATCCCAAATAACTTAAGAGCTGACTATAATTACATGTTTGAAATGAGACTTAAATAAAACAGGAATTTGCTCTTTTCAACTCTGATCTTTAGCCAAGATTTTTAAAATGAATATATATGTGGTTTATCTTTCTTCTAAAGTTTGGGAAAAAAGAGAAAATATGATACTAACAGATTTTCCAAGTACCTCCTTTAGATGATCCTTTGTGTAGGCTTGTTCTAATCTACTTATTCAGGCTTTGACCGATGGGTGAACCTGTGTCCTTTTCCCAGGTATGAGAGGCAGGCCCCTAGTTTTTTCTAAGGTTTATCACATATTCCCTTCTGTATGGTTTGCTAAAGCTTGGGCCAAAAGCGCCTACCCATGTATATGGATAGAGTGATGTGGAGATATTTACATAATAATAAGTATAAGCACTAATGAACTGTAGCATTAAAGCTAGTAATAGAAAACATTTAGGCAACATACTGAATCAAAAATTACAACAGTGATCACAGTAAAAACTTGAATTCATCAATTAATTGTACTTGTGGGATTAGCAAACAAGATAAATCAGGGGTTTTTTTTGTTTGTTTTTTTTTTTTTTTGGAGAAATCAATTTTTATCCTGTAATTCCCATTGGCAATATTGTCTACTCATTCTTCAGGTCATAATAAAGGTATATTTTAAAAAGAAATAAATGTAGACTAAGTAATTAATACATTTTTAGTTTCCTACATTTCATTCAGTCTTTGTTCCACAAATCTTGCTTATTTAAAGGGTGCTTTGGGACCCTGCCCTGCCTCTGTCACTTACTTGCCATCTAGGTATATGAGGCTGGAAAACAAATCATGGTTTTTCTAACATAAATTCAATATACCTGCCCCATTGGCTGCACATCAATATTGTCAAGGTATAGTAACCTAGTA
>NW_011495021.1:628689-629348 GCF_000754665.1 Bison bison bison
CTTTTTTGATGATCCAGTGAATGTTGGCAATTTGATCTCTGGTTCCTCTGCCTTTTCTAAAGCCAGCTTGAACAACTGGAAGTTCACGGTTCACATATTGCTGAAGCCTGGCTTGGAGAATTATGAGCATTACTTTACTAGCGTGTGAGATTAGTGCAATTGTGTGGTAGTTTGAGCATTCTTTGGCATTGCCTTTCTTTGGGATTAAATGAAAACTGACCTTTTCCAGTCCTGTGGCCACTGCTGAGTTTTCCAAATTTGCTGGCATATTGAATGCAGCACTTTCACAGCATCATCTTTCAGGATTTGAAATAGCTCAAATGGAATTCCATCACCTCCACTAGCTTTGTTTCGTGGTGATGCTTTCTAAGGCCCACTTGACTTCACATTAAAGGATGTCTGGCTCTAGGTGAGTGATCACACCATCGTGATTATCTGGGTCAGAAGATCTTTTTTGTACAGTTCTTCTGTGTATTCTTGCCACCTCTTCTTAATATCTTCTGCTTCTGTTAGGTCCATACCATTTCCGTCCTTTATTGAGCCCATCTTTGCATGAGTGTTCCCTTGGTATCTCTAATTTTCTTGAAGAGATCTCTGCTGCTGCTAAGTCACTTCAGTCATGTCTGACTCTGTGCGACCCCACAGACAGCAGCCCACCA
>NW_011495021.1:629448-629905 GCF_000754665.1 Bison bison bison
GAAAAAATAATACATCATTCAGTTCAGTTCAGTCGTTCAGTCGTGTCCAACTCTTTGCGACCCCATGAATTGCAGCACGCCAGGCCTCCCTGTCCATCACCATCTCCCGGAGTTCACTCAAACTCATGTCCATCGAGTTGGTGATGCCATCTAGCCATCTTATCCTCTGTTGTTCCCTTCTCCTGCCCCCGAATAGCTCTCAGAATCAGAGTCTTTTCCAATGAGTCACCTCTTTGCATGAGATGGCTAAAGTATTGGAGTTTCAGCTTCAGCATCAGTCCTTTCAAAGAACACCCAGGACTGATCTCCTTTAGAATGGATTGGTTGGATCTCCTTGCAGTCCAAGGGCCTCTCAAGAGTCTTCTCCAACACCACAGTTGAAAAGCAGCAATTCTTCGGCACTCAGATTTCTTCACAGTCCAACTCTCACATCCATACATGACCACTGGAAAAACCA
>NW_011495021.1:630495-632442 GCF_000754665.1 Bison bison bison
GCCATTGTTTTTCCCATTCTGTTGTTTTCCTCTATTTCTTTGCATTGATCGCTGAGGAAGGCTTTCTTATCTCTCCGTGCTATTCTTTGGAACTCTGCATTCAGATGCTTATATGGTTCCTTTCCTCCTTTGCTTTTTGTTTCTCTTCTTTTCACAGCAATTTGAAAGGCCTCCCCAGACAGCCATTTTGCTTGTTTGCATTTCTTTTCTATGGAAATAGTCTTGATCCCTGTCTCCTGTACAATGTCACTAACCTCTGTCCATAGTTCATCAGGCACTCTATCAGATCTAGTCCCTTAAATCTATTTCTAACTTCCACTGCATAATCATAAGGGTCAGGAGGTGTGGCTGTGAGGAGATAGCCCTCATCCAAGGTAAGGAGCAGCAGCTGCGCTTTACTGGAGCAGCCATGAGGAGATACCCCACGTCCAAGGTAAGAGAAACCCAAGTAAGACAGTAAGTGCTGTGAGAGGGCATTAGAGGGAAGACACCCTGAAACCAAATCACAGACAACTAGTCAATCTAATCACATGGACCACAATGTTGTCTAACTCAATGAAACTAAGCCATGGCGCATGGGGCCACCCAAGATAGGCGACTCATGGTGGAGAGATCTGACAGACTGTGACCCACTAGAGAAGGAAAAGGCAAAACACTTCAGTATTCTTGCCTTGAGAATGTCATGAACAGTATGAAAAGGCAAAATGATAGGATACTGAAAGAGGAACTCCCCAGGTCGGTAGGTGCCCAATATGCTACTGGAGATCAGTGGAGAAATAACTTCAGAAAGAATGAAGGGATGGAGCCAAAGCAAAAACAATACCCAGCTGTGGATGTGGCTGGTGATAGAAACAAGGTCCGATGCTGTAAAAAGCAATATTGCATAGGAATCTGGAATGTCAGGTCCATGAATCAAGGCAAATTGGAAGTGGTCAAATAAGAGATGGCAAAAGTGAATGTTGACATTCTAGGAATCAGCGAACTGAAAAGGACTGGAATGGGTGAATTTAACTCAGATGACCATTATATCTACTACTGCAGGCAGGAATCCCTCAGAAGAAATGGAGTGGCCATCATGGTCAACAAACGAGTCCGAAATGCAGTACTTGGATGCAATCTCAAAAACGACAGAATGATCTCTGTTCGTTTCCAAGGCAAACCATTCAATATCACAGTAATCCAAGTCTAGGCCCCAACCAGTAACACTGAAGAAGCTGAAGTTGAAAGGTTCTATGAAGACCTCCAAGACCTTTTAGAAGTAACACCCAAAAAAGATGTCCTTTTCATTATAGGGGACTGGAATGCGAAAGTAGGAAGTCAAGAAACACCTGGAGTAACAGGCAAATTTGGCCTCGGAATACGGAATGAAGCACGGCAAAGACTGATAGAGTTTTGCCAAGAAAATGCACTGGTCATAACAAACACCCTCTTCCAACAACACAAGAGAAGACTCTATACATGGACATCACCAGATGGTCAACACCGAAATCAGATGGATTACATTCTTTGCAGACAAAGATGGAGAAGCTCCATAAAGTCAGCAAAAAAAAGACCAGGAGCTGACTGTGGCTCACACCATGAACTCCTTATTGCCAAATTCAGACTTAAATTGAAGAAAGTAGGGAAAACAACTAGACCATTCAGGTATGACCTAAATCAAATCCCTTATGATTATACAGTGGAAGTGAGAAATAGATTTAAGGGCCTAGATCTTATAGATAGAGTGCCTGATGAACTATGGAATGAGGTTCGTGACATTGTACAGGAGACAGGGATCAAGACCATCCCCATGGAAAAGAAATGCAAAAAAGCAAAATGGCTGTCTGGGGAGGTCTTACAAATAGCTGTGAAAAGAAGAGAAGTGAAAAGCAAAGGAGAAAAGGAAAGATATAAACATCTGAATGCAGAGTTCCAAAGAATAGCAAGAAGAGATAAGAAAGCCTTCTT
>NW_011495021.1:632542-633713 GCF_000754665.1 Bison bison bison
GGACTGGAAGAAACACAAACTGGAATCAAGATTGCCGGGAGAAATATCAATAACCTCATATATGCAGATGACACCACCCTTATGGCAGAAAGTGAAGAGGAACTCAAAAGCCTCTTGATGAAAGTGAAAGCGGAGAGTGAAAAGGTTGGCTTAAAGCTCAACATTCAGAAAATGAAGATCATGGCATCCGGTTCGACCACTTCATGGGAAATAGATGGGGAAACATTGGAAACAGTGTCAGACGTTATTTTTCTGGGCTCCAAAATCACTACAGATGGTGACTGCAGCCATGAAATTAAAAGACACTTACTCCTTGGAAGGAAAGTTATGAGCAACCTAGATAGTGTATTCAAAAGCAGAGACATTACTTTGCCAACAAAGATTCGTCTAGTCAAGGTTTTGGTTTTTCTTGTGGTCATGTATGGATGTGAGAGTTGGACTGTGAAGAAGGCTGAGCACCAAAGAATTGATGCTTTTGAACTGTGGTGTTGGAGAAGACTCTTGAGAGTCCATTGGACTGTAAGGAGATCCAACCAGTCCATTCTGAAGGAGATCAGCCCTGGGATTTCTTTGGAAGAAAGGAATCTAAAGCTGAAACTCCAGTACTTTGGCCACCTCATGCGAAGAGTTGACTCATTGGAAAAGACTTTGATGCTGGGAGGGATTGGGGGCAGGAGGAGCAGGGGACGACAGAGGATGAGATGGCTCGATGGCATCGCTGACTCGATGAACGTGAGTCTGAGTGAACTGCGGGAGTTGGTGATGGACAGGGGAGGCCTGCCGTGCTGCAATTCATGGGGTCGCAAAGAGTCGAACACGACTGAGCGACTGATCTGATCTGATCTGACCATTATATCTACTACTGCGGGCAGGAATCCCTCAGAAGAAATGGAGTGGCCATCATGGTCAACAAACGAGTCTGAAATGCAGTACTTGGATACAGCCTCAAAAATGACAGAATGGTCTCTGTTCATATCCAAGGCAAACCATTCAATATCACAGTAATCCAAGTCTAGGCCCCAACCAGGAATGCTGAAGAAGCTGAAGTTTAACGGTTCTATGAAGACCTACAAAACCTTTAAGAAATAACACCCAAAAAAGGTGTCCTTTTCATTATAGTGGACTGGAATGCAAAAGTAGGAAGTCAAGAAACACCTGGGGTAACAGGCAA
>NW_011495021.1:633813-634311 GCF_000754665.1 Bison bison bison
GCTGTCTGGGGAGGTCTTACAAATAGCTGTGAAAAGAAGAGAAGTGAAAAGCAAAGGAGAAAAGGAAAGATATAAACATCTGAATGCAGAGTTCCAAAGAATAGCAAGAAGAGATAAGAAAGCCTTCTTCAGCGATCAATGCAAAGAAATAGAGGAAAACAACAGAATGGGAAAGACTAGGGATCTCTTCAAGAAAATTAGAGATACCAAGGGAACATTTCATGCAAAGATGAGCTCGATAAAGGACAGAAATGGTATGGATCAAACAGAAGCAGAATATATTAAGAAGAGATGGCAGGAATACACAGAAGAACTGTACAAAAAAGATCTTCACGACCCAGATAATCACAATGGTGTGGTCACTGACCTAGAGCCAGACATCCTGGAATGTGAAGTCAAGTGGGCCTTAGAAAGCATCACTATGAACAAAGCTAGTGGAGGTGATGGAATTCCAGTTGAACTGTTCCAAATCCTGAAAGATGATGCCGTGAAAGTGCT
>NW_011495021.1:634895-639123 GCF_000754665.1 Bison bison bison
AAACACCCTCTTCCCACAACACAAGAGAAGACTCTGTACATGGACATCACCAGATGGTCAACACCGAAATCAGATTGATGATATCCTTTGCAGCCAAAGATGGAGAAGCTCAATATAGTCAGCAAAAACAAGACCGGGAGCTGACTGTGGCTCAGACCATGAACTCCTTATTGCCAAATTCAGACTTAAATTGAATAAAGTAGGGAAAACCACTAGACCATTCAGGTATGACCTAAATAAATCATTACAAAATGCAAATACTTTGTAATGATATAGCTTTGTACTCTGATGCTGGGAGGGATTGGGGGCAGGAGGAGAAGGGGATGACAGAGGATGAGATGGCTGGATGGCATCACTGACTTCATGGACGTGAGTCTGAGTGAACTCCAGGAGTTGGTGATGGACAGGAAGGCCTGGCGTTCTGTAATTCATGGGGTCGCAGAGTCGGACACAACTGAGCGACTGAACTGAACTGAGTTTTGTTATTCTATTATCACTCTTGAACGTAGTGAATATACCATACTGCCAGAGCCTCAGGAAATTTGATCTTAATTTTAATTGTGGGTCATAAAAAAAAAAATCCTGATGCCAAAATATCCCTTATAGTGATGACTCAATGCCTCAGGCATGTGGAATTTGAGGGGTGGGTAGTTAATAAAGAGACAAAGAAGACTCCGTACTGACTTGTTAAAATTTGGTATCTGGCAAATGTGCAGTTACACAGCCTTAGATCTCTCTTGGGAAACTGCCCAAACATTTGCATTTTCACAGTGTATTTATTTAGAAAATACTTTTTTCCAGAGAAATATCTGGCTCTCAAACCTCTCACTGAGATTATGCAAGTTCAGTAACTATCAGGAACAAGAGTTGGAAGTCTAGTGAGAAATGTATTTAACAAAAATTCATTTATAGACTCTAATTGTTATGAATAGTTTGGAATTTTCAGTTGAAAATACTACTTATAAAAAGTAAATTCAAAACATAAGAAAAGAAATAGAAAACTGTTAGAATCTCAACCGGACTTTTTTCTTCCTCCCCTTACTATAGATTTATGCCTATGTTTCCTTCCTTCATTCATTATCCTTG
Organism: Bison bison bison; assembly: GCF_000754665.1. Lineage (NCBI taxonomy): Eukaryota > Metazoa > Chordata > Mammalia > Artiodactyla > Bovidae > Bison > Bison bison. Next base: position 635,982 of record NW_011495021.1, read on the forward strand.
GTACTAGGGTTCTGCAAATTCACCCAAAATTAGAAACACTCGAGAAAACACAAAGGTTAGAGATAAAAACAGGCTCTAGGTTTTTGTGGGCAGCCCCCCAGGGATCAGCCAAACTGAGTGGACAGAAGCACTAAACACCAAGAAGATACTGACATTAGCCACTGCTGAGTAGAAAATTGGAATTATTTTTCAAGTTACAGTTTTTTATATTTTCCTGGTTGTCATGTTTTGTCTCCCTGTCTTTTCATTAGTGTCAGTTCAGTTCAGTCGCTCAGTTGTGTCCAACTCTTTGCGACCTCATAACCGCAGCACGCCAGGCCTCCCTGTCCATCACCATCTCCCGGAGTTCACTCAAACTCACGTCCATCGAGTCGGTCATGCCATCGAGCCATCTTATCCTCTGTCGGCCCCTCATCCCTCTGCCCCCAATCCCTCCCAGCATCAGGGTCTCTTCCAATGAGTCAACTCTTCACATCAGGTGGCCAAAGTACTGGAGCTTCAGCTTTAGCATCATTCCTTCCAAAGAAATCCCAGGGCTGATCTTTAGAATGGACTGGTTGGATCTCCTTGCAGTCTAAGGGACTCTCAAGAGTCTTTTCCAACACCACAGTTCAAAAGCATCAATTCTTCGGCACTCAGCTTTCTTCACAGTACATCTCTCATATCCATACATGACCACTGGAAAAACCATAGCCTTGACTAGAAGGACCTTTGTTGGCAAAATAACGTCTCTGCTTTTGAATATGCTATCTAGGTTAGTCATAACTTTCCTTCCGAGGAGTAAGTCTTTTAATTTCATGGCTGTAGTCACCAACTGCAGTGATTTTGGAGCTCCAAAAAATAAAGTCTACCACTGTTTCCACTGTTTCCCCATCTATTTCCCATGAAGTGATGGGACCGGATGCCATGACCTTCGTTTTGTGAATGTTGAGGTTTAAGCCAACTTTTTCACTCTCCTCTTTCACTTTCATCAAGAGGCTTTTGAGTTCCCCTTCACTTTCTGCCATAAGGGTGGTGTCATCTGCATAATTGAGGTTATTGATATTTCTCCCAGCAATCTTGATTCCAGCTTGTGCTTCTTCCAGCCCAGCGTTTCTCATGATGTACTCTGCATATAAGTTAAATAAGCAGGGTGACTATATACAGCTTTGACATACCCCTTTCCCTATTTGGAACCAGTCTGTTGTTCCATGTCCAGTTCTAACTGTTGCTTCCTGACCTGCATATAGGTTTCTCAAGAGGCAGGTCAGGTGGTCTGGTATTCCCATCTCTTGAAGAATTTTCCAGTTTATTGTGATCCACACAGTCAAAGGCTTTGGCATAGTCAATAAAGCAGAAAGAGACGTTTTTCTGGAACTGTCTTGCTTTTTCCATGATCCAGCGGATGTTGGCAATCTGATCTCTGGTTCCTCTGCCTTTTCTAAAACCAGCTTGAACATCTGGAAGTTCACTAGTATACTGCATTAGTTCATTAGTATATTGCAAGAAATAAGCAGCCAAAATGAAATTTCTTTCAGACATGGCCAAGTACTCATTTGCTTAATTTTAAGAGTAAAATTTTTAAAAAGAAGTTCAATGATATGTGATAAAGAAAATCTAAACTTAAAAGTTTAAATTATATAAGAAGCGTGATGATAGTATATATGTAAACACGTGATTTTTCCCAGATAAATTTATAAGATGAGAAAATAACAAGACTGTACTCCAAACTAATGTTAGAATAGAATAATAACTGCCTCCATGTTGTTATATACTTTTCCCAAAATGATGTAGTGAAAATTTAATGCAGCCCTTCCAGCTTACTATGTTCTTCCATTCTTTTTTGAGCTTTTTTGCACTTTGACTCCTGCCTCAAGTTCTCATCTCATTACCATTTCCTTTGAGATGTGCTCGGCCAGTCACCAAAGCTAAATTGCCAACATATTTCTAGCTCCAAAAGACTTTAATTCTTACAGAAACACTCACTTTAGATTAAGATTTGTATGTCTAACCTTTGAACTATTATCAGTCAGTTCAGTCGCTCAATCATGTCTGACTCTTTGCGACTGCATCAACTGCAGCGCGCCAGGCCTCCCTGTCCATCACCAGCTCCCAAAGCTTACTCAACTAATGTCCATCGAGTTAGTGATGCCCTCCACCATTGCATCCTCTGTTTTCCCATTCTACTCCCACCCTTAATCTTTTCCAGCATCAAAGTCTTTTCAAATGAGTCAGCTCTTCACATCAGGTGGCCAAAGTATTGGGGTTACAGCTTCAGCATCAGTCCTTCCAATGAATATTCGAGACTGATATCCTTTAGGATGGATTGATTGGAACTCCTTGCAGTCCAAGGCACACTCAAGAGTCTCCTCAAACACCACAGTTCAAAAGCATCAATTCTTCCACACTCAGCCTTCTTTTAGTCCAACTCTCGCATCCATATATGACTACCTGAAAAATCGTAGCCTTGTCTAGATGGACCTTTGTTGGCAAAGTAACGTCTCTGCTTTTTAATATGCTGTCTAGGTTGATCATCTTTTCTTCCAAGGAGCAAGCGTCTTATAATTTCATGGCTGCAGTCACCCTCTGCAGTGATTTTGGAGTTTTGGAGCCCCTGAAAATAGTCTGTCATTGTTTCCATTGTTTCCTCATCTGTTTGCCATGAAGTGATGAGACCAGATGCCATGATGTTAGTTTTCTGAATGTTGAGTTTTAAGCCAACATTTTCACTCTCCTCTTCCAGTTTCATTAAGAGGCTCCTTAGTTCTTCTTTACTTTCTGCCCTTTGGTTGGTGTCATCTGCATATTTGAGGTTATTGATACTTCTCCCAGCTATCTTGATTCCAGCTTGTGCTTCTTCCAGCCCAGCATTTCTCCTGAAGTACTCTGCATATAATTTAAATAAACAGGGTGACAATATACAGCCTTGACGTACTCCTTTTCCTATTTGGAACAAGTCTGTTGTTCCATGTCCAGTTCTAACTGTTGCTTCCTGACCTGCATACAGATTTATCAGGAGGCAGGTTAGGTGGTCTGGTATTCCCATCTCTTGAAGAATTTTCCACAGTTTATTGTGATCCACACCGTCAAAGGCTTTGGCATAGTCAATAAAGCAGAAATAGATGCTTTTCTGGAACTCTCTTGCTTTTCCCATGATCCAGCG
>NW_011495021.1:639223-639525 GCF_000754665.1 Bison bison bison
CTGCATATAGGTTTCTCAAGAGGCAGGTAGGTGGTCTGGTATTCCCATCTCTTGAAGAATTTTCCACAGTTTATTGTGATCCACACCGTCAAAGGCTTTGGCATAGTCAATAAAGCAGAAATAGATGCTTTTCTGGAACTCTCTTGCTTTTCCCATGATCCAGCGGATGTTGGCAATTTGATCTCTGGTTCCTCTGCCTTTTCTAAAACCAGCTTGAACATCAGGAAGTTCAGAGTTCATGTATTGCTGAAGCCTGGCTTGGAGAATTTTGAGCATTACTTTACTAGAGTGTGAGATGAGTG
>NW_011495021.1:639961-653718 GCF_000754665.1 Bison bison bison
TGTTTTCCTCTATTTCTTTGCAGTGATCACTGAGGAAGGCTTTCTTATCTCTTCTTGCTATTCTTTGGAACTCTGCATTCAGATGGATATATCTTTCCTTTTCTCCCTTGCCTTTTATCTCTCTTCTTTTCACAGCAATTTGTAAGGCCTCCTCAGACAACCATTTTGCCTTTTTGGACTTCTTTTTCTTGGGGATTCTCTTGATCACTGCCTCCTGTACAGTGTCACAAACCTCCCTCCATAGTTCTTCAGGCACTCTGTCTATCAGATCTAATCACTTGAATCTATTTGTCACTTCTACTGTATAATTGTAAGGAATTTGATTTAAGTCATACCTGAATGGTCTAGTGGTTTTCCCTACTTTTTTCAATTTAAGTCTGAATTTGGCAATAAGGAGTTCATGATCTGAGCCACAGTCAACTCTCAGTCTTGTTTTTGCTGACTGTATAGAGCTTCTCCATCTTTGGCTGCAAAGAATATCATCAATCTGATCTTGGTATTGACAATCTGGTGATGTCCATGTGTAGAGTCTTCTCGCGTTGTTGGAAAGGATGTTTGCTATGACCAGTGTGTTCTCTTGGGAAATCTCTATTAGCTTTTGCCCTGCTTCATTCTATACTCCATTGCCAAATTTGCCTGTTACTCCAGGTATTTCTTTACTTCCTAATTTTGCAATTCAGTCCACTATAATGAAAAGGACATCTTTTTTGGATGTTAGTCTAGAAGGTCTGTAGGTCTTCATAGAACCGTTCAACTTCAGCTTCTTCAGCATTCCTGGTTGGGGCATAGACTTGGATACCTATGGTATTGAATGGCTTGCCTTGGAAAAGAAGAGTGATCATTCTGTTGCTTTTGAGATTGCATCCAAGTACTGCATTTTGGACTCTTTTATTGACTATGAGTTCTACTCCATTCTTCTAAGGGATTCTTGCCCACAGTAGTAGATATAATGGTCACCTGAGTTAAATTCACCTGTTCCACTCCATTTTAGTTCTCTGATTCCTAAAATGTCGATGTTCACTCTTGCAGTCTCCTGTTTGACCACTTCCAATTTGCCTTGATTCATGAACCCAACATTCCAGGTTCCTATGCAATATTGCTCTTTACAGGATCGAACTTTACTTCCATCAATGGTCACATCCACAACTGGGTGTTGTTTTTGCTTTGGCTGCGTCTCTTCATTCTTTCTGGAGTTATTTCTCCACTGATCTCCATTAGCATATTGGGCACCTACCGACCTGGGGAGTTCATCTCTCAGTGTCCTATATTTTTCCTTTTCATACTGTTCATGGGGTTCTCAAGGCAAGAATAGTGAAGTGGTCTGCTATTCCCTTCTCCAGAAGAAGAAGGGAGAAGAAGCTCAAGAATCAACAGCTTCACACTTTGTCAGAACTCTCCATCATGACAACTACCATTCCTAATCAAATTAGAACAAAAACATCTCTCAGTTTGGGCCTAAGGTCTTTACAAATCAATGCTGTATTTTCAATTTTTTAGACTTTCAAAGAGCCTGAGATGGTATTTTCAGTAAAGAATAAGGTCCATGAATATTGTCCTTCCATTTTTACAGTATACCCAAAATGATGTCAAGGATTACTTAGAATGATTATGATAGCTAACAGCTGGAATTAGTTATAATTCTAATGACTCTTCCATTTAATCCTCACACCCTATGAAATAGGTTTTAGTAAAATACCCAGTCTATAAATTAGTAAATAGAGAGAAAGTAATGATAAACATATTGTCAAATTTACATAATTAGTAAGTCATACAACTGGTATTTGAAGCTTTATAGTCTGTGCTGGGTTACTAGAGCTGCCATGAAAAAACTATGACAAAGTGGGTGGCTTAAACAACAGAAATGTATTTTCTCACTGTTCCGGAGGCAATAGAGTTTGAGATCAAGGTATCACTTGCATTGATTTCTTCTAAGGCCTCTCTCCTTGGTTTATTTGTAGTCAGCCTTTCTCGGTGTGTCTGTGTTCTCATCTTTTTTTGTAAAGACACCAGTCATATTGAATTAGGACCCTCTCAAAGGACCTCATTTATCCTTAATTATCTCCTCAAAGGCCTTATATCTCCAAATACAGTCACATTCTGAGGCACTACGAGTTAAGATATCAACATATGAATGTGGAAAGGACACAGCTCTGCTCATATTACAGAGCTGGCAAAGAACTTATGTCCATAATATATAAAGAACTCCTACAACTCAATAATGAAGAGAAAAAGAATCTTAAAAGAAAAAAAAAAAAAAACTCAAGTTATTTGGACAGTAACAGAGGAACTGGTAGTTGTTACTTTTAAAATACGGTACTCAAAGAAGATCTTTTGGAGAGAGGATATCTGACAAGTGTCCTGACTAAAAGGACAGAGCCTTTCATTCTGGAATCTTGTAGAAGAGTATTCCCATGACAAGAAATAAAAAATTTAAAGTACTAAATCTAGAATCAGTATGGTTTGCTCAAGAATCAACAGCTTCAGTTGAACCAAAGGATTAATAGGCAGTTTCCATAAAGTCAAATGATTACCAAAAAAAAACCTGACAGGAGATAAAGTTCAAAGAGGAGCTGGGAATGACTTATCAGACTCCTTTTCCCTTGTTGAAATGATCTTACCTCATGATGATGGTGGGAATACTGCAAAACATTTCCCAGCTTCTGCTTTGTGTCTTTAACTGCCCTTAATATTGTTCCACTTAGAAAACAATCTCAAATGTACTCTGTCCTGACCAAATTTGCCCCTAATATGCACACTGATCAATACTTACATTAATTCACTAAGTCGTATGACTAGCACAACAGATCACTCAGGATGTAATTGAATCCTCTGTCCACATTCTGTGTATTCAATGACTCAGTTTTATCAATAGTAATTCAAATATCTGCCCCTTTATCTATAATTCCACTGATAACCCTCTGTTTATAATTTCAATCTGATTTGCAACATTCTAGATATTAATTCCAATTATAATTTTGTCCTCTCAACATCTCTCCATTTTTGTGGATTTTGTTAGTAGAAAAATCATATAATGTTTTTTAAATTTTTCTGGTTTAGAAAATCTGAATTTTTCTTTTCTGTAACATTATCTCTCAAGATATTTTCTAAAAATATTTTATGGGAAAATAGATACTTGACAAGTAAATTTAGAAATGCAGTTCTGTATCTCCCATAGGGGACACCATTGCACATTACCGTATTAAGTGTTTGTTGAAAGTCCTATAGTTGAGAAACCTATATAAAAAGTTAAACTTAGATATAAATATATATTGACCTATGAAAACTCTTTTTAATGTAACAACTAATAACATTCTTGCTGAACTGGTATTCTAAGAACATACCTTGACTAAAATGATAAAAATAGATGCTACAAATTATCATTAGAGACTATAAAATGTAAGTTATGCAATATAACTATAAGTTATTCTGCAAAGTAAGTAAAATGTGTTAATTCAAATGCATACATTTTTAGAACTGAAATGGAAGTTAAGGACAATCTATTTCAAGCCCTGCATTTTATGAATCAGGTTCATAAACATAAATTTATTTTAAAGGTTACTTAGATTGCTGGCAGTGCTGAACTTAGAACTTCTAGTTTATTGCCCCAGTATATAAATACTGTTTTTATTCCAGGTAAATAATTACATTTATTGTCCACTACTATGTGCCTAGTGTATGCAAAGATATTCTCACAATTTATCTTGGCACTTAACGTTACTTGTGTATAGAATTCAATTGATTGAGCATAAATTCCTTAAGAGTCAAGGCTTTCTCTAGTTTTTTGAATATCCCTTAGTGTCTAACATATTATTATATACAACTAGTTACTGATTCAACACATATATGCAATATACTCTTGCTTAAATAACTTCTGATGTCAGATTACAAATTAAATGGGATTTATTAAGAGTGAAGATCCTATTCCTGGTTCACAGCTGATGCCTTCTTGCTGTGACTTTACATGATGGAAGGTACAAGGGATCTCTGTGGGATTTCTTTATAAAAACACTAATCCCTTCCATCATGACCTAATTACCTCTGAAATGCTTCCTAATACCAAAACCTATGAGAGTTAGAATTCTATATCAAAATTTGGGGAAACCCAGTCAGACCATAGCATAATCCAACCAACAATGGAATGTTCACATCCTAACCAACAATTTGTATTATCAGTTTTTATTCATCTTAGTTGTAGTATCCCCCACAATAGTGCTAATTTGTATTTTTTGATGAGTAATAATGTTGAGCATCTTCTACTATGCTTATTGGCTATATATATAAAATCTATTGAAAAGTTCCTATACAGTCTTGTTTTGCTGATGTTTTACTTTTATTTTAGGTTTAAGGGCTCATTAACAAAAGAAACCACTTATCACACACAATAATTTTGATATTTAATAGATTGTTTGACGTAATTTCAGTGTGTGTGTATGCTAAGTTGCTTCAGTCATGTCTGACTCTTTGTAACCCTGTGGACCGTAGCCCACCAGGCTCCTCTGTCGATGGGATTCTCCTGGCAAGAAGAGTGGAGTGGGCTGCCATGCTGTTCTTTAGATCTTCTTGACCCAAGGATGAGACTTGTATCTCTTATATCTCCTTCATTGGCAGCAGGTTCTTTATCATTAATGCCACCTGGGAAGCCCAACTTAATTTCAGTATACAATTATTAAAAGAGGAAATGTAGAGACAATAGAGAAAAGTAACAGCACGTACATCCTCAAATTCTGCCATCCAATATCCAGACTTGAACAGTCCTGGGAAGTCCCTTGTTCACACTAATCTGGAGTCCCAGTTGGGAAAATGTCCCAGGCAGTGCATCCACCCCATTGGCAAGACTTCAAATTGCTGTTTGGGGGTTTGCAATGGCTTGTACCCCAGGGCACAACCTGATACTGTCATCAGTTTGCACGCAAAAATGCAGCTCTGGTTTAATTTTAACTTTTACAATGCTGTTTCTCTCACCTTATAAGTCGTAAGACTTCTTAGACCTGCAGGTAGAGGGGGCCGGGAGGAGCTGGCCAGGCCCTGGGGCATTAAAAGATTCCAAGACCCACCCCGTTTCTTATCTAAAGTGCTGCCTGACTTGCTGTGCTTGCCAGCAGGCTCAGAATGCAGGCAGTGTCCAGGCAGGTCAGAAGCAGGTCAGAGGCCTGATATTGCTGTCCTGCTTCTGAAGCCTGAATAAGACTTCCTCCATTTTAATTTCCTTAACAAATCTTTAATCCATTTTTAATTGCATATTTATTTGTAGTTCTTTATACATTTTCAATATATAATCTTAAGATATATGAATTTCAAATACTTCCTCACAACTTGCCTTTTCAATATCTTAATGATATTTCCTTTGATGAACAGAATTTCTTGATTTTAACGAAATACAGTTATCACTGTTTTATTGTATTTAACCGGTGCTGTCTATATCTTGATTCAAAAATGCTTGCCAACTTCACCATAAATATATTCTCCTGTGTTTTTTCTCCTAGCATTTAATGTTTTACCTTTCACATTTAAATGGTTGAATTCTCCTAAGTCAATTTTTGTGTATGATACTCGATTGGGTAATACATATTTTTAACAGGGCCAGCTATTAAGACAGTAGAGTGCAGAAAGGTACAAGGATGTATAAGAAGTGAGTCAATTAGTACACAGCTTCAGTTTGGGTTTGTTATTTATCTTGTCACTTTGCAATGTAATGCATCTTGAAATTTAAAAAATAAGTAAATTACAATAACATATAATTAAATCAGTTCTCTCTGATCACCACAAATTGCAATTTTATGAATGTTATAACTTGTTGTACTATTTTTTTTCAGTGGTGCACCCAAATCAATCTTCTACATTGCTCTTAGAAATTGTATTATTTAATGCTTTTGGTCACTTTTCAGAAGCAATATTATGGAGAAGAAAGCACTGAACTAGCAGTTTGCTCACTTGAATTTAAGATCTGTATCAGTCATTAATTAGCTATGGCTTCTTAAATAGCATACTCATAGTTTTTTCTGTTCAACTCCCTTTTTTTCTAGAAGCAATAACCCACTTCTCCTGGGAGCTACACCTATCCACTCCACCCTTAAACTCAGATATTTACATTAATATATGCGGTGTTTTGACATATTCATATTTCCTGACCCTTTTATAGAATCCACCAAATATGTGCTAATCTCCTGTAGCTTTTGACCTCAAGCATATTGGTTAAGCTGTGGGACACTTCCCTATCATTTCTGAGCTCAAGCTTTGTGAACCTAGTCCAGGAAGAAAAGAAGTCATACTGTTTTGACTAGGCCCTTCTTATGCAAATTCCTTCATGTTCATGTTTCCTGTATATCAGCAGTTCCAAGTCCAAAAATTCAAGCAACCATAGATCAGGTAGTACTATAGCATTTACTATTGAAAAAGATCCACATATAAGTGAATCCACATAGTTCAATCCATATTGGTCAAAGGCCAATGGTGCATACGTATATTTGTGCATACATTTAAATACATATATATATATATATATATGTGGATTCAAGTACTTTATGATATGATTTAGAAGGTATATAGCACTGCTACCAAATATAATTTTAAAATGTGTTCATCTTTGCAGTGTCGTGAGAAAATAGATTATCCATTTCACTGGTGATTTTAATGACGTTTAATGCAAATTGTCATTTATCACTTTACTTATTATTTAAGACTACACTTTAATGATGTATACTGTAGCTGTGATCCACTACAGACATAAACAAAATACTAAATTGTTTTTGATGGAGTATCGGTTCCTGCATTTGTGAACATGTACTGATAACATTGCTGTTTCCTTCCTGATTCCGATGGCAGCAGCGACTGAGAATGTGCATGCATTCTCTTCTTTTCTCTGCCCATGCTGCATGAACATTACACATTTCCTTCCACTTTTGAATACAAAGGAAAAATAGCCTTTAAGTGTGCTTTTCCATTATTTTTTGCTATGGATCTTAAACAATTTTGAAACAGGAAGTCTCACTCTTCTCCTGCAATCTGTTTCCTATAGGCTGTAAATGTGTTGATTTATAACTTAAAGTCACTTTTCTGTGAAACTCTTTTGCATGAGATAACTCCTTAAATTGATGGAGAAAAATTGGGGCAAACAACTGGCTATAATGTTAAGACATTTCTTTTTTCAACAGTTCTGTTTGCAATCTCATAGGAAATCTGGTTAGGAATTGTATAAAAACAGAAATATATTTTAAAGGAAACAAAGATGAACATTTGGAGAAGGCAACGGCACCCCACTCCAGTACTCTTGCCTGGAAAATCCCATGGATGGAGGAGCCTGGTAGGCTGCCATCTATGGGGTCGCACAGAGTCGGACATGAGTGAAGTGACTTAGCAGCAGCAGCAAGATGAACATTTGGAAATGTATTTCTTTTTTGAACATGGTAGTAAAGGGAAAGAGGAATCAGAAATTGAAAGTTGTATTCAAGAAATGATAGAAAATTTCAAATAAAATTAGTTCTGACTCAGGAAAGAATAGTTATGAAAAAGATGTGGCAAATAGAATTACATATGAAATGGATCTTAATACACACTTAGTCATGTTGATAAGCATTACCCATGTCTCAGTTATTGCTACTTAAGTGTGTATTTTCAAGACTGAACCATGACCTGTGTATTTGAATATTATTAGCTATATGCACTGAAAATACGTGTGTCTACTATACTGAATGCTAATACATGTTTTAAATATGATTTAAGGAATTTGTGAACAGAGATGTATGAGAATACACATTAAGTGTCATAGAATGTCATAAATGTCAAAGCTATGCTTAAGATTCCTAAGTTGATGTGTATAAATCCACATCAACTCTCTATTCATTAGGTATATCTATGTTTTATATTTCAGACATCTCTGAAATCTTCATTAACATAATGAAGAAAGAACAGATTTTGGGGGTTTCTGTATGTCTGCTGCTTAGCTGTGCTTCTGCCCCTCTCAATGCTGTTCCTGAGGAAGGTGAAGAATATACAAACATTACAGGTAAAATGTTAGAAGCATTCATCCTTTTAATCCAAAAATTAATATATTTTTCTTCATCTTGAAAGAAAAGAAGTTTTATTGAAATGATATTTTTCCAAAACCTTAGTACAAAAAAAAGTCACGTTAGGGAAGAAGATCTCTCATTTCTCAGATTGTATATTAAAACCTGAAGTATCTCTGGAAAATTGCAAGTAAAATGAAATGATATAGATACAGCTCTCTATGAACCTTGATGTCACCTTTGACTGTGAAAAGTGTGAGAAGGAAAAGGAAACAGCAGGCATTGAAGGTTTCAGTTTTTCTCTCCTTCCTGTCTTTATATTCCTCAAACAAGAACTTCTCAGATGAGTCCAATGTGAGAATACAGCCAAGCTGGATACCAGGAGATGGGGATAACAGAAGACAGTTCTACTCCCATAAAGTTCTGTGCTTAAAAATAAAATACAGTTGACTCTTGAGCGATGCAGGAGCTGGTGCACCATCAGTGAAGTAGAGCATCCACGTGTAACTCATATTTAGCCCTCTGTATCCACAATTCCTTTATGTCTGGCGTTCTGCATGCAGATTCACCAACCACAGATCATGCACTACTGCAGTATTGACTGTTGAAAAAAAAATCTGTAAACGTGGGCCCACGCAGATCAAACCCGTGTTGCTCAAGGGTCAGCTGTTCTAACAATAAAGCAATAGAACAAGGAGGAGACTGTGTAGTGATCATTATTATAGATTTCTTTCTTAAAAGCAATATTTTGTGGCAAATTAGTAAATTATTGATAGAAACGTCAACTCATTGTTAATAATGAGAGGCTGAACAAAATGAAAGCTTCTATTCATATGTGTGTTTGTGATGTACAAACGATTTCCACAAATACCTTTTTATTTCATATCGCTTACAGCTGTTTAGTGTGATTTTGTTCAGTGTACTTCCCTTTGATACAGATTGAATAAACACATCTTATGTGCCTGAAACTCTGGTAGATGCTAGGGAAGACCTGATGACTGAGACTGGGTTCTCCAAAATGTCATGATTTCACAAGGAAGACAGGTTATTTCAGTACAGTGTAGTAAGTGAAATGATAGAGGCATTCATAGGGTACTGCTGTTGACACAAAGAAGAGGGGGCCTCATCTATACTTGGCTGTCTGAGAGCTTGACCTGGGGAAGTCCAGATGTCCATGCTACACCACTTCAGCCCGCACCCAAGAAGCAGACACTGGGAGTAGACTTGAAGGTCTGCCCCAGCTGGACCCACAGATTGAGCTCCACCCACCCAAGCAAGCCCAGCCTACAGCAGCCCCAGCGGACTGGTAGATGAGAAGCAAACCCAGCTGGGATCAAAAGGGTCAGTCACGTCCTATCCATGTGTGAAAAGCAAAGGCTTATTGTTGTATGCCACTAAAAAAAATATATATTGTTGGGAAAATTTCCTAAAGATGGAATGTTATTTGATAAAGTTAAAAACCATTATGTGTCTTATTAAAGTAGGAATGCCATCACTATGAGATAAGATCTAATCCTTCATTCTGCTCATTTCTCAAAAAAGGGATGGCTAAAATTTTAATATTATGGAGGTAGATAGAGAAGGAATACGGAGATTAAAGTAAATCCTAATAGGAGAAAAGCAGGCAATCCCATTTTAGGAAGTGGGAGGAGAAAGAGTCCACGTGTTCCCAGTATTCACCTAGCCCAAGAAGTTCTCTCAATTAGGCTGAGAAAGTGAATGCCAGTTAATCAGGAGGTTCCTGAAGTTGTTGCTACTGCCACAGTCAGCGAAGAAAACAGAATTAACCCATCAATGTTTAAACCCAAGTTTAAAATCTCTGGGTAAATACAGACCAAATCCAGCTGGATAAGGAAAAACCTTGGTTGTAAAGCCAGATGTGAAGACCACTTAGCTGACTGGCTGCACAGACTTATGCAGTCTTGTTTTTGTTTTATTTTCAATTAATCCTGTGTTAGCAGGATCCTTTGTCTGTCTCTGGCTTCCCTGGTAGCTCAGCTGGTAAAGAATTCACCTGCAATTCCAGAGACCCTGGTTCGATTCCTGGACCAGGAAGTTCCCCTGGAGAAGGGATAGGCTACCCACTCCAGTATTCTTGGGCTTCCCCAGTGGCTCAGCTGGTAAAGAATCTGCCCACAATGTGGGAGACCTGGGTTCGTTCCCTGGGTTGGGAAGATCCCCTGAAGGAGGGCATGGCAGCCCACTCCAGTATTCTTTCCTGGAGAATCTCCATGGACAGAGGAGCCTGCTGGGCTAGAGTCCATGGAGTCCCAAAGAGTCAGACACAACTGAGTGATTAAACACAGTGTCTGTCTCAATTTAATTTTGGAGATATCATCTACATTATGCCATGGTCATGCCATCATTTTATAGAAGTTCAGTGAAATAATGTACTAGTATTTTATTGAAAAACATTACGAGATTTTATGGCTTCTGTCATAAGTCAATAGTAGCCATTTTAAAATTAAGTCAACCAGCAGGGAGGATGAAATAGAAAAACTTCTTGATAAAAAAAAAAATGACAAAAAAATTGTGGTGAAAACTTTCTTTAAAAAAAATCCCTTCGGACTAGGAAAGACAAAATTATCAGGGAACATTTAGAGAAAAGCAAGTATATTTCATAACACTTAGAATCAGATGGGCCTAAGTATGCATTTGTAGTTTGTCATATGGCAGCTTTGCAAAATTAGATGAGTTTATATAAACTCTCTGACTCCCAGTATCCTAGTCTATAAATAAGTGATGTAAATAACTACATTCAGATGGCTGTTATGTAAATTGCATAAAAGCAGCTGGCACATTTCCTAGCACAGAGAAGGCAGAATACATGTCTGTGTTCTATCTTTGCAGAGAAACCAGTCTTTTAGTGAGAGTCAAGTAGCATGTAGACTCCCAGGCAGTACGTTATCTTAAAGCTCTAGGTTTCCAGACAAATCCCAGGAGGAGGAGGACTCTAACAACCAAGGACTTGACACATCCCTAAATATTACCCTGAGCCCTCCCCTCAGGTACCCCAGAACCAGGGGGAGGAAGAGTGAAATTGTAATCCTCAGACTCTGAAAAACAAAATGCAAGGAATCAATTATGAATATGATTAAATATGAACCATAATTCTGTTTATTTCAATACGTCAGATTAAATTCCTGTTACATTGCCCTGTATGTGTTTTCCAGTTGTATGGCCTTAGGTAGATCCTTGTCATACTCAATGCTTTCTTCAAGTTTTAGGAAGGAAAGTTACCGCTGACCCCCTCAGAGCAGCTTAAGTATCTTATTAAACATGGTCACAGCATCTTGAAGTTCTTTAATATTTATATAAGTAAGTCTGAGTGTCTGCATGAGCCATGAAGTTGGGGCATGGGGTGGAGGTCACTGACAGTTAATCTTCTGTCACATCTGCCATGACAGCATGGTGCCTGACATATACGATCAGCACACAGTTGTTAACTTTTGAAAAGGTTTATCTAAAGTAAAAAGTGAAAACAAGACAGACTTTCATCCAGTTTTAGTAGTGGCATGGCTTTGTGTTTAAAGGAGCCACGTGATCACTCCCCCAATCAGGAATGATGTTGCTCAAGTGGGAGGTCGCAAGCTCACTGCACAAAAGAATAAAGAATATTCTAATGCAGGATTTGTGTAAGAAATACCATAAAATTTGAATGGTAAAAATGAATAATTAGATAATAATTAGTAAAATATGTTAATCAAATTAATTCTTAGTGCTTTGTTTAAGAAATTGTTATAAAAGCATTACCTGCTTTCATCATTGAAACCTTTTATAAAGTTATGTGGCACCCTGGGAGGGAGGGGAGTTTGGGAGAGAATAGATACATATATATGTATAGGTTGAGTCCCTTTGCTGTCCACCTGAAACTATCAGAACATTGTTAACTGGCCATATCCCAATACAAAACAAAAATTTTTTTGAAAAAGGAAAAACAAGAAAAAAAAAACTACTCTGTTTTATAAAGTAAAACTAGAAAAATTTATTGAGTAGAAATTGTAAAACTCAATCTACGTTCTTGATTTAAATATCAATTAAGGAATCTCAGTCACACAGATCTGTGACTGTATCACTCAGTTATTAAGAAGATGTGAGATATCTGATATAAACTTATCTGGGGGTCAGATCTAAAGCCATCACTTAGAGTGTGAACTGAGAAGTTAATTTTTGCAGTATTATTTTATAATTTGCACAGTGGAGATAAAAATGCCTTGTGATTATTAAATAACATAATTGCAAAATGTCCGGCGCACAGTAATCTCCGTGAACCGTTTGCAGTCTTTCCTACCCAGACTCTGCTACTACTGCAGAGCAGTTATCTTTTGTGTGTGTGTGGTGCTCTGCCGCCACCTGGTGGCACGATTACTAAATAACACGTTGAAAATAGGCTGGTATTTCTATCCTTAAAACATAAAATGTAAACTAAAAATTTGGCATGATGATAAAGAATATCACATATATGAAAAGTCAAAAATATTGGCAATTATCAATGAGAAAAATCTGATAAAAATTATTGTAAGAAATAGTTCTCCTACATATACAGTATATGGCAACTCAGGCGATGTTTTCCACATTCTACAGGCATCCTCTTTAAAGGTGCTTGTCTGAAGCACTGCTGCAATGATTTGGTGTCTGTAAAGTTCCATAATAACTGTAACTTGGGAATCAGGACCATCATATTATATCAGAAGTGCTATAATGTGTTATGCTGTGCTTAGTCACTCAGTTGTGTCCGACTCTGTTACCCCATGGGTATAGCCTGTCAGGCTTCTCTGTCCATGGGGATTCTCCAGGAAAGAATACTGGAGTGGGTTGCCATGCCCTCCTCCAGGGGATCTTCCCAACCCAGGGATCGAACCCAAGTTTCCTGCATTGCGGGTGGATTCTTTATCATCTGAGACACCAGGGAAGCCCAAGAATACTGGAGTGGGTAGCATATCACTTCTCCAGGGGATCTTCCTGACCCACGAATCAAACCAGGATCTCTTGCATTGCAGGCGGATTCTTTATCAACTGAGCTACCGAGGAAGCCCTAGGAATTTCTGAAACCATGGAATATACCTATACAATTCAAAATGTCAGAATGTTTGTATTCTAGCTCACTTCTCAAAATTATTCACATGACTTTTGAGATCTGTTTATAAGATCAGATCAGATCAGTCTCTCAGTTGTGTCTGACTCTTTGCGACCCCATGAATCGCAGCAGGCCACACCTCCCTGTCCATCACCAACTCCCGGAGTTCACTCAGATTCATGTCCATCGAGTCAGTGATGCCATCCAACCATCTCATCCTCTGTCGTCCCCTTTTCCTCTTGCCCCCAATCCCTCCCAGCATCAGAGTCTTTTCTAATGAGTCAACTCTTCGCATGAGGTGGCCAAAGTACTGGAGTTTCAGCTTTAGCATCATTCCCTCCAAAGAAATCCCAGGGCTGATCTTCTTCAGAATGGACTGCTTGGATCTCCTTGCAGTCCAAGGAACTCTCAAGAGTCTTCTCCAACACCACAGTTCAAAAGCATCAATTCTTCAGCGCTCAGGCTTCTTCACAGTCCAATTCTCACATCCATACATGACCACAGGAAAAACCATAGCCTTGACTAGACGAACCTTTGTTGGCAAAGTAATGTCTCTGCTTTTGAACATGCTATCTAGGTTGATCATAACTTTCCTTCCAAGGAGTAAGCATCTTTTAATTTCATGACTGCAATCACCATCTGCAGTGATTTTGGAGACACACAAAATAAAGTCTGAC
>NW_011495021.1:653818-654308 GCF_000754665.1 Bison bison bison
TGTATTCTTGCCATCTCTTCTTAATATCTTCTGCTTCTGTTAGGTCCATGCCATTTCTGTCCTTTATCGAGCCCATCTTTGCATGAAATGTTCCCTTGGTATCTCTAATTTTCTTGAAGAGATCTCTAGTCTTTCCCATTCTGTTGTTTTCCTCTATTTCTTTGCATTAATTGCTGAAGGCTTTCTTATCTCTTCTTGCTATTCTTTGGAATTCTGCATTCAGATGTTTATATCTTTCCTTTTCTCCTTTGCTTTTCGCTTCTCTTCTTTTCACAGCTATTTGTAAGGCCTCCCCAGACAGCCATTTTGCTTTTTTGCATTTCTTTTCCATGGGGATGGTCTTGATCCCTGTCTCCTGTACAATGTCATGAACCTCAATCCATAATTCATCAGGCACTCTATCTATCAGATCTAGGCTCTTAAATCTAATTTCTCACTTCCACTGTATAATCATAAGGGATTTGATTTAGGTCATACCTGAATGGTCTAG
>NW_011495021.1:654408-654668 GCF_000754665.1 Bison bison bison
AAATAAAGTCTGACACTGTTTCCACTGTTTCCCCATCTATTTCCCATGAAGTGATGGGACCGGATGCCATGACCTTCAAAGTTTTCTGAATGTTGAGCTTTAAGCCAACCTTTTCACTCTCCACTTTCAACTTCATCAAGAGGCTTTTTAGTTCCTCTTCATTTTCTGCCATAAGGGTGGTATCATCCGCATATCTGAGGTCATTGATATTTCTCCCGGCAATCTTGATTCCAGCTTGTGTTTCTTCCAGTCCAACGTTT
>NW_011495021.1:654768-656591 GCF_000754665.1 Bison bison bison
TCCATAGGTATTAACTTCCTTTCCCTCACCACTCCCTCCTTAAAAAAAATTACAAAGATTAAAAAAATATACATAAACTCTCTTACCTAATTTCTCTTAAGTCTTAGTTTAAAAAAACTTAAGTGGTGCTTCTCCTTTATGAGAATACTGTTTTTTTAAGGAGAACTCACAGTCTGCCTTTATGCTCACTACAGATTTCTACTCCTTCCTGGAGAAAAAATGGTCAGTGCGTCTGCTTATTTTTAATAAATTCATTTCTCGATTATTACATATTATTATTCCCCACTTGACACCTTCTTAGAAACTTGATTGTTGGATACATTTTTCATTTGGCAAAAATTCAGTGTAGCTTTGTGTGGGATGTCTAAGTTTCAGAAACAGCAGTGCTGATGTTCTGAGAGGAAAAATATATACAAAGATATATACAATCCCTGGAAGAACAAATGCAAGAGACTGAAATAGGGGGCGCACACAGTTAAGAGGGCTGATAGACACTACTTGGTTTTGAATACTATGGCTGTCAGCCACTAAAGACTGCAGTGTAGGCCAGAATATAAATTTCTACAAGAGGTTGTTAGGCACTGCAAAATGACAGAGTTGGCTTCACTTTGTTTGAAGTACATAAAGCAGACACACACGAGAAGGAGCATTGTGGGTCATGTGCAGTGAGCAGCTATCTGTGAAAGATTGTGTAAAAGCATTTCTGCAAATGCTCAGTCAACGTAGGCACTGGGGAAGAGAAAAGAAGCATCTGATCAAAATACACTTCCATCTCTAACTCACCCAAGACCCCAGGCCTCCTCAGTGCCTCAGATTTGCAAGGCCAAAATGAAGTTTAGAGTTATGAGTCATTCTAGGTCATCTGCAAACTGGTTTGTTGGGGCCATCTCCGAAGACCAGGGTGTGGCCAAGAGAGCAGCAAGTCTACCCGGAAGGGTATGCCTTAATGATCTTCACATCGTCCACGGGGCAGTCCTGGGAGTTTGTTTCCACCATTCCAACTCGATTCACCATGCCTATACCCTGACACACATGGCCAAAAATGGTATGCTTGCCATCAAGCCGCTGGGTGGGAGCCAGGGTCACAAAGAACTGGCTGCCATTGGTGTCAGGCCCTGCATTGGCCATCGCGAGAATTCCAGCCCCTGTGAATTTCAAGTCTGGATGAAGTTCATCTTCAAACTGCTTGCGATAAATAGACGCACCACCTCGACCTGTCCCTGTTGGGTCACCTCCCTGGATCATAAAGTCTTTGATGATTCTGTGGAATTTGGTGCCGTTGTAGTAACTTCAACGAGCCAATTCAGCGAAGTTCTTACAGGTCTTTGGAGCATCCTTCCAGTACAGCTCCAGCATGATGATCCCCATGCTGGTCTCCAGGTACACGTTGGGCGGCTGCCAAGAGTCTGGAGGAATCGCCACCATGGCGAGGCTGGCGGAAAACCTACTTTCTTCAATTTAAGTCTGAATTTGGCAATAAGGAGTTCATGGTCTGAGCCACAGTCAGCTCCTGGTCTTGTTTTTGTTGACTGTATAGAGCTTCTCTATCTTTGGCTGCAAAGAATATAATCAATCTGATTTCGGTGTTGACCGTCTGGTGATGTCCATGTATAGAGTCTTCTCTTGTCTTGTTGGAAGAGGGTGTTTGTTATGACCAGTGCATTTTCTTGGCAAAACTCTATCAGTCTTTGCCGTGCTTCATTCCGTATTCCGAGGCCAAATTTGCCTGTTACTCCAAGTGTTTCTTGACTTCCTACTTTTGCATTCCAGTCCCCTATAATGAAAAGGACATCTTTTTTGGGTGTTACTTCTAAAAGGTCTTG
>NW_011495021.1:656691-656874 GCF_000754665.1 Bison bison bison
GAAAACTGACCTTTTCCAGTCCTGTGGCCACTGCTGAGTTTTCCAAATTTGCTGGCATATTGAGTGCAGCACTTTAACAGCATCATCTTTCAGGACCTGGAACAGCTCAACTGAAATTCCGTCACCTCCACTAGCTTTGTTCATAGTGATGCTTTCTAAGGCCCACTTGACTTCACATTCCAG
>NW_011495021.1:656974-657483 GCF_000754665.1 Bison bison bison
TATCTGAGGTCATTGATATTTCTCCCGGCAATCTTGATTCCAGCTTGTGTTTCTTCCAGTCCAACGTTTCTCATGATGTACTCTGCAAATAAGTTAAAGAAACAGGACGACAATATACAGCCTTGACGAACTCCCTTTCCTATTTGGAAACAGTCTGTGTTCCATGTCCAGTTCTAACTGTTGCTTCCTGACCTGCATAAAAATTGCTCAAGAGGCAAATCAGGTGGTCTGGTATTCCCATCTCTTTCAGAATTTTCCATAGTTTATTGTGATCCACACAGTCAAAGGCTTTGGCATAGTCAATAAAGCAGAAATAGATGCTTTTCTGGAACTCTCTTGCTTTTCCCATGATCCAGCGGATGTTGGCAATTTGATCTCTGGTTCCTCTGCCTTTTCTAAAACCAGCTTGAACATCAGGAAGTTCACAGTTCACATATTCCTGAAGCCTGGCTTGGAGAATTTTAAGCTATTACCTTACTAGCATGTGAGATGAGTGCAATTGTGTGGTA
>NW_011495021.1:657916-662694 GCF_000754665.1 Bison bison bison
CGTGGGGTATCTCTTCAAGGCTGTTCCAGCAAAGTGCAGCCGCTGCTCCTTACCTTGGACGAGGGGTATCTCCTTACCGCCGCCCTTCCTGACCTTCAACGTGGGATAGCTCCTCTATCAGATACTTATAAAACTGATAAGTCAAAATTTGGTCAGCCCTATCTAGAGTAGATAAACATAAAATGATAATTCAGTGACACATGGTGAGCCATCTCTCAGTCAGATGTACCACATAGTGTCTTTGATGAAAGCCTTCTAACTTCTCACATCTTTCTAACAACTTGGAATGTCAAGTATAAAATTATCAGTCTTTAAGTAAACATAGGAATATAAATAGCATTCACAATTATGCAGAAATGTATTACTCAGAAAATGCTTTCACTTATTTTTGCATTTGAATTGACAATTGTAACTTCAGTGATAAAGGGAAACTATATATTTTTTATAAGTCATTTTTGTTTATATACAGTTATATATAATACTCTAAAATGCTATTATATATTGATTTCTATAGAAAGACGTTCTTGTACATATAGTGTAAAAGTGAAAGTCGCTCAGTTGTGTCCAACTCTTTGGGACCCCATGGACTATACAGTCCATGGAATTCTCTGGGCCAGAATACTGGAGTGTGTAGCATTTCCCTTTTCCAGGGGATCTTCCCAATCCAGGAATCGAACCAGGGTCTCCCGCATTGCAGGTGGATTCTTTACCAACTGAGCTACCAGGGAAGCCCTTGTGTGTTTACTTTAAGAAAATAAATTATGTGGAATTTATAAGTTACATAAATTTTCATAATTAGGAAATAGTTTAATGTAGTAAGATATATACACACATATATGAACATAGATACTGTTAATTTTTTTCATAAGACGTGGAGTCATGTATCAGCTCTAATATTGTTGCTTTTAAAGACTTGTTTTATATGTAAAAAATGATGCAGCTATTGATTAGGGAGACAGCTCTATGACTCAGTTACATATTGGTCAACTGGTACAAGTTTAAGCAATAATAAGAACCTATTACAAATGTCAACATTTTCCCCTAATAGTTGGTTAATAATCAACAAAGTTTAATAAAGTTGGTAAGATCTGTCTCATTTGGTGAGTTTATATATTTATCTACCTTTTGGATAACTTTCATAGTTTCTTATATCAGCCTGCTTTATTATTGTTTTACTTTTCCTTAAAATTAAAATGTATTAAAAAGGAAGTGAAAAGGAAGTAACACTATTACAGTGTTGATGAAGGATTATATGTTATTCTTTTATTTTTACCTTGTAGATGCTGAGTTGCCTCCACTGAAACCTGTGCATTCATTTTGTGCCATGAGAGTAGATGATGGCCCATGCAAAGCAATGATAAAGAGATTTTTTTTCAATATTCATACTCAACAATGTGAAGAATTTATATATGGAGGATGTAAAGGAAATCAGAATCGATTTGAAACTCTGGAAGAGTGCAAACAAAAATGTACAAGAGGTAGGTTTTTGGAGACACTATCATCCTGAAACCTTTCATAGATTTGATAATTTTAGAAAAAAAAGTTAAACTATTTTAATATTAGAAGGAATCATTTGTTTTACTTTTTCAGCTTTAACAATGACTGTTTTTCATTTTTTGTATCAGTTATTATAAAATACATTAAGCTTATTGTCCTATACACCACTCCATGATGAAGAGGGAAGAAAACCCTTAGGTGTGCAGAACAGACTTTATATCTGCAACACGTTAAGTGTAATCCCACCTCTTTAGGGAGCTATGAGTTCACAAGAAATAAACCAGTATTCACAGTGACTTAGACTTTCCTTTTTCAACACGATGATGTCATAGTTGTTTCCATGTCAAGATAATGAATTAATCCATTTTGAGGTTCTCAGAGTTACTAATTAGAAAATTATAGAAATATATATATCTCTAAGAGTTAAATCCTTCTCTTTGGAACCTTGGAATAATGTAGAAAATGTTATCTCCAATGGCTTATTAAGACCTTACTGAACCTGACTTTTCTTTTCATATTTTGCTAAGTTATAAGTTTTAAAAGCACATCACATTCTGTTATTAAACTTAATTTAATGCTTTTATTCTTTTAATTATATTAAAACTTTTTAAATTCTACAAACTACAATGTTTGATGTGGTTTTCTCTCTTTAGACTAAATTCTGAACAATGACTTGTCCAATTTTATCTCAACTTTATTCTTCTGAATTGAGAGCTACTTGAGAGATAGAAAATCCCGAGTTAGCCTTAATTTCCACAGTTTCTAGACCAGATTTCTGCCTTGCATGTTCTTAGAGTTGACTTACAGTGTAAGTCTATAGATGGTTTCTTTGCTTAACACTGATGTCTTGTTTTTTGCAAAGCAGGTGGCTTAGCATTTTCACACAGATAATGCTTTCCCAAACCGCTTTTACAAAGCAGCCTTGGCATCGTGATGCTTTTGGCTTGTGGGAAGAATCTCACTGTCATGAAAAGAAAGAGCTTTTCTCCCCTGTGATTATTGTATGCTCCTGAGCTGACAGAAAACAAATGATGTGAATGTATTTCTTTATTTCAGAGAGCTTATTTTCCTCTTCTTCTGCATAAATGTGCTGGAAAATGTTGCTAACACAGATTAGGCAGTTAGGTGTTTCTCTGTACACCGTACATTTGGGTTTATGATTGCCTGGTCATTGTGCATCCATCACAGAATTCTATACCTTTTCCTCTTCCATACCTACCAAGCATCCTTTTGTATCGAGTATCACTCAAGTTCAGTACCTTGGCTAGAGGTCAGGTTGCCTCATTCTTTGTAATCCTCACTTTCCCATGTAGCAGCCTACTTATTTTCATCAACAGGCCTTTTTCCAGAAATACATATCTATTTAGCTTTTATAATTTAAAAATCTCTTATTTCACCATTGTGACAAGTTACCCTTTTTTTTTTCAGAAATTAATCTAATATAATCATTTTGTTCTTCAGTGAGTGTCCTCCTATAATATTTTCTCAAATACCATAGTAATATACCATAGTAATATATACTATAATAGTTATATTACTATATAATGGTTATATTACTATTATAGTTATATTACTATATAATAGTTAATTACTACCATAGGAATATAACTATATGTCATATGCCCCCATCTCCTTATTATTTCTTCAAATGTCATTGAAATTATTGCTTGAATATCTGAGTATTTTATATAATAAGCTAAAGTTAAGAATATAGCTGACATATAGAAAAAGAATTACTAAACTTTAAAGAAATTACCTAAGGAGAATATTCCATCTTCAGCTATGATGGAGTAACTGGAGATGAATTTCTCCCCTAATGTAAATAACTAAAAACTGGGAAAAAATGTATGAAGTAATTTTTTTACAGACAGTTATCAAAATGCAGTACATGATTGTGATCTCTGAGAGAAGGGAAACAAGTGAGGTGAGGCTTCCAGTCTCCCCAGTGTTCTCCATGAAGGTACTTCTGCAAAAAACCAAAATGGCTGTCTGAGGAGGACTTACAAATAGCTGTGAAAAGAAGGGAAGCGAAAGCAAAGGAAAAAAGGAAAGATATACTCACTTGAATGCAGAGTTCCAAAGAATAGCAAGGAGAGATAAGAAAGCCTTCCTCAGAGATCAGTGCAAACAAACAGAGGAAAACAATAGAATGGGAAAGACTAGGGATCTCTTCAAGAAAATTAGAGATACCAAGGGGACATTACATGCAAAGAAGGGCTCAATAAAGGACAGAAATGTTATGGACCTAACAGAAGCAGAAGATATTAAGAAGAGGTGGCAAGAATACACAGAAGAACTGTACAAAAAAAGATCTTCATGACCCAGATAATCATGATGGTGTGATCACTGACCTAGAGCCAGACATCCTGGAATGTGAAGTCAAGTGGGCCTTAGAAAGCATCACTATGAACAAAGCTAGTGGAGGTGATGGAATTCCAGCTGAGCTACTTCAAATCCTAAAAGATGATGCTTGTGAAAGTGCTGCACTCAATATGCCAGCAAATTTGGAAAACTCAGCAGTGGCCACAGGACTGGAAAAGGTCAGTTTTCATTCCAATCCCAAAGAAAGGCAATGCCAAAGAATGCTCAAACTACCGCACAACTGCACTCATCTCACACGCTAGTAAAGTAATGCTCAAAATTCTCCAAGACAGGCTTCAGCAATACATGAACTGTGAACTTCCTGATGTTCAAGGTGGATTTAGAAAAGGCAGAGGAACCAGAGATCAAATTGCAAACATACAATGGATCATAGAAAAAGCAAGAGAGTTCCAGAAAAACATCTATTTCTGCTTTATTGATTATGCCAAAGCCTTTGATTGTGTGGATCACAATAAACTGTAGAAAATTCTGAAAGAGCTAGGAATACCAGACCACCTGACCTGCCTCTTGAGAAACCTGTATGCAGGTCAGGAAGCAACAAATAGAACTGGACATGGAACAACAGACTAGTTCCAAATAGGGAAAGGAGTACATCAAGGCTGTATATTGTCACCCTGCTTATTTAACTTCTATGCAGAGTACATCATGAGAAACACTGGGATAGAGGAAGCACAGGCTGGAATCAAGATTGCTGGGAGAAATATTAATAACCTCAAATATCCAGATGACACCACCCTTATGGCAGAAAGTGAAGAACTGAAGAGCCTCTTGATGAAAGTGAAAAAGGAGAGTGAAAAAGTTGGCTTAAAGCTCAACATTCAGAAAACGAAGATCATGGCATCCAGTCCCATCACTTCATGGGAAATAGATGGGGAAACAGTGGAAACAGTGTCAGACTT
>NW_011495021.1:662837-666029 GCF_000754665.1 Bison bison bison
ATTTATGCTTTTGAATTGTGGTGCTGGAGAAGACTCTTGAGAGTCCCTTGGACTGCAAGGAGATCCAACCAGTCCATCCTAAAGGAAATCAGTCCTGAATATTCATTGGAAGGACTGATATTGAAGCTGAAACTCCAATACTTTGGCCACCTGATGCGAAGAGCTGACTCATTTGAGAAGACCCTGATGCTGGGAAAGATTGAGGGCAGGAGGAGAAGGGGACAGACAGAGGATGAGATGGTTAGATGGCATCACTGACTCAATGGACATGGGTTTGGGTGAACTCCAGGAGTTGGTGATGGACACAGAGGCCTGGCGTGCTGTGATTCCTGGAGTCACAAAGAGTTGGACACAACTGAGTGACTGAACTGAACTGATCTTCTGGACCATAGTTAAAAGAGGGAAGTACAAGCATAGCCCACTAGTCTCCCTGGTGAAGGATGTGGAGACTGGAGACTGATGTGGTTAGGTTCTGAGGGGGACAGTATGTGAAACAGAATGGACATACAAAGTGAAAAAGCTAAAAATTCTCGATAAGGGTCCCATTGAGTTTGTTGCTGAATAATAAAGCTGCATGTATTTGATGAAATTCCATGAACTGAGAACGTAATTAAAGGGATTTATAAGTGGAACACCTCCCAGAGCTCCCACAATTAAGAGAAATTTTGCATTTAATTTAGTACTGGAATGAAATTAGACCTAGAGTAAAAGCTACTTTACACTTGCCATAGTGAAGCTTAAACCAAGCCTTTAAAATTCATAATTAACTACTTGCCCCAAAAGCACGTCTTTAATTGCTGTGCTCTGCCGCTCATTTGTGTCCTACCCTTTGCGACCCTATAGACGGCAGCACGCCAGGCTGCCCTGTGTTTCACTGGCTCCCGGAACTTGCTCAAACTCTTGTCCATCAAGTCAGTGATGCCATCCAACCATCTCATCCTCTGTGGTCCCCTTCTCCTCCTGACTTCAATTTTTCCCAGCATCAGCTTGTTTTCCAGTGAGTCAACTCTTCACATTGGGTGGCCAAAGTATTGGAGTTTCAGCTTCAGCGTCAGTCCTTCCAATGAATATTCAGGGCTGATTTCCTTTAGGATGGACTGATTTGATATCCTTGCAGTCCTAGAGACTATCAAGAGTCTGCTGCTGTTGCTGTGGCATCACAAATAAAAAGTATCAATTCTTCAGCACTCAGCCTTCTTTGTGGTCAAATTCTCACATCCGTATATGACTAATTAAAAAACCATATGATTTTTTGACAATAAGAACCTTTGTTGGCAAAGTAATGTCTCTGCTTTTTAATATTCTGTCTGGGTTTGTCATAGCTTTTCTTCCAAGCAGCAAGCATCTTTTAATTTCATGGCAACAGTCATCTTCTACAGTGATTTTGGAGCCCAAGAAAACGAAATCTGCCACTGTTTCCCTTGTTTCCCCATCTATTTGCCATGATCTTAGTTTTTTGAATGTTGAGTCAGGTTTTTTCACTCCTCTTTCACCTTCATCACGAGGCTCTTTTAGTTCCCCTTTGCTTTCTACCATGAGGGTGGTGTCATCTGCATATCTGAGGTTATTGATATTTCTCCCGGCAATCTTGATTCCAGCTTGTGCTTCATCCAGCCCAGCATTCCATATGATGCACTCTGCATCTACGTTAAATAAGCAGGATGACCATATACAGCATTGACGTACTTCTTTCCCAATTTGCAACCAGCCCGTTATTCGTGCCTGGTTCTAACTGTTGCTTCTTAATCTGCATACAGGTTTCTCAGGAGGCAGTTAAGGTGGTCTGGTATTCTCATCTTTTTAAGAATTTTCCAGTTAGTTGTGATCCATACAAAGGGTTTGGCACAGTCAGTGAAGCAGAAGTAGATGTTTTTCTGGAATTTCCGTGCTTTTTTCTACGAACCAACTAATGTTGGCAATTTGACCTTTGGTTCCTCTGCCTTTTCTAAATTCAGCTTTACATCTGGAAGTTCTTGGTTCAGTAGTATGGAAGCCTGGCTTGAAGGTTTCTGAGCATAAACTTGCTGGCATATGATGTGAGTGCAATCGGGCAGTACTTTGAATATTGTTTGGCATTGCTCTTCTTTGGTATTGAAGTGAAAACTGACCTTATCCAGTCCTGTGGCCACTGCTGAGTTTCCCAAATTTCCTGAGATATTGAGTGCATCACTTTAACAGCATCATCTTTGGGGATTTGAAATAGCTCAGCTTGAATTCCATCACCTCTACTAACAGAGTTTGTAGTAATGCTTCCTAAGGCCCACTTGACTTAACACTCCAGGACGTCTGGCTCTAGATGAATGACCACACCACTGTGGCTATCCAGGTTAATAAGACCCTTTTTGTATAGCTCTTCTGTGTATTCTTTCCACCTCTTCTTAATTTCTTCTGCTCTGGTAGGTCCATACCATTTCTGTCCTTTATTGTGCCCATCTTTACTTGAAATATTCCCTTGGTGTCTAATTTTATTGAAGAGATCTCTTGTCTTTCCCATTCTGTTGTTTCCTCCAATTTCTTTGCATTGTTCACTTAAGAAGGCTTTCTTATCTCTCCTTGCTATACTCTGGAACTCTGCATTTAGATGGGTATATCTTTCCTTTTCTCCTTTGCCTTTCTCCTCTCTCCTTTTCTCAGCTATTTTTAAGCCCTCCTCAGAAAACCATTTTGCCTTCTTGCATTTCTGTTTTCATGGGATGCTTTTGATCACCACCTCCTGTACAATGTTATGAACCTCCATCTATAGTTCTTCAGGCACTCTGTCTATCGGATATACTCCCTTGAGTCTATTCATCACTTCCACTGTATAATCATAAGGGATTTGCTTTAGGTCATACCTGAATGGCCTAGTGGTTTTCCCTACTTCCTTCAATTTGAACCCGAATTTTGCAATAAGGAGCTGATGATCTGAGCCACAGTCAGCTCCAGGTCTTGTTGTTACTGATTGTATAGAGCTTCTCCATCTTCGGCTGCAAAGAATATAAACAATCTACTTTCAGTATTGACCTTTTGGTGTGCAGAGTAGCCTCTTGTGTTGTTGGAGGAGGGTGTTTGCTGTGATTGACAGTGAAACATTCTTTGATGGAAGAAAATACAATCCAGCAGCCAACAGCATAATATTCAAAAATATCTATATTCCCCCCTTCCCAGAATACTAAGCATTCAAAGATGAAGCAAATTTGATCCATAATTAGG
>NW_011495021.1:666129-667703 GCF_000754665.1 Bison bison bison
CAATTCTAACAGACAAAGATGACATTACTCAACAAGAAATTTAAAATAGCTCTTATAAATATGGTAAAGGATTTAAAGAAAACAGGAACATAACAAGGAGAAAAGTAGAATATATAAAAGTGAAGTAAATGCACTTTTTTGGTTTTGGAATGAAAACTGACCATTTTCAGTCCTGTGGCCACTGCTGAGTTTTCCAAATCTGCTGACATATTCAGTGCATCGCTTTGCCAGCATTATCTTTTAGGATTTTAAGTAGCTCAGCTTGAATTCCATCACCTCTACTAGCATTGTTTGTATTAATGCTTCCTAAGGCCCACTTGACTTCACACTCCAGGATGTCTGAAAAATACAATATATAGATAAGAAATCCAAGTCATAGTTCTCAGTCCAGTTGTCACTCAGTCATGTCCAACTCCTTGAAACCCCATGGACCACAGCACGCCAGGCTTCCCTGTCCATCACCAACTTCTAGAGTTTACTCAAACTCATGCCCATTGAGTCGGTGATGCCATCCAACCATCTCATCCTGTCATCCCTTCTCCTCCCGACTTCAATCTTTCAAAGCATCAGGGTCTTTTCAAATGAGTCAGTTCTTTGCAGCAGGTGGCCAAAGTATTAGAGTTTCAGCTTCAGCATCAGTCCTTCCATTGAGCACCCAGGACTGATCTCCTTTAGGATGGACTGGTTGGATCTCTTTGCAGTCCAAGGGACCCTCAAGAGTCTTCTCCAACACCACAGTTCAAAAGCATCAGTTCTTTTGCACTCAGCTTTCTTTATAATCCAACTCTCACAGCCATACATGACTGTGTATGGACTTTGACTTTGACTTTGACTATATGGACCTTTGCTGGCAAAGTAATGTCTCTGCTTTTTAATATGCTGTCTAGGTTTCAATGGTCTCCTAAATAAAACAAAATTTCAGCTTCAAAAACTTGAAATATAAGACATAAATCATATTTCTTCTTCAACTTCTATCAATTGTTTCTCTGAAAATTGTCAGGTTCTATGGTTGAATTTCTGCAGTTGAGGTTCTACAGTTGAATTTCTTATAAAATAAGAATTTCACCAGATATACTTAAAGCACATTATATATTACAGAAGAAAAGATCAGTAAACTTGATGACAGAACAATAGTAACTTCAAGATGAAGCACACCAAGTGTGAAACCAGCAAGCAACAAACAATATTGCCCAGTAACCCATGAAGCAGAGTCAAGGAGCCCATCAAAGTGTATAATTGGAGTTCTGGCAGTTGGGACAGAAGATATGCAAACAAGAAATTGGCAAAGAATTATCCACATTTTTATGATATCCACATTTCATTTGATGAAAACTTTAACTTTCAGAACTAAGAGCCTTGACAAAATCAGTAAAAGAATGAATACAAAGAAAAAGAAAGCCATGTCAATGAATCACATTGCTTAAAATTGTGGCTAAAAAGTAAATCATAAAAAAATAAAATAAAAATTGTACAATGCCGGAACAAAGACCAAGAGAATACCAATTTCTCATGAAGAAAAAATTCACAAGAGAATAAAATGGAACATCTTTTTTAAAGAGCTAAAGGAAAAAATA
>NW_011495021.1:667803-671480 GCF_000754665.1 Bison bison bison
ATGATGGAGATAAATAATTTTTTCAGATTATCAATATTTGAGAAAATTCATTGCTAGCAGACTTGCACTATGAGTAATTTTAGAGGATTTAGAACAAAAACAGGAGGGTGAACACAGGAGATTATTGTTGTATGGTTCTGATACTACAGGTGAAAGTAGTATAAATTATTTGAAGTCAAATTGCCAAGAATTAAAGATGCATATTAAAAGTCCCAGAACAGTCACTAAAAATAAAACAAAGAGATATAGAAAACTGATCAACAGTGAAGGTAAAATTGTTATTAAAATATTCAACCCATTCTAAAAAATACCCAGAAAAACAGGAACTGAACACAGATGTAAAGTAGAAAACAAAGACCTAAGCGTTTTTATGCAAGCATAATGATAACTACATTAAATTTAACAGTATTATCACTCCAAGAAAAGGCTTATAGTAGACAATGTAAAAAAACTAATCATGAACTAACTACATGTTGTCTACAGGAAAGACATTTTTTTTAATTAAATTTATTTATTTTAATTAGAGGCTAATTACTTTACAATATTGTATTGGTTTTGACATACATCAACATGACTCCACCAGGGGTGTACACGTGTTCCCAATCCTGAACACCCCTCCCACCCCCTTCCCCATAAAAATATGGACACAGAGGTTAAAAGTTAAAAGATGAAAAAAGATACACCTTGCAAACACAGATCATAAGAATGATTAGTAGAAGTAAACTATAGGACTAGGAATATTGGCAGGAGAAAGGGAAGATATTTTATAGGAATGAGGGTCAATTAATCAAAAAGTCATAACACTCACTGTCTATGTGTATGCTTCAACCTGAAAACTTTCAAAGAAAAAATTGATAGAAGTTAAAGGAGAAATATGATTTATATCTTATATTTATATATGATATATGATTTATATCTTTGAAGCTGAAATTTTGTTTTATTTGGGAGACCGTTGAAAATTATGACTTGTAAATTGCCATGCCTGAGAATAAATTCAAGCCAAATATTTCAGAGAATAGGAATTATAAATGTGTTCAGTTTGATATGTATCCTCAGCTGTCCTTTTGCAGATAAAGGTGGTTTATCAGTTGTTTCCAAATATGTATAGTTTTGTGTGGTGTATTTACCAGTGTAATAATAGAGACATAGTAACAAAGTTAATAAGGTAGAAA
This sequence comes from Bison bison bison, assembly GCF_000754665.1. NCBI lineage: Eukaryota > Metazoa > Chordata > Mammalia > Artiodactyla > Bovidae > Bison > Bison bison. The sequence goes on from NW_011495021.1 coordinate 668,976, forward strand.
AAGTTGAAACATAGTTTGCAAATGGTTTCTAGACACATGGCTTTTGAAATGTTTGTCTTTTGGTTTAATTGCTTTTTTCCCATAGCCTGAACAAAACAGGGCTCCCCTAGTGACTCAGTGGTAAGAATCCACCTGCCAATACAGACACGTGGGTTCAATCCCTGGGTCAGGAAGATCTCCTAGAGAAGGAAATGGCACCCCACTCCAGGATTCTTATCTGGGAAATCCCATGGACAGAGGAGCCTGGTGGGCTACAGTACAAAATAGTCAGATAAGACTTAGCGACTAAACAACAACTAAAACGACGTTGAATTTGATTATTAGTTTTTTAAAAAATAAGTGTATTAAGTGTGGAAATTAAAAGAAATAGATGAAAGAGATCAAAGTCCCATTTAACTTTTTAGCCAGTCCACCTCTGCAGCAGGGTTGACTGTTTACAATTAAATCATAGACTATAAATTCTTAAAACATCTTTAAAGGCTCTAGTAAGTCTGCTGTTTATACTTATACCAGGGGGGTTTCCCTGGTAGCTCAGCTGGTAAAGAATCTGCCTGCAATGCAGGAGACCTGGGTTCAGTCCCTGGGTTGGGAAGATCCACTGGAGGAAGGCATGGCAACCTTAATATTCTTGCTTGGAGAATCCCCATGGAGAGAGGAGCCTGGTGGGCTAGAATCCATGGGGTCGCAAAGAGTCAGAAACGACTTAGCGACTCAGCACAGGTATGCTGTTTATATTAATTACTATTTTATTGGCTAGGCTAACTATGACTTGTGGTTTTTCTTGGGGATTTACATGGGAATTTTCTCCACAGGGAATTAAAGAGTACGTAAATACATTTTCCATTCTCTTAATTTTTAATTTTGTTATTTTATGTTTTATTTCTTTGGAATAGTGACCTACCAAGTAACAAGAATATTCTGTCTATAGAGTCTTTTCCTATCTAGTTAGAAAATTTCTAGGCTGACTTCAACAAATAAGAAACATTAAAAGTTAGTGTTCAGATTTTACCCTTCCCATTCCCAACAGAAAAGAAAAAGATGAAGACAGAATAGGGCAAAAAATATTTTTTTTACAGTTGTTAAAATGTATACAATAATTATAGCAGGCTTCCCTTGATAGCTCAGTTGGTAAAGAATCTGGCTGCAATGCAAGAGACCCCAGTTCGATTCCTGGGTCTGGAAGATCCACTGGAGAAGTGATAGTCTACCCACTCCAGTATTTATGGGCTTCCCTTGTGGCTCGGCTGGTAAAGAATCAGATAATTGTGAATTAATTTTAATATTCCTAATGAAAAGTTAAAATGTAAATTCATATATATTGGAATTCAAGGAATTACTAAAATAATTAATAAAACATACTGCTATTACTTCTTACACCATCATTAATAAATGTTATGTTCTGTATACATCTAGGAAAATATCTTTGATAATTAGCTGTAAACCTTATCTATGTTTTCAGGCTATAAGTGGCATAAAAATAAATTGTATGTTCATGGCTGTTCTCAGAATTCTTGAGGATAATTTAAATATACCTATAATACGAATGTGCTAAAACACATTATTTGAATCAGTTACACATATTCCAGATGAATTACTCTGACTTAGGATGAAACCAGCGAGTAACAAGTTCTCTTTTAATATTGCATGAACATTGAGTTCAAGCATCTCTATGACTCTTGTAGCACTCTATATTCTTTCCCTCCTTTCCTAAATTAAAAATATGACACAATAGTTGCACATTATATTTTAATGTAAGCTTACTGTGACAATCCACTATCTAAAAACATTAACTAGAGGTTGGTTATTTACAATAAAAAAATTAGATTTTAACATTTAAAATACAATTAGAATTTCACACACACACACACCTTTTTAAAAAAGAGTATTGAATAAAACATAGTAAAGCTCAGAAAAGAGATGAGCCACACCACCTTATCACTCATAGACATTTTACTCTCCAGAGAATAACCTGACTGATCACTGGCTGAAAGGGGTATTTAACCAACTCATACTCATATTCTCTGTCTCTGACCTCTTTTTCCCCCCGACCTTTTATGTCTCTGCTGGTGCTAAGTCACGTCAGTCGTGTCTGACTCCTAGCGACCCCATGGACTGCAGCCCACCAGGCTCCTCCATCCATCTGGCCATCCAAATAGTGATAAACTGCCTTATCCAAAGCTTTTCTGTATAAAACAAATGATTATACAAAAAACAGTTTCCTAATGTTTATATGAACAAATTAAAACTGTATATATCAATTTGAATTTCATTAGCTATCATTTAAACTAGAATTTGGATTCCATATTTGAAATACAGTGGGTTAAAGACAAATAGCATATTGAAAAGCAGAGACATTACTTTGCCAACAAAGGTCTGTCTAGTCAAGGCTATGGTTTTTCCTGTGGTCATGTATGGATGTGAGAGTTGGACTGTGAAGAAAGCTGAGCGCCGAAGAATTGATGCTTTTGAACTGTGGTGTTGGAGAAGACTCTTGAGAGTCCCTTG
>NW_011495021.1:671580-673413 GCF_000754665.1 Bison bison bison
TGTTCTTTGGAAGGAATGATGCTAAAGCTGAAACTCCAGTACTTTGGCCACCTCATGCGAAGAGTTGACTCATTGGAAAAGACTCTGATGCTGGGAGGGATTGGGGGCGGGAGGACAAGGGGACGACAGAGGATGAGATGGCTGGATGGCATTACTGACTCGATGGACGTTAGTCTGAGTGAACTCCGGGAGTTGGTGATGGACAGGGAGGCCTGATGTGCTGCGATTCATGAGGTTACAAAGAGTCGGACACGACTGAGCGACTGAACTGAACTGAAAGACAAATAGCAGTGGAGCAATTCCAATTATTCTATGAGATTAAAACAAAAATGACATCACAGGTATCTTTTGCTTCATTCCTCCTCTGTATTTGGAAATAATAATGAAACTTGTAATTGGATTAAGATAACTGGCAGGAGAAGCCATCAGGAAAGGAGGTAATTCTGGTTCCATTCACCTCTACTCCCATTCCTCTGTAGAAATGAACTGTTTTTATAGGCCAAGTAGGCTGTTTGAATTACTTTCATATTTCACATTATTTTAATAAAGATATATATTTAACCATAGATATTTTGAATAGCAAACTTAGTTCACCATGAATTATTATTTTTGTAAATGGGTTAGAATGTTTTAAAATAGTTTTTAAGACATTATTATATTAAAACATAGGTGACTTCATGGTTATACTGTAATAATTTAACTAATTTAATATCTAGAGAAAATAAAAGGAAATTTATTCATTGACATTCTGTATAAGAATAATTTTAATAGTAATAAATACATCATCCTAGATGATAAATGGAAAGTCATAACTTTATATAATAAATTGTGATAATTGATACACATATATTGTTTTTCTTGCAGATTATCCAAAGAACACGCGAAAGATGAAAACAACACTGCAAAAAGGTGAATGTTCATTTGTGTGCTCGTTAGTAGCATTTATATAAGGTACTTGGAAATTCAATTCTCAGCTTTCTCTGATAAGAGATTCATCATAAATCCACGTGATTTTTGAAATGGAGTTTTTGTTCAGTGGATATAATAAAAAAAGTAGAAACAATATGCATGATAGTTCATAAGGGAAGACTTAAGCTCTGTGTTTACTCATTTTCATGTGGTGTGCTGTCTGGTATGAGATCAGTAACAATCCGGAGCCACGCACCTGCTATTCTAACATCTCCCAAATAGTGGTTTAGATGTTGCTGTTCCTTCTTTAGTTCTCAGATGTCTCATCCTTTGATAACCCCAGCGGTGTGTGGCTCTAGCAAGTTTTGTTCAGTATTCTCCTGAGTGGATATGCCTTTGAGTTGTCAAAATCTACATGCAAAAAATATGTGGAGATATTTAACAATAAATAATGGCTTCTGTCAACATTATTTAGTGTTTACATATTTTTAATTTGGGGATTTAAGTAATTTTACTTATAGTTTTTAATTAAAAATAATTAAGTTTTGGTGAATATGTTGTAACAAGAAAGACATGCTTCTTTTTAATAAAGGTCTAGAAAATGACTTTACTCAATTACCATTCACAGCATTTACATAGGAATGAGAAACTAATTGAACAAAAAGAATGAAATTATTTAACTCATGACATGAAAATGAAAGAAAGTGAGCCACCAGGGAAGCCCTAAGACATGAAAGAGATACACAATTCAAAGTGAATTTTAGTTTTACTGACTTTGAGTTAATTATGTGAGAAAGAGCTGAAGAATTATACAACTCATTGATAAGCTTAAAATAGTTTATGGTCCAGAATTACAATCAAAATTTATAAAATAAATTCAGCAGCAAAGTTTGTATGGCCAACATAAGTAAATGTATTTATTTA
>NW_011495021.1:673513-685502 GCF_000754665.1 Bison bison bison
GTAAAATAACTTTCTATAAATATTGAATTAATTTTTGCAAAAGTGTTCACTACCTCAGTTAAATGAAATTCTTCCTATCTGTAATATCATATTTATAACTAGGCTTATTTGTCGATCAAGTAAGAGATGATATCTTTGATATTTAAATGTTAGGATTTTTTTTTTCAAAAATGTAGAATTAGGAAAAAATTATATGCAGGGAAAAGTTACTAGAAAATTATGCTACTTAATTTATATTTAATGATTCAGAATTGATTCTATTTTGATCCTACATATGAAAGAGAATAAAGCTATCAATTCTATTCACATTTAAAAATGGTCAGATGCTGAAATTAATCAATAATGAAGACCTTTAAACATACTGATTTGAAGTTAACTTTGTTACATACCTCGTAGCATCACCATCAGAACAGTTACAGAGGCAATGGAGATTCTCTACAACCCACCTTGTTTGCTTCAGATAGTTACCAAGTTGGCAGCTTGGAACAAAAGTTAGGAGTGAGAATCATGTGGCTTATGGAAGTTGGTATATAGCTTAAAGCTTGCATTCTAGGTTTTAACTGAGCATCAATTTAGAGCAACAACTGTATATACAGATTCAATACAAATATTAAAACTTTATTTATCTGAGGAATACTGGAATGAATTTCTTAATTTTTAATCATAAATATTTTAAGCTGTAGGCCTAAGCAGAATAATTTTACAAGTATGCAATATCAATTAATAAAATAAAATCTGTCCTACAATGGGGTCTCATATAAATGATAGCAACTTCCAGTTGTATAATTCCTTAATTACATTTCAGGATAATTTATTACCATTTTCTCATCTTTATAGTCAATATTTTTTTACCTACTCCCTTTTGTTAAGCATAGAATTCTTATATTATTTGTTAATATGATTTAAAGTTTTATAAGAAGTACATACTAAGACCTAAACAAATCAACTTAGTGATCAAATGTATTTTTCTTTCTCTTATTGTATATTAAAAAAATTTAAGGAAGTAGGATTTTTCCTTATTTCATATATCATACTTAACCACAAATTGTTACCATGGAAATAATAGTAACAGTCACCTTAAGAAACAAGAGGCAGTAAACAGGGAACTAAATAATTTTCAAATTGGTACTTTGAGAAGTCATAGTAATAGATATTTTACTCTATATTAAAATATTATATTTTACTTAATAAAATAATTTTTTCATGCAGATTGATTTTTCTACTGTTTCAGAAATCGTTAACATTATTAAATACATGTTCTTTTTAAAATAAACACTCATGAATATTGTTTCCTTGAGATGGATACAACATGCTTTAAGATGTGAAAAGATTGTGCGGTTCATTTTTGCCTTCATGGGCAGCAGCACAGAGGGCAGAAAATGGGGAAGCTCGAGCTTTCCCCTGAAAATTCAAGCACAATATATCTTGCAATCATAATTTTGAAAATAATTTGAAGCTCTTCTTTCTGAGTATGCATGTAAACAAGGCTTGTAATGTAAACCACAGTGGCATAACTTCTATGACAGCTGTGTTTAGCCTGGATTGGAGCACTATCAAAGATTGGGTATTAGGCTTTTTCAAAAGCCTCTCCAATCCCTGAACATGTATTTCCTTTCTGCCTCTGCACTATTGGAGTCATTCCAATGCCTGGAAGAAAAATAAGAGACACAGTGGTGGAGGATGTCATACCTAATACAGATATTGATTTCAGCATAAGAATTTAGGAGCTTCTAAGTATAGCCATGAAAGCCTCCACCCCGCCTCAAAACTTCTCTGTTTATAAAAATTGAAGCCATTCATAATGAAGCAGTACAGTATACTTTAAAATTAGATTACACATCTGAAAATTATGAAATTTGTGGATCTTTCCTAAATGTAGATGCACATAAGGTTAACAAAAATAAATAAACCAAATTTTTGCCATAATACTTTACACTTCCAAACCAAGGGTAATCAAACCCCAATATCTTTTATTCTCTCAATATATGAAAAAGTTGATAGTTAATGTGCTAACTATGAGAAATTTAGAACTTGAAATTCCAGTAGACTCAATGTATGATCGTTGTACATACATTGTTCTAAATGTCAAAGTGGATAAAACACAGTTACGGATAATGTTATATTTTACCTTTTATCTTTATCTTTTCATATGTACTCCTTAAATAACTTCAACTTAACCAGTTGTTTATATTTTTAATTAACATAATTAAATTACTCAAAAAAAGAATACTACTTTCTTATGTTTTAATAATTTCTAGAAAAGCCAGATTACTGCTTTTTGGAAGAAGATACTGGAATCTGTCGTGGTTATATCATTAGGTATTTTTATAACAATCAATCAAAGCAGTGTGAACGTTTCACATATGGTGGGTGTCTCGGGAATCTCAACAACTTTGAATCACTAGAAGAATGCAAGAACACCTGTGAAGACACATGTATGTTTATTTCTCATCTCCTTTTACTTCATTTTATAGGTATTCTTTTTAAAATAAGACATCTTAAAGGATGTTCAGGTTTACCCAGATTTTGCTGCAGCCATGCAAGTGAAGATCCCTTGTATTCACTCTAAATCTGATATAAACTAGTCACTATCTTAATTTTTTTAAGAAATAGAGAATTAACAAATTTATGTGTGCTAAATTCTTTGTCGTGTCCAATTCTTTGTGACCCTATGAACTGTAAACCCCAGGCTCTGTCCGTGGGGAGTGGGTTGCCATGCCCTCCTCCAGAGGATCTTCCCAACCAGGGGTCAAACCCGTGTCTCTTATGTCTACTGCATTGGCAGGTGGGTTCTTTACCAGTAGCGCCACCTGGGAAGCCCTAAGAAATTTATAGTGGAAATTATTTTCATCGAAAAAAAAATTTGTAGGTTAGATTATTTAATTTTCCTTTCTGAGAATACTGTAGTAAAATTTAGGCACAAGAGTAGGACTGCTAAAATCCCTTAGGTTTATAACAATTTGAGGGAAAATGGTTCTTTGGAAACTACCACTGAAGATCAGTTTTATCCAGCTATAAAATTAATTAAAGGAGTGACTTAAACATTAACTGTTACCCCCTTTTGTTTTGACAAAGAACATCAAAGATACTCATGGAAATATTATAAGATATATGTATAGATAGGTTTAAAGATTCACCACTGTTCACCACTTCCCAGGTGGCTCTGGGTAAGAATCCAGTTGCCAGTGCAGGAGATACAGGAGACTCAGGTTTGATCCCTGGGTCAGGAAGATCCCCTGAAAAAGGAAATGGCAACCCACTCCAGTATCTTTGCCTGGAAAAATCCCGTGGGCAGAGGAGCCTGGCAGACTACAGTTCATAGGGTCTCAAAAGTCAGATGTGACTGAGCAAATGAGCATGCAGCACAATTTAACAAAGCAATGTAAATAAAATTTCTAGACATTTACTTTTCTAAACACAACTTCTGTGCTTTGTTTTATGTGTACAGTTATGAGCTTGTGACAATGTCCTCTATTTTAATTGGCTGTATATGTTTTCCAGTGAATGATTTCCAGGTAGATGATCATAAAATCCAGGATAATGCTATGAATAATGCCTCCTTGACTCCCCAGCCTAGCAAGGAACCCAGCTCCTTTGGTAAGACTCTGTTTCAATTACTGCCAGAAAAATATTATCATGGTAACAATAGAAGAATGTGTATGAGAACTATGTTTTTTAGAAAATTATACCTCTTGTTCTTTAATTATAGATCTGATGAAATATTGAGTATTTCAGTATTTATTTCAGTATTTATACTGAATATTTCAGTATTTGTATCAGTACTATTATTTCAGAAATAATAGTAGATGAAATACTGAGATTCAAAACTGCTTAAGATCTTTAGTCCCAGAAAAATGATAATTTTCCTAATCTATTTTAAAGTATGCTTTGAAGTAAGTTTTTGATTACATATCACATGAAAACTTTTACATGATACTTAACTCTATGCTAAATTTATCTTGTAACATAATAGCTAGGGGTTATCAGCTTCAGTGCCTAATTGTAAATGTTTGCAATGGCAGCCTAGAATGGTCTTAAATTGAGCCTAGCATTGGCCTAGGTCTCTGGTGTCAGTCACAGGAGAGATTAGGAATTTGGTGACTAACCATCCCTAAGGTTAAGTCACCCTGAGGGACTTTTCTTTTGGAAGTATGCAGAACTCTTTTTCTGGACTCTATCCTGTCAACATATTTGTAGAATTTAAAGAAACATACAGGAAATATGCCCGCAAAAATGCAGAACTGTGAAAATTCTGGGAAACATAACCAGACATAACAAATATCTAGACAGAAACCACCCGAAAAGTTGGAAGTTAATGGGACGAATGTAAGGTCCTTACTAAATTTAAAAAGTCACATGTGCTCTTTCAGAAACTGAAGATTTTGCTTAGAAGCAGTCCATATAAAATTGTTAAATGTAAAGTTTGCATTGTTCAAAGAGTTCTGTGACATTAAAATTGCAACTTTAAGGTGAAAAGAGACATACTGTCTCCACCCCAGTCATGCGTCAGAAACAGATGGGGTTCCGAATGTCTTTGAGCATCTTTCTTTACAAAAAAAACAAATAAGCAAGCAAAACTTCTGCCCAGATGGATTTAAGAGACTGTAATACTGACTGATTTGTCTAGAATGAGGAATATAGACCTACATTGACCTGATTGTGTCTATGGACTTGTTTCAGCCCTGAAGGCAATACATTAGAAGTCCCACACTGTGACTTAGAAGGATTGGAAAGAGTAAGATGTGAGACCTAAGAGAGAACGTTATGTATGCTCTTGGTGCTTGAAACACTGTCCTGTGAAAGGAGAACTAAATTCTGTACGTGCCTCACTCAGCCCTCTCTATTTCAGTCTTCCCTATTCACATACCAGGACGTGGTTCTTTATCTCCCTCAACCCAGCCAAAGAATCAGGTTTATTGAATGAAATCTAAAGCACAGATCTCTTTCTATAAAAGTGTTTCTTTTTAATGTGAGGTCTTCAAAAATGGATGAGTGCTTCAGGGACTAACGTCCCCAAATTGTAGGCACTGACGCAGTGTTCCAGCAGCACTTGAGATGTCATAGGAAAGGAAAGGAAAGTGAAGTCGCTCAGTCGTATCCGACTCTTTGCGACCCTGCGGACTGTAGCCCACCAGGCTCCTCCATCCATGGGATTCTCCAGGCAAGAATACTGGAGTGGGTTGCCATTTCCTTCTCCAGGGGATCTTCCCGACCCAGGGATCGAACCCAGGTCTCCTGCATTGCAGGCAGACACTTTAACCTCTGAACCACCAGGGATGCTCTTGAGATGTCATAAAAGGTATGCAAAATTTCAGAGGGAATTAGACCCTATGGTACATTCAAAATGCTTTCAGGTCCTTAGATTTTATAATTAGAGCAGTGAGTTCAATACCAAATGAAAAGAGCCTAATTTTTAAATACTACTTTGTAATAATGATAATCCTAAGTATCTTTGTACTTCTAATTTTTTATCTGTGAAATTACTTAGAAGTACAAAGATACTTAGGATTATCATTATTACACATTGTTTCTTTGTGTCCTTCCAGCCCTGTGTCTTTCAGTGACATTTTATTTTATCCAATTAAATATCCCATGATGAAAAGCACACTAACTCTTATTGCTGTGAAAGATGTGAAAGTTAACAACAAATATATTATTGAATGTAAAGGTACGTGTGATAAATATATCTACATGTGAAATTAGTTTTTAATGTGTTTCAATTATTTTTGTTTGGGTTACTTTACTAATTCAAATAGAGATCATTAGTTATTTACCATTAAAGTGAATAGAGTAGGTTAGGAGATGGTTTTGCCTTCGAGTATAATACTTGATTTTTAGCAGGCATACTAGAAAAACAGAAAGGGGAAAATACAGAAATGTGAGAAAATAATGTTTTAAATACTGTCTACTAAATGCCCTCCCTAAGTTTTTATGTAGATGCACATTAAAAAGTATATTAAACAAATTAATAGTTTTAAAAGCATATCATTAACTAAGGAAGCAGTAACATTCACACCATAAATTTAAAGCGAAACAATGTTAAAAGAGATTTTTTTAATTTCAAATAATAGACATTTAATTTCAAATAATAGACATTTGAGGGATAGTTCTTTCATAGTAACTGCATTTAAAATTAGGGCACATGGTCTCCCTTTTTGTTTAGAGAACTATTTTATTTTGGGGGGTTTGTATTTGCTTCAAAATCTAAATTCCTCTAGCTATTTTGACCCCTAACCCTCTTTTCCTGGGAGGGGTTCTCTTATCTTTTGTTTTGTAGCATTCCTAATTTAAAACATGAAACAATGTTGCAATAACTTCTCTCTGGTGGCTTAAACATGTAAAGGATGACAATGAAGCTCTGCCTCTAATCTTCCTAAAACCTACATGATCCCATGTCTGCTCCATCCAAGATGAGGCAGGTGGAGATGCAGCTGTTCCTTTCCATCATCTAAGACCTAGATGATCCCTCCTCCATCCCATCCAGCAGCAGACTGTAGGAAGGCAATTGTGCCCCCACCCTTCCAAAACCTAGATTATCCCTCCCTCGACCCTTCCAAAGGCTTTGTGGAGGTCTATAAAGACACTCTTGATATTCCAAATCAAAAAGTATTACATCCATCACTGCTTGCAATTACATTAATACATGTTACAATAATTTAAGAAACTACAGTTCAATGTTTACAGTAAAACCTTGCTGAAGGTTTTAGCAAATGTAAAAGGTTCTCTGTAGTGTTAGATTCTTTTGAAAAGATGTAAATCCTTTAAGATTTTGATTCAGCATACAGCAATAGAATATGCCCCACAGTACAAATAGAATAGCATTCATTTAAAATTTTTGTCATTGAAAACAATCCTTGGGTATTTGAATATTCCAAAAATACAGTGAGATTGTGTTATTGTTAAGTGAAATATTTGCAAATATAATTTTAATGTTTCTCTTTCTGATGATGATAGAAAAACACTTTTTAGAAATATTGTTGAATGTTACTAGAAAATGATTTGGTAATTCTTAAAACTGCTATTCTCAACCACAATGTTGCAAATTAGCATGAGAATATGTTTTTTCCAGTGAACCTTCTTGACTTAAGATATTTGAATGCTTATTAAGCACAAGTGTTAGTCGCTCAGTTGTGTCCGACTCTTTGCGACCCCATGGACTGTAGCCCGCCAGGCACCTCTCCAGGCGAGAGTACTGGAGTGGGTTGCCATTTCTTTCTCCATATTAAGCACAACTGAGGTTTAATTTTCTCCTTTCATTTCTGTATTTCAATATTAATAGGCTCCTACATTGCAAGCAGAGTCTTTACTGTCTGAGCCACCAGGAAAGCCCAATAGGCTACACGGGTGACCTCAAAGATTGAAACATGCTCTTCCTTAAAGAGGATTTTATAAATGTTTTGTAAGCATGCCCCTGTGCACAAGTGAGAGAAAATTATTTGAGTTTGATTTATTATTCTGAATTATGAGGATCTCCTTGTTGTTACAAGAAATGTATCCTCCATACATGCAGGAGAGAAATAATTCTAACACAATATCTCTAAATGTATGCAGTTCTGTGTATGATCTTCAGGATGAAAGACTGTCACAACTGCTTCTTGACTTTCTTGGTGTGATTGGCACTATAATAGAGTGGATAAGAGAAATGACTCTGCGTCTGAAGACTTGGGCTCAAATCCCATTTCTTCCACTTACCGCCTGTGCAACCTTAAAATAATTCTTAACCTCTCTGAACCTTACTTTTTCCTACTACAAAATGAGGATGGTAGTAATATAGTGCTTACCTCATAGGCTTTATTGTAAGGTGAAATCATTCAATATACATAGCTTGCTTAGGACAGTGGCTGATACCTCTTCATTGCTACATAAATATGATTCATCATTTTTAACCCATATGATTCAGAGCAATACAAGCCTTAGTTCCCAGGCCTTAGTTTCTCACCTCTAAAACAAGTCTTTGTAAGTTCCCATTTGCAGGAAAAGGTGATACTTCAGCCACTTATAAAATCTCTAATTATTCAGATAAAGTGCTTCAGCACATATACTATATATAAATGATAATCAACTTTTATTTTTTTAATTATGTTTTTAATTTATTTATTTTAATTGGAGGCTAATTACTTTACAATATTATATTGGTTTTGCCATACATCAGCATGAATCCGCCACAGGTTTTAAAAGAGAATTCACAGTAGAGCTAAATTAATACTTATATGGAAACTTAAACAGTTCAAATGTGTTTCCTAGAAACAAATTAAAGAATACTGGTATGAAGTATTGTGGGGCCTTGGGACAAAAGAATTTTGAGTAATTTTTCTTTACATTTTATAATATTTCCAACTTTATAGATTTTCAGAGTTCTGCCGCCGTTTTCCCATTTATTAAAGACTGAGCATTTGGTAATCACTTTTGATCACTTCTCTCCAGTCATTAAATTTTATTACTTTCTCTGATGAAATGTCCATTCTCATCTTTTCCATTTTCAATCTTACCTGTTTTGTTCAGTCTATTGTTCCTTGATGTTTAGATTACCTCAACAATCATATGTCATCCAAACTGGGATGCTAATGAAAGTAGGATGCTAAAAATCATTTATTTATTTACAATATATATTTACAGATAGAAAATTAGGATTGTGATTTTGGCAGATAAATAACAGTTTTATTTTAAAGTGTATTACAATTTTTCAAAAATCATATATATGTTGGAATATGATATACCAAAAAAATAAGTATGAACCAGTGCTAGCTCAGGCAAACCAGACGTTACAGACCATTCAGTTCAGTTCAGTTCAGTCGCTCAGTGGTTTCTGACTCTTTGTGACCCCATGAACCGCAGCACACCAGGCTTCCCTGTCCATCACCAACACGCGGAGCTTGCTCAAACTCATGCCCATTGAGTCGGTGATGACACCCAACCATCTCATCCTCCCTCTGTCGTCCCCTTCTCCTCCCACCTTCAGTTTTTTCCCCTTCCATAAGAAAGACTTCTTCCTCTCTCTCCCCCTTGGCTTTTTATTTTGATTCATTTAATAATTAAATTGATTTTTGTGTCAGCTCTGACTTACTGACTAGATGGCAAGTTTTTTTAAAGGAAGGAACAATGGATTTTGTATTTTGTAGACTCCCCTCCTCCAGTGTTTATCCCACTGTTAGGCACCAGAGAAATGACTTATATATTTTTATTTATTAATTTTGTAATCCACAGTTACAACAGAAAGAACAAATGATGGTTAGAAGAATGCTGATCACACTTGCTGATGTGTTTTTGAACATCGTTGGCATTCATGCTCCATGCTCATTCTAGGATTATATACCATTTTATGCATATGCTAATAATTGTGCTTTTGATATTTCTTTAATATTTATATGGCATGTGTACAGATGGCTTCCATTCTGTACCGTTAATAACCTTTGAATAACATTTAATATTTATACAGAGAGAGTTAATATATTCCTCTCCATATATCTCTTTGGTAAATGTCTAAATAGCAAAGAAAAACTAATGTTTTCAAGTATTCATATTGGTTCTGAACTTTTAGAGTAGACCTGACTCATTCATGAAAAAAGTGAGTTATTCCGCTTCTCATAACTGACATTCTTCTGTATATCAACTGCAAATAGCTGTCTTGGGACTACTCCAGTTACATGATATTTTGGAAAAAAAAAAACAAAACAATCTTTGAATATATTTAAAAGACTATTGCCAACCCAGTCTGATACTTGTTGTCTGGCTGAGAAAAGGAACATCTCTATACCTGACCTAGTCCTGTGTTGCTTCCTGGCAGCCTCCAGTCAAGGGAGAGTGACTGGGTGGTATTCTGAAGGCCATTTGGGTACCTGGAACTCTGTCTTTCTCCTGACTGTATTCAATGTATGACATAGTGCCAGATTCCATATATATGTATATATATATACATATTATATATATATATATATATACACACACATTTGTGGAAAAAATGGGTAGAAAAAAACACACAACACACAGATCTTTTAAATTTTTTTTGCTCATTAGCCTTCTGGAAGAGGTATTACACTCACAAATTACCTGCCTGACACCAAACACCATTACTGATATAGTCGATTTAATATTTGAAAGATAATTTTGTCACCTATTTGGCCTCTTGTTGAAAATTTGATTATATAAAGAACAATATTACAACCACACTTTGGAAAGAAAATAATCCCCATCAAGTAAAGAGTTATGCATGTAGCTGTATACCACAGTTAATCACTAAGCACTGTCAACAACTCTTGAAAACCCCAATCAACAAATTATATCCATAGTCCCCCAAAATATCTTATTTTTCATATGGTGTTCTCAGATCAAAAGACACAGAAACTTCCCTCATAATCTAAACATGTCTATATGATGAATCTGGTGCCATTGAGCGGGCTTTACAAAAATAGATAAAAACTTGTGGTAAGTATCCATCAGATCTCCTGCTTCCTGGCAGGAGTGAGGTGAGAAATAAAAATGTAGCACTGCATCTCTGCCAAGATGGCGGCCATCCAAACACAGTCACCCTAGGTGACCACTGACTACGTTTTGCCAATCCTTTTCTTCCTGGCCCATCTCTGGTTTTAACAAGGATAAATTTTTTTTTTTTACCATAAGATTCTGTTTAAGATTCCTCCAGAGAAGTGTTACAGATGCCTTTAAAAGAGAAAATTCACAGACCTCCATTTTGTGAGTATTAATTTTATATGAACAAGTAAAATGGTAGGAATAAACTTCTTAGGCATGTGACCATTATACAACTCTCAGTCAAGCTTCAGTTCAGTTCAGTTGCTCAGTTGTGTCTGACTCCTTGTGACCCCATGGACTGCAGCTCACCAGGCCTCCTTGTCCATCACCAACTCCCGGAGCTTACTCACACTCATGTCCATCATGTTGGTGATGTCATCCAACCGTCTCACACTCTGTTGTCCCATTCTTCCCCTGCCTTCAGTCTTTCCCAGCATCAGGGTCTTTTCCAGTGAGTCATTTCTTGGCATCAAGTGGCCAAAGTATTGGAGTTTCAGCTTCAGCATCAGTCCTTCCAATGGATATTCAGGGCTGATTTCCTTTAGGATTGAGTGGTTGGATCTCCTTGCAGTCCAAGGGACTCTCAAGAGTCTTCTCCAACACCACAGTTCAAAAGCATCAATTTTTTAGCACTCAGCTTTCTTTATAGTCCAGCTCTCACATCCATACATGACTACTGGAAAAACCATGGCTTTGACTAGACAGAGCTTTGTTGTCAAAGTAATGTCTCTGCTTTTTAATATACTGTCTAGATTGACCATTGCTTTTCTTCCAAGGAGCAAGTGTCTTAATTACATGGCTGCAGTCACCATCTGCAGTGATTTTGGAGCCCAAAAAAGGTAAAGTCTGTCACTGTTTCCATTATTTCCTCATCTATCTGCCATGAAGTGATGGGACCAGATGCCTTGATCTTAGTTCTCTGAATGTTGAGCTTTAAGCCAACTTTTTCACTTTCCTCTTTCACTTTCATCAATAAGCTCTTTAGTTCTTCACTTTCTGCCATAAGGATGATGTCATCTGTGTATCTGAGGTTATCGATATTTCTCCTGGCAGTCTTGATTCCAGCTTGTGCTTCATCCAGCTCAGCATTTCTCATGATGTACTCTGCATATAAGTTAAATAAACAGGATGACAGTATACAGCCTTGATGTACTTCTTTCCTGATTTGGAACCATTTTATTGTTCCATGTCCAGATCTAACTGTCGCTTCTTGACCTGCATACAGATGTCTAAGGAGGCAGGTCAGGTGGTCTGATATTCCCATCTCTTTCAGAATTTTCCACAGTTCGTTGTGATCTACACATTCAAAGGCTTTGGTATAGTCAATAAAGCAAGGGTAGATGTTTTTCTGGAACTCTCTTGCTTTTTTGATTATCCAGTGGATGTTGGCACTTTGATCTCTGGTTCCTCTGCCTTTTCTAAAACCAGCTTGAACATCTGGAAGTTCATCCACATATAAATA
>NW_011495021.1:685602-686184 GCF_000754665.1 Bison bison bison
TTTCACTTTTCACTGTCATGCATTGGAGAAGGAAATGGCAACCCACTCCAGTGTTCCTGCCTGGAGAATCCCAGGGATGGCGGAGCCTGGTGGCCTGCCGTCTATGGGGTCGCACAGAGTTGGACATGACTGAAGCAACAGCAGCTTAGCAGCAGGGACTCAGAAGAATGAGCTTTCTAGTTTATCACTTATTAATTCTACTAAATAAATCTGACTGACTAGTGCAGATATGATCAGAGAGGGCATAAAATCCTAAAACTTTGGTCTATTTCTAGAATCTGCCCAGGTTGAACATCAGAACCCAATAATTCTTGCCCTTCAAATATTTGAGCTCTCTGTATGCTGTTTGACTCGGACTGTTACTTCCAAAACTTTTTAGCCTTATTGTTTGATAAACCTGCTTTGTTAGGTATCTTTCTCCTGTTCAGACTTATTAAATTCCAATTCCACTCATATAACTGAGGGTAAGAAGCATCTAAGATACTCTGAATCTGAGCTTCAAAGAAGACAGACTTTGAGACTCAAATATAAAGGAGAACTTGTGACTACTTTCATTTTACCTGAAAATAATTAAAATATCTT
>NW_011495021.1:686284-689241 GCF_000754665.1 Bison bison bison
AAAATATCTTTGCTTAATTATTTTTATTTTCTAGTTAGTTTTTAGAGTTTTTCTATGACATTCCATAACCATTAAGCCCATTGGCTTTATGGGCAGAAAACTGTGGGTTTAAATTCCAATTCTGCTATTTGCAGACTCTGCCTCTGGCCTTGAAAAAAATTATACCACTCTCAGCCTCAAGTTCCTCATTTGTTATATGTGAAGAGTAATATCTCATAAAGTTTTTATGAAGATTATGATGATTAAACTCAGTATTTAGCACAAATAACTCAAAGGTATTAATATTTAAGTTTTTTATGTTAATGGTATCCATGATTATCCATAATGGTATTATGATTATCTGGATAATCAACAGAGGTTTATAGCAGGAAAAAAATAAAATAATTAGGGGTACCATTTGTATACATTTTACTACATTTGTATTACATTTTATAATACAACTAAAGTATGTAACCTTGATTTGAAGTTTCTTCATTTAATATACTTAATACTATGATTACCTGAAATAACATAAACCATTTGTAAAATTCAAACATAATTATAAAACACCAATATATGTTTTATGTCTTTGGGTCTTATTTCTAATCAAAGGAATATCAAACCTGTGTTTCCAACTTAATCTTATGACTTGAGGTACGGATTTGTTATACTTTTAAATTTTGGTTCAGTTCAACATACTGAGTGTCTCCTATATGAGGATTTGTCACGCAGACTGGGAGTCTAATAATTATAAACAGAAGGTGGTTTTGTCCTTTATCAGCATGCATGGGAGATAGGGGCATATATAGATGTTTTCAGTGTCTACTATATGCTCAGACAGAGACCTGAACAAGTGTTAAGGGAGGACAAAGTCTTGATGTTGTACTTCCATTGAAGAATGTCAAAATTAAAATTTTCTGTCTTCTCAAAACTTGGGTTTTATCTTCTAACATCTTGGACTTGTTTGCCTAGATGCTAGCTAATCCACAGGCATAGCTCACAATTCCATCTTCGTTCAGAGAAATTTTCTGAAGTACGATGTTCAGTTGCTCAGCCATGTCAGAGTCTTTGTGACTCCATGGACTGTAGACTGGCCGGCTCCTCTGCCCATGGGATTTTCAGGCAAGAATACTGGAGTGGGTTTCCATTTCTTCCTCCGGGGGATCTTCCCGACCCAGGGATTGAATCTGTG
Organism: Bison bison bison; assembly: GCF_000754665.1. Classification (NCBI taxonomy): domain Eukaryota; kingdom Metazoa; phylum Chordata; class Mammalia; order Artiodactyla; family Bovidae; genus Bison; species Bison bison. The sequence continues at coordinate 687,456 of NW_011495021.1, forward strand.
TCTGCTGAGTCTCCTGCATTAGCAGGCAGATTCTTTTAACACTATGCCACCTGGGAAGCCATTTTCTAAAGTAAAGCCACATTGAAATAAAGCCATGATTACAAAATTACAAATTTGGAAGCTATTGACTATATTTTATAATATAATTACATTTCAAGATACATTAGAAAACATTCCATCTTCTAAGTCAACTAATCTAGAAATAATAGAATTTGCCTTCTCTCTATCTGTCTCCCAACCCACATTCACTCTGGTGCTTAACTTTAGCCATTGCTGCTCTAACTGCAGTAGTTAGGGTCCTCTTATACTCTGCTCTTTTCATGTCTCCTACTGGATTCAGCTGACACATACCTGGTTGAATTTGTTTTATGTATAAAGATAGATAATAATTGCCTCTTTTATCTTTTTATATGTTCAATCATTTATTAAGGTCTACATCATAAAATCAAATATGTTAGTATGCAAGGACCTTCTAATTTGGTCTGAATTTGCTGATAAAAGGAAGGATTTGGTACTCAGCTCCCTGAAACAATCTCAGAAGACAAAAAGCAATTTCTTCAACAAGTGATGAGGTGGTTCCTAAAACCTAAGTTGGTTGGTAAAATAGAAGCCTCAATATAGGCATGTAAAATAGTACACACGGACATCACCAGACACCGAAATCAGATCGATGATATTCTTTGCAGACAAAGATGGAGAAGCTCTATACAGTCAGCAAAAACAAGACCAGGAGCTGACTGTGGCTCAGATCATGAATTCCTTATTGCCAAATTCAGACTTAAATTGAAGAAAGTGGGGAAAACCACTAGACCATTCAGGAATGACCTAAATCGAATCCCTTATGACTATACAGTGGAAGTGAGAAATAGATCTAAGGGACTATATCTGATAGAATACCTGATGAATTATGGACAGAGGTGCGTGATATTGTACAGGAGATAGGAATCAAGACCATCCCCATGGAAAAGAAATGCAAAAAAGCAAAATGGCTGTCTGAGGATGCCTTGAAATAGCTGTGAAAAGAAGGGAAGCAAAAAACAAAGGAGAAAAGGAAAGATATACCCATCTGAATGCAGAGTTCCAAAGAATAGCAAGGAGAGATAAGAAAGCCTTCCTCAGTGATCAATGCAAAGAAATAGAAGAAAACAAATGAATAGGAAAGACCAGAGATCTCTTCAAGAAAATTAGAGATAGCAAGGGAACATTTTATGCAAAGATGGGCTCAATAAAGGACAGAAATGGTATGGACCTAACAGAAGCAGAAGATATTAAGAAGAGGTGGCAAGAATACACAGAAGAACTGTACAAAAAAGATCTTCACGGCCCAGATAATCACGATGGCGTGATCACTGACCTAGAGCCAGACATCCTGGAATGTGAAGTCAAGTGGGCCTTACAAAGCATCACTAATGAACCAAACCTAGTAGAGGTGATGGAATTCCAGTTGAGCTCTTTCAAATCCTAAAGACGATGCCGTGAAAGTGCTGCACTCAATATGCCAGCAAATTTGGAAAACTCAGCAGTGGCCACAGGTCTGGAAAAGGTCAGTTTTCATTCCAATCTGAAAGAAAGGTAATGCCAAAGAATGCTCAAACTACCACACAGTATACTCATTTCACACGCTAGTAAAGTAATGCTCAAAATTCTCCAAGCCAGGCTTCAGCAGTAAATGAACTGTGAACTTCCTGATGTTCAAGCTAGTTTTAGAAAAGGCAGAGGAACCAGAGATCAAATTGCCAACATCTGCTGGATCATCGAAAAAGCAAGAGAGTTCCAGAAAAACATC
>NW_011495021.1:689341-689940 GCF_000754665.1 Bison bison bison
TTTTTGATTATCCAGTGGATGTTGGCACTTTGATCTCTGGTTCCTCTGCCTTTTCTAAAACCAGCTTGAACATCTGGAAGTTCATCCACATATAAATACAATACAAACTACAAATAAATTGATAATGATAATAAACAATAAAACACAAATTGATAATACTAATTGATTTATTTAATGGCACATGTTTTTTGCTAACAGGAAAAAGTCTCTATAACATGATTTTGGTATGGACTGCTATAGGATAGGTTAGGAATGAGATAGGAACAGGTTAGAAAAGCTTGTGCCATTCTATGTTGTGTGTAATTCTTTTACTGCCCTTTTTCTATTTGAATGCTGGATAATCTTTACAGGAATGAGCTTGAAAAGCATTGATATAACATGTGTAGTGTAGGGGAATCTCAAATTTATCTTTCCTATGGAGAAGGCAATGGCAACCCACTCCAGTACTCTTGCCTGGAAAATCCCATGGATGGAGGAGCCCGGTGGACTGCAGTCCATGGTGTCGCTAAGAGTCAGACAGGACTGAGCGACTTCACTTTCACTTTTCACTGTCATGCATTGGAGAAGGAAATGGCAACCCACTCCAGTGTTCCTGCCTG
>NW_011495021.1:690040-706119 GCF_000754665.1 Bison bison bison
CTAAGAAAAAGGTAAATACAAATAGATGGGGAAACAGTGGAAACAGTGTCAGACTTTATTTTTCTGGGCTCCAAAATCACTGCAGATGGTATTGCAGCCATGAAATTAAAAGACGCTTACTCCTTGAAAGGAAAGTTATGACCAACCTAGACAGCATATTAAAAAGCAGAAACATTACTTTGTCAACAAAGTTCCATCTAGTCGAGGGTATCGTTTTTCCAGTAATCATGTATGGATGTGAGAGATGGACTATAAAGAAAGCTGAGCTCCGAAGAATTGATGCTTTTGAACTGTGGTGTTGGAGAAGACTCTTGAGAGTCCCTTGGACTGCAAGGAGATCCAACCAGTCCATCCTAAAGGAGATCAGTCCTGGGTATACATTGGAAGGATTAATGTTGAAGCTGAAACTCCAATACTTTGCCAAGAGCTGACTGATTGGGAAAAACCCTGATGTTGGGAAAGATTGAGGGCAGGGGGAGAAGGGGATGTCAGAGGATGAGATGGTTGGATGGCATCACTGACTCAGTGGACATGGGTTTGGGTGGACTCTGGAGTTGGTGATGGACATGGAGGCCTGGTGTGCTGCAGTTCATGGGGTCACAAAGAGTGGGACATGATTGAACAACTGAACTGAACTGAAATTAATACAGAATCAGAGATACCACATAAAGATTCAATGTAAGTACAAAATTAAAGGTTTACTGTATAAATTTTAAAGCTATTACATAAGCCAGTTTACATATAAAACTGGCTTTTGGAGCATCATCTTATAGTTTAGCAGTCATACTATATCAACTGCTATTCCTGGCAGAATATGAATCGATTCTGAAATCTGAAATCTATCATAGACCCTCTAAATGGAAGCTATCCAACTTGTTATTAATGGTGAAGTCAAGACAGTGCATTTGGTTATTAAATTCCCTTTGAAAATGAACAGAAGTCAGGTTAGTGTCTTTTATTCATCTTAAATTTCCACAAATTATAATCTAGACTAAAATATCACATTGTGCAACTACTTCAAAACCTTTATATTTTATTTCATTGTAGATATTAAAGTCTGGATTTTGAATAGGTAAGTGCCTTGTATTTATCTAGAATAAATATGTTAATTAAAAATAGTCCAGTTTATCTCCTGAAAGGGAGCAAAAAATTTCTATTTCTTCACCTTTAGAGATTGAATGAGATGATACTCAAGGACTCAATAAATCTGGAGCTATAATATCCTTGAGAAACCATATGCTTCATTATTTTAATTCTGTTTTTTATACTAGTTTAATTCAATGATAGTCTTAACTGCTTCAAGCAGTTAATGACTTTAGGAGAAATGACTAAATGACTTTAGGAGAAATAATTTATGTAGTGGGTATAATTCATGTTTCTGAAGAGTAATGTCCTTTAAAATCTTCCCAACTGATGGTGATTTATTGCATTATTAGAACATAATTTTTTTTTAATTTGAAATATTGAGTTGGCCAAAAAGTTCATTTGAGGCTTTTCATAAGATGTTATACAAAAACCCAAATGAAAAAGAAAAAGAAATCTTTGGCTTACCCAATACAGCCTTTTTAGTGATTAATTTCAAGCTGTAACTCCCTATCAAAATGTTATTATCTCTCTACATTAACTTGGGTCAAATGTGAGTTGAGTCTGATGATCTCTTTAGGTAGTGATTAAAATAGGACAGACAGATGAAATAGTCATCAGATCAGTCATGGAGAAATACTTTCTGAGTGGGAGCTGCTATGTGGTAAGAGAGACAGTTAAGTCTGCACACCAGATCCCAGACTGTGAGAAGCAGCATTCCACATGTCCTCTGATCCAGAAGTCACAAAGAGTTTCAGGCAGAGGTAATCTGATGCTTGAGGCAGTTCAGCAGGTAGTGAAACTCTTTGATGAACCTGTACTGTCAACTGTCTGCTTGCTTTCAAACTTATCCCCTGCATTATTCTTGCTCTTTCCCTTGGTTTCTGAGTAGTTTGGTCAGTGGCAAACTGTTGGAAGACTGGGTGACTAAAGGAAAACAGAGAAGTACGTCTCTCCACCAAAACTGTGGAATATTCTCCATGGTTTCAGATGAGACCATATGAGAACATGGAATATTCTCCATGTTCTGGGTGGTATGGCCATAGACGCTCCATGGTTTCGGATCCCAGTGGAGAGACTGTTTTGGTTCTAGCTTTCAAGTGATGTTCCAGGCTCCTGGTATGATAGCAGAGGCACATTCCTTGTTACCCTTAATCTTGGAACTATAGCCCCAGATATACTATGCCAATTTGTCCTCACTTTGAAATAACACTGATTTTGTTATGGGGCCAGTTTTAATTTAGGTTGTGTGTTTGGCAAAAAGAGATGATTTGTTCCCTGTAATCAGAAATTTCTGTCTGTCCTGGAATAAGAAGCTTTAGAGCACTGCTATTAAGACATAATAAGTAACATTTGTGAAGATGTATACTACAAGGATATCTATAATATATGTATATATTATTATTTTCAACTTATTGTGAGCTAATATATTTTGTGTAAAAATGCTAAAGTGAAATAGATGTATAAATCATACCATGACACTTACACATCTACTATGAGGCATCTGTGGCTGCTTTTTGAGAATAATATTTAAAAGAAGAATAATTTCTTCTGTTTTCTCTGTTTCTCAAATCAGGCTAATTGCTTGTGGGGTATTTCATTTGTTTCTGAGCATGGGTGATAATTTTAGAAGGTCATGGAATTAGAAGCAATGGCAATTGATAACTATGTTATATTTTTGGCTATGGACTGATGAGAATCCACAACTTACCCACTGGAAAAGCTTTCACACAATATTGGGCTCAATTACAGCATATCTCTCCTAGGTTGTTATAAAATTCCTCTTACATTAACCATTTTTGGAGAAAAAAGACCTCAACATTTTCAGAAAATTAAGCACACATTCTCACCAAGTACATTTTAATTTTGTTTTAAGATGGCAGTAATAATGCTCTATAATCCCTAAATGAGGTGAGGCAAAACATAAATTAGACTACATGATTTTTAGTCCAGTTTTTTTACAAAATCCCAGGAGTTTCTTTTAAATCAGTGTCTATACACCTACTTAAAGATTAAGTAATACAATTTTAATGTGATTTCAGTTCTTGGAATTTGACACAAAATGTCACCTTTCTAAAGTGTTTATCATAAATTCTTCCCATAATATTTTCAATACTTCTCTTATATTTTCAAGAATTTCTCTTTTACATGAGACATTATATCTAGATACTCTAATCTTTATTTACATATCTAGAAGGTAGGAGGTTATAAAATTTTGTTTATCAATTTAAGATGTTTTTCACTTTTTTTCTCAGATTATTTTATTTATTTTTTAGTCTGTTTACCTGGGGTTCACTTGCCTTCAAATCAGTTCTTGCTTTTTGTACAAACTCTTTGCCTTCATTGCTACTGAATTCTTCAAAGTTCTATTTTCTGCCAATATTGTACATTCAGCATATCCTCTTCATCTGCATTTGCTGTACCATGTCTTGCTATATTGATTCCTGGCCTTCCACCAAATTATCTTCAGTTTTGGTTTACTAATAATATCAAGCAGTTTAGCTCTACAACTAAAAAGACTACCATCTTCCCCTCACTGACAGGAATTCCAGAAGGAGCTGAAAACTATCATCAGGCTGAAACCATTTTTATGCTTTGTCATAAGGAAATGAGCGATCCTTTCATTACCCTAGTTGTATTTTTTTCCTTCTATTTTTGAAAGTGGTTGGTCCCATTGACAGACTAGCCCATCTGTCTGGTTTAAACCTGTAAATGTGTGATCTTACCTGCCTTTAGCAATAGTCCTTCCTTTGCAAAAATGTCTAACTCATCTAGAACTGCTGGTTTAATTCACACACACAGAAAAAAAACTTACTACTAAGCCAAATCATCTGGGTTCACTTTCCAAAGCTTAAGGTTAGAATTTGCTATACCTGAATCCCTGTGCTTTAAATTGTCATATGTTATGTCATTCAGAACTTTGGTCAGGGAATGACCTCTTCCTTATCTTCTGTTTGTTTCATACAGTGAGTAAATTTTTTGCTCATCAAGACTTTATTTGTGAAGTTGAATACTCATGAACAAATGATATATAAGCAATGATAATTTTTTAAAATGGATATGGTTAATAAATTTTCTTAAATTGTTGAATAGTGGTTGTTTACAGTGTTCTTGCTTGGAGAATCCCAGGGACAGGGGAGCCTGGTGGGCTGCCGTCTATGGGGTCACACAGTGTCGGACACGACTGAAGTGACTTAGCAATATTATGTAAAACTAGTTTCGTCAGATGAAGAGTAATCCTGGCACTTTTCTTTAACAGATGCACCTACTTTCATATTTACTGGAGAAAGGTCTCAGTATAGTGAACGCTTGGAGACTGGCTAAGCATTTTCCTGGAATTGAAATATATGAATTTTATGTTATTCATTCAGATTACTGTTTCACATAAACATGCCTAATAAGACTAATCTACAAACAATAAATATGAAAGTTTCAGACTAACTATTATATATGACTTACTATGTTTTCTTTATCTTTTTAGAATTTAATGGCCCCTCCTGGTGTCTGACCCCAGCAGATAGGGGATTGTGTCAAGCCAATGTGACCAGATTCTACTACAATTCAGTCATTGGGAATTGCCTCCCATTTAAATACAGTGGATGTGGAGGGAATGAGAACAATTTTACCTCTAGAAAAGCATGCGTTAGGGCTTGTAAAAAAGGTATAGAGGGCATTCTCCCATTAATTCACTACTGTTTAAGATAATAATTGCATTGAAATCATGAATGAATTTTAATCTGGGAAAGTATGAAATTAGTTCTATTTATGATAAGAAATAGTATTTTCATTTAACTGTGTCTTCTCAACTACATTTTAATAATATTGCCAGATACGTTAACTGCAGTTCCTTTCAATGTATCTTCCTCCCCCAGAAAAATTTAAACAAAACATTTTATTTTTTTAATGTTTATATACTAAGCTTTCATTTTAAAGGATTATACCAAAATATCTCTAAGCTTTCTAATGCATAGAAATTTAATGTATTTATTTTCTTCTGAAAATAAAAATGATCCATATTTATAGAATGTGTGCATGCTAAATCACTTTAGTCATGTCCAACTCTTCATGACCCCATGGACCATAGCCACCAGGCTCCTCTGTCCATGGGATTTTCCAGACAAGAATACTGGAGTGGGTTGCTATGCCCTCCTCCAGGGTATCTTCACAACCCAGGGATCAAATCAAGTTTCTTAAGTCTCCTGCATTGGCAGGTAGACTCTTTACTACTAACGTCACCTGGGAAGCCCATTTATAGAGTGTTAATATGTAAATAAAAATCATCTATAACTCCACTCAGTCATGTTACAGCCACATGTCCACTTTAATAAAATAAGCATTAATTTCTAACTGAAGATGAATAATAAAAATCAATAATGTTTACCCATTTATGCAAACTGACATCCTTAGAAAGAGGATGTTTACACAAAGAAATAGACAAATGACTGTTAAACCAATTACACTTTTTTTATTTAAAACACTAAAAGATAATTTGAAGAAATTTTAGATTATGTTTTGTTGTTAGTTTATCATGTATAAATTTATTTATCTTCCTTTTCTAGGTTTCATCCAAAGAATATCAAAAGAAGGATTAATTAAAACCAAAAGAAAAAGAAAGATGCAGCGAGTGAAATTAGAATATAAATTTGTTACATTACAACATTATTTCTAATAAACATTTTGGACAAACATTTTCATTGTGATTCTTATTGTTTCTCTCCTGAAATCTTTTTAATGAAAATCTCATGAATCTTCTATGCATATATTACCTGCTATTAATACGTTTACATCAGAGTTCCTTTTCTAATCTAATCAAATTGCTTATTCTGTGGCTATAACTTATTAACTGTCTACCATGAATTTATTATTCTCTTGATTCCTTTCTAACTATCTGCCATTTAACTACAATTTATCATACTGTTGGCCCCATCGAGTCAGTCTGTTTTACCATCTGGTGGTTATCTGTTTGAGAATATGTCATCACTTATTTGTTTTTATCACATATACAATTATATTCTTTATAGCCTATGTTCAGATTAACAAATATAACTATTAAAGATCAAGTGGTTTGGGGTTTAACATTTAAAATGGTGGCAAGCATGTTTTTCTGATTAAGATCACTCAATATTACATTGGAAAGAGCTAGTAACAACAGAATTCTACCAGATGATTCACTCCCTAGACATACTTTGCTCCTTTTACACTAACCAGCGCTTCAAACAATCCTAAGCCAAATCATATCTGAACAAAGAGAGTCAACTCTGTGTCATGTGCCTGCCTGATTTTGATTGATGTAACTTTTATGTGCTTCTGGCCCATCTTATCAGTAAAGAGGGTTGAATAGTTGTGTGTTAAATACAGATCATGATAAGAAAAGTCCTGGTGGAAAAGAGAAGTTTTTAATGACAACCTGAAAGAAATTATTTATGTACTTTCTAATTTTATTGTTTGACAAAATTTTCTCTTCCCCAAAATGGCAAGAATATATAAACCTCCCGAAACATATTCATTTATAATTAGGCTTTGCACACAATGCAACCAGTAATTCATGCTTTAATAAATGTCATACTATTTCTGTAAAAAAGGAAGACAAAATTATCAGGAAGGAAAAGTCTCCTAGAAAAATGCGTATTATTCACTCTCAAGCTTTTAACATTTATCTGGAGTTAATTCAGTTTATCTAGATCCATACCTTTCCTTCTCTGCTGACTCATGTATAGTTTGAGATCTCAAGAGCCTTGTTCACTGCAAATTTCACATTTAAATTTGAACTTGTCATCTAGAAACAACTAACCACTTTGTCCATTTAGTTTAGCTTAACGACTTCTCTCTAGTAATAGCAAATAAATTCTGCTTGTTCCTCAGTCTTGAGAGTTTGAACCCAATTTTGATTTCTTCTTTTCCCTCATATACAGCTTATAATCAGTCTCTAAACACTGTTGATTGTTTTGTCATAAAGTTCATCTAACTCCCAGTCTTTTTATCTCTACTTCATTCTTCACATCATTACTGATTTAATTCTTAAGAATTAACTTGTGTGTTTCACTACTACTCAGAATTCTTCAATGATTCAGTAATTGGTACTTAACTTCACCCTATCCTCCCAATTTAATTTTGATATATGTATGTATTTGTACTTACCTACACTACTCGTTCATGACCATCTCAGTTTAGTTAAAATGGTACTCATAGATCACTGAAAGTATATATCATTACTTAGTTTATTCATGCTGATTTCATATTTTTAAAATGTGATCCCTTCCAGATCATTCATGTGAAATCAGACAAGCTGATGTGAACTATAAAATCACTATCTTTTGAGGCATAATATGAAGAATCCTAATATACATCCTATGTCATAAAAATTGTATCAGTACAAAATAATGTCAATTTTTTCACATGAGAAAATTTTTATATCTTGTTTTCAAATATTCAGTACATAAGCACATAAATAACTGCCTTAAATTGAGTCTTCTATGGAATTTGAAAGGTTTTGAAATCAAAATCTCTTGTGAAATATGTCTGTTGTCTTTTATACATGGATAGCAACACCTTTAAGTAAATGTAAACTCTTCTTAGGTCAAGTGGCAAGTTGCCACCAAGGACATACAAATAGCATATTGGTGACTTGATGATTTTCCCCAACAACTACTCATAACTTCATTACTTAGTCAAAAGACATACACTGAGAGATGGTTTGCAATGTTTAATGCATGTGAATATGTTTACTGTGTTTTTAAATAAGATTGTCTCTGGTGGTTTTGTCTTCCCATATTTTGCATAATCAAATGCATCTAACTGTGAATTTTATATAGAATTACATTATATAGCATCTGATGCTTATTTACCAACTTTGTTTATTCTGTTTAAAATTAACAGGTTATACTGAAAATTGATAAAATGTTTTCATTTTTTACTGTATAAGCAATAAAATATATTATCCTAAATAATAAAGTGTGACTGTTATATTACGTTAGACTTAAAAAAATAAAAATTAATGATCTTCAGTTATTGCAAAGGTAAAGAGTTCTAAGACAAAGAAACAAATCATTCCACAAGCTGCACTCTACTTGTCTCCATCTATATATTCTACATTTATTCTATTCCATATGTATTTCTACCAGTCATCTAATTATATAAATATAATATAATCAAATATATATTATATGACAACACATTATATAAATGACTTCCAATCCTGACTAGCCTGTCCAGTTTTCATACCAGAGGAAAGAAAATGACATTAACCAACTATTTAAGGGACTTTCTGATTTTTTCACCTTCTTTCTCAAGAACTTGAGCAAAAACATGTCTTAGTTGACTTCCCTGCAGTTTCCTATGCTTAGGAAACCTTGATTCTTATCAGCCCTTCAGGCCCAACCTCTGAACTACTCTAATCACATAGCTGAAGTCTTGGCTAGAACACCACTTTTAAATTAAAAAGTAGTATTTATACCACTTTAAAAATACACAATGATTCATCTTACCAAAGAAAGAGAAATGTACAGACATTTAATTGTATAATGTAACAATAAGTTAGGACAATGAATATGGTCTCCTCATCACTTTTCTTAAAAATGAGAAAAATTTTGACTCACACAGTCAGAAAAAATCATGGATATTTTTTGTCAAAATTGAAAAAGTCAAAGGTATTTGACTTCAGTATTGATGGATTCCGGACCTCATGTTATCAAAACTCAGTCTCTCTTCACTTCTAATTCTGCTGCCCAACATTTTTTTTTGCTTTTATTTTCTAGCCTCAAAGATTTCAAGATGACTTCCAGAATTTAAGTCCCTTTAAGCTCAGAGTAAAGTTTTCTAGAAAAGTTTGAACTCTCTTACCTCAAAAAATTGAATTAAAATTCTGGCCTCAGGCATGACCAATGAAAGAAATAATTGATAAGCTAGACTTCATTAAAATTAAAAGATTCTGCTCTACAAAAGACAGTATCAACAGCTTAGAAGACAAGCTACAACCTAGGAGAAAATGCAGAAACACGTTGGATAAAGGACTGCTATTGAAAATATACAAAAAACTCTTAAATCTCAAGAATAAGAAAACAATCCTATTAAAAATAGATCAAAGACCTTAACGGACATCTAAAAAAACCTATGGAGATGGCAAACAAGTTTATGAAAAGATGTTCCATGTCATATGTCATCATGGAAATGTAAATTAAGACAACAATGAGTTACTGTACACACTCATTAGGATGGTTAAAATAAGATGCATGATACCACCAAAATCTGGAAAAGATGTGGTAAAGCAAGAGCAACTCATTCTTTGCTGCTAGGAATGCAAGACAATACAGCTACTTTGGAAGGCAGTTTGACAACTTCTTTTTATACTGCTCATGGGGTTCTCAAGGCAAAAATACTAACGTGGTTTGCCATTCCCTTCTCCAGATCAAATTGCCAACATCTGTTGGATCATAGAAAAAGCAAGAGTTACAGAAAAACCTCTACTTCTGCTTTATTGACTATGCCAAAATCTTTGACTGTGTTGATCATAACAAACTGTGAAAAATTTTCAAGAGATGGGAATATCAGACTACATTACCTGCCTCCTGAGGCATCTGTATGCAGTTCAAGAAGCAACAGTTAGAACTAGACATGAAACAATGAACTGGTTCCAAATTGGGAAAGGAGTACATGAGGGCTGTATATTGCCACCCTGCTTATTTAACTGACATGCAGAGCACATTATGCAAAATGCCAGGCTGGATGAAGCACAAGCTGTAATCAAGATTACTGGGAGAAACATTAATAACCCCAGATATGCAGATGACACTGCACTTATGGTAGAAAGCCATAAGAGGAAGAGGAACTGGAGAGCCTCTTGATGAAAGTGAAAGAGGAGAGTGAAAAAGTTGGCTTAAAACTCAACATTCAAAAAACTAAGATCATGACATCTGGTCCCATCACTTCATGGCAGATAGATGGAGAGACAATGGAAATAGTGAGAGACTTTATTTTCTTGGGCTCCAAAATCACTGCAGATGGTGACTGCAGCCATGAAATTAAAGGTGCTTGCTCCTTGGAAGCAACCTAGGCAGCATTTTAAAAAGCAGAGACATCACTTTGCCAAGTCCATCTAGTCAAAGCTATGGTTTTTCTAGTGGTCATGTATGCATGTGAGAGTTGGACTATAAGGAAAGCTGAGCGCCAAAGAATTGATGCTTTTGAACTGTGGTGTTGGAGAAGACTCTTGAGAGTCCCTTAGATTGCAAGGAGATCCAACCAGTCGATCCTAAAGGAAATCAGTCCTGGTTATTCATTGGAAGGACTGATGCTGATGCTGAAGCTCCAATACTTTGGCCACCTGATGTGAAGAACTGACTCACTTGAAAAGACCCTGATTCTGGGAAAGATTGAAGGCATGAAGAGAAAGGGACGACAGAGGATGAGGTGGTTGGATGGCATCACCAACTGAAAGGAAATGAGTTTGAGTAAGCTCTGGGAGTTGGTGATGGACAGGGAAGCCTGGTGTGCTGCTGTCCATGGGGTCACAAAGACTCAGACATGACTGAGTGACTAACACTTTCACTTTCAGAGATGAAAAGAAAATTCTAAAGGACAGGGGAAAATGTGAAGGAATAGGTCACATATAGATAAGTAGGAATAAAAAAGGTATTGTGCATCTCAATGACAAGAATGGAAGGAAGCCAGAATAAAGTTGGATGTGGAAGTCTGAGGGATGAGGAATCACTGTTTACTTTATTACATACATTTAGTGCTAACTGATCTTTCAGTTACATGCCTAGAGTGCTTTGCTGAAAAATAGAAGTTAATTAAAATGAACATAAAGTTGTTCAAGGTTTTCACTTTCCATCAGGGGCTTTGGGGAAATTTTCTGAATTGTGAACTAGGAGATATTGTTTCTTGTATTAAGACTGACACTGCCTCGTGGATGAATTTGTCATCTGATTTGTTTACCACACATTGACCCATCTTTAGAAACAGTGTTTTGGATTTGACTGCTTATAAGGATTCTTCTAGTTTGGCACTTTAGTATTTTATGAAAATGCTCTCTATTTAAAAGCTAAACAAATGTAAAGATATTCTGTGCTTAAAAAACAAAAGTCAAGATCGTCTAGGCTCTTCTCTTAGTAGTAACCACATCCCTTGTAAGGTAAAGAGATTATTTACATCCAGTCATCTGCTATACTTCTGCAAAGCTTGCCTTATTCAAACTGACTCCACCTGTTGCAGATTTCTTTTTCAGTGCCTTCTCAGTGCTAAGTCATGTCCAACTCTTTGCGACCCCAAGGGCTGTACCCTGCCAAGTTCCTCTGTCCATGGAATTTACTAGGCAAGAGTACTGAAGTGGGTAGCCATTCCCTTCTCCAGGGGATTTTCCCAAGCCAGGGATCAAACCTAGGTCTCCCGCATTGCAGGCAGATTCTTTACTGTCTGAACCACAAGAAAGTCCCAAGAATCTGGGAACAAGCTGCCATTTCCTCCTCCAAGGGATCTTCCAGGCCCAGGGATCAAGCCCGCGTCTCCTGTTCTTTACCACTGAGCCACCTGGGAAGCCCATTCAATGCCTGATTAGTCCCTAAACAACAAAAGGTCTTTATTTTTGTTTTATGAGAAGCTTCCAAAAGTACTATTTTACAAAGTAAAGTGTTTCCCCAACAAAGTAGGGGCCCTACTTTGGAAGATTCTAAACGCCTTAATATGTGACTTTCATTTATGCTAAAAAAATTTCTGAACCATCAATTTTTCCCCTCTTAAGATTGTATACAATCTAGAGAAAATAATGTATATCCTTCTGATTGATAGTGTTTGAGGCATTTTAAGTTCATAAAACATTTTGAAACAATTTTGGAAACACTTGTCTCTTTTAATAATCATTCTTAAAAGAGCTACCAAATTTAATGAAGAGTAAATTATTTCTAGTACCAAATATTTTATTTCAATCTACAGTTTATTCTAATAAGCTTTAAGAAAATCCCATTGGACCAAAGTTAACCCATTCTTGTCAACATAACTTTTCATTTGCTCTTCTTACAATGAAGTAACATCAGCTAAGTCAGTTATGAACCTGGGTGTCTTTGGGATTTTAACCCATATTTGATCTGTATTTTCATAAAGAGTTTAATTTCAACTTGCTGACCTCTCTCTTAAGCTGCAGGTGCTCTCAAGTTACAAGCCAGAGGAAACTGCTACTTCCTTCTTAGTCAATTATTGGAATCAGAAAGCAAGAATTTTGACTTTCAAAAGTGAATTTAACATATTCCCCATTCTCAACAGAATGTTCTACAAAATTTATAAATCACTCTAGGGAGATTTCCAGAGAGTTTCAAAATGTGAACAGCTGTGAGCTACCTAAATGACCCATTTTGCCAAGAAGTTTCTACTCCAGAGATGAAGTAATAAACCGTTACCAGTTTTTACTTAAACTATCTGCCACTGTTCAATGAGAAAGTTTGTAGAGTTATAAAGCGATGTATATGTTAGGACAATTTTTATTTAATATTTTGCTTTTTCTCCTCCACAAGCGATACACATACATAATCACTTAATCAGGAAGAAAAATCTTTACAATCCATTAAATCCCACAGCTTCCCTTATCTATGTATTCTATGTGCAAAGTTGCTTCAGTTGTGTCCAACTCTGTGCAACCCCATGTGCTGTAGCTGCCAGGCTTCTCTGTCCATGGGATCTTCCAGGCAAGAATACTGGAGTGGGTTGCCTATGCCCTCCTCCAGAGGACCTTCTTGACTCAGGGGTTGAACCCATGTCTCTTATATCTCCTACATTAGCAGATGGGCTCTTTACGACTGGTGGCTCAGAGGTTAAAGCATCTGCCTGCAATGTGGGAGACCTGGGTTCGATCCCTGGGTCGGGAATTTCCCCTGGAGAAGGGCATAGGCAACCCACTCCAGTATTCTTGCCTGGAGAATCCCATGGATGGAGGAGTCTGGTGGGATACAGTCCAAGGGATCGCAAAGGGTCGGACACAACTGAGTGACTTCACTTCACTTCACTTCTTTACGACTAGCGCCACCTGGGAAGCCCATCTCTTATCTATACTGGCTGCCAATAAACTGTCAGACATAAATGAGAAAATGCAAATATTATGCAAGAAAAACATGAAATACCAATCATATGCAATAATAATGAGTATAGGATTTGGATTCGAATCAATTTGGATTTGCACTCAATTAGCCTGACCTCCGGAGAGGGCAATGGCACCCCACTCCAGTACTCTTGCCTGGAAAATCCCATGGATGGAGGAGCCTGGTGGGCTGCAGTCCATGGGATCGCTAAGAGTCGGACAAGACTCAGCGACTTCACTTTCACTTTTCACTTTCCTGCATTGGAGAAGGAAATGGCAACCCACTCCAGTGTTCTTGCCTGGAGAATCCCAGGGACGGGGGAGCCTTGTGGGCTGCCGTCTAGGGGGTCGCACAGAGTCAGACACGACTGAAGCGACTTAGCAGCAGCAGCAGCAGCAGCCTGACCTCACTTTGCCAACAAAAGTCAAGGCTGTGGTTTTTCCAGTGGTCATGTATGGATGTGAGAGTTGGACTGTGAAAAAGCTGAGTGCCAAAGAATTGATGCTTTTGAACTGTGGTGTTGAAGAAGACTCTTGAGAGGCCCTTGGACTGCAAGGAGATCCAACCAGTCCATTCTGAAGGAGATCAGCCCTGGGATTTCTTTGGAAGGAATGATGCTAAAGCTGAAACTCCAGTACTTTGGCCACCTCATGCGAAGAGTTGACTCACTGGAAAAGACTCTGATGCTGGGAGGGATTGGGGGCAGGAGGAGAAGGGGACGACAGAGGATGAAATGGCTGGATGGCATCACTGACTCCATGGATGTGAGTCTGAGTGAACTTGGGAGTTGGTGATGGACAGGGAGGCCTGGCATGCTGCGATTCATGGGGTTGTAAAGAGTCGGACACGACTGAGCGACTGAACTGAACTGAGCCTGAGCCTTCTTTGTCTGTGAAACAATTACAAGGGTCAATGGGAGCACACATGCATCGTATAGTGCTTGCTACATTGTAAGGTTTGATATTACAACTTGTAGGATGGTTATTATTTCCAAGAGTTTTAGAATATAGTTTCAGTTCAGTTCAGTCACTCAGTTGTGTCCGACTCTCTGCAACCCCATGAATCGCAGCACGCCAGGCCTCCCTGTCCATCACCAACTCCCGGAGTTCACTCAGACTCACGTCCATCGAGTCAGTGATGCCATCCAGCCATCTCATCCTCTGTCGTCCCCTTCTCCTCCTGCCCCCAATCCCTCCCACCATCAGAGTCTTTTCCAGTGAGTCAACTCTTCGCATGAGGTGGCCAAAGTACTTTAAGCTGCAACAATTATTCAAATAACTTAGACAATTAAAAGAGTAGGAAATTTTAGGTAATTTTTTTTTTTTACCAAAGCAACAACTTTATAAAATGGGATTACTATAAGTAATTTTACTGTTAACAATATTAGTAGCAGAAAATTGTATATTTAAAAAAATTTTTTAAAGTTTAATTGTTTTTGAGATAACTGCCTAAGAGGTGCTAATAATATTTTTAATATGGAACATGGATAAAAGGGGTACAAACTAGTGAATGTTCTTTTAATTTTTCTAATGAATTTTTGTAAAACTCATCCTAAAATACTCAAATATATCTTATGTTGCTAAGAAATGTTGTTTAAAAAATGACGATCATTATTCCTTGTGTTATCCTTCCAAATATTCAGAAACTTATACTATATTATTCACATGTGAATAATATGGGAAATGTGTGCTCTGAATGGAAACCAGATTATGAATTGATCTGAATGGAAAAATAATCAACTTTCCTTTCTGAATGCTGTGCTGTTTTTCTATATTGCTAATACTCATTATTTAATATTTCTCACTTTGCCACACCTAACTGAAACTCTAGTAACCAGTATCATTTGACTTATAGTCCATATAATTTTATTCAAGAAATACCTGAAGTAGTTTGCCAGATTAAATATTTTGCTCATAATGTTGTGATGAAGGAGGACTGATTCCAAAACTAAACACCTTAATTTCCAAGTTCCAGTTCTCCCAATTTCCAGTTGTGACAACTTGCTAAGATTCTATTCTCTCATCTGAAATTAAAAATAAAATCTTTTTCAGAGTTAAAGAAAATATCTAAAGCACATAGCATATTTCTGGGGAAATGCCAGTCATCAACAATATTACACTTCCTCAATTTATCCTGAAACAGAAGGAAGTTTCCAGAAGCGCTACTAAGTACTTACAGATACACTAATTAGTAACCATGCAAAGTTGAATTTGTTTTTATGCTTCTTTACAATTAACCCCCCAAAAGAGGGTCCTCCAACCATAGTATTTTTAATTTTCTGAATAGTGACATATAACCATGAGAATGCAAGTCAAGGACACCATATATAAGGAAACATAGTTAACACTGTGAACATTAACTTTGCAGAAAAGGCATAGAAACATTTCCCAGGGAAAGATTTTCATACTTGCTTACTTACGCCATCCCACCACCGCAGCCTCACCCAGACGCACAGAATAAAGCATAAAACTTGATTTGAGTGCATGACCCATTGCCAAAAGATTAAAATACAAATTCCTTATCACAGTCTATGTGATCACACTTACAATGTCCTGATATACTTGGGTGGAATTCTCTTCTTGTTCACAGGTCTCTGGACTCTAGGAACTATTAAGGTCCTGCACCTGAACAGGTTTTGCTTACTTGTGCTAGTATTCCTAGTAAACTCTGCTTTGGTGCCCTTCCCCCAACCCACAATGAGCTGGTGCATTCATCTCCCTGTTGCTGGGAGAACTGGCTGCTAATAGCTCTCACCTGCATCATTGTCCCCAGCTGACAGTAGTTACTTCCCCTAGATATTATGCTCCCCAGAGTGGCTCATGCTGCTGCTGCTGCTAAGTCGCTTCAGTCGTGTCCGACTCTGTGCGACCCCCTAGACGGCAGCCCACCAGGCTCCCCCGTCCCTGGGATTCTCCAGGCAGGAACACTGGAGTG
>NW_011495021.1:706219-733507 GCF_000754665.1 Bison bison bison
TTCTCCAATGCATGAAAGTGAAAAGTGAAAGCGAAGTCGCTCAGTCGTGCCCGACTCTTAGCAACCCCATGGACTACAGCCTGCCAGGCTCCTCTGTCCATGGGATTTTCCAGGCAAGAGTACTGGAGTAGGGTGCCATTGCCTTCTCTGAGAGTGGCTCATACAAGGACTGAAAAGAAGCTATGAAAGACAAACTCCTGTGCATCAAGAGAGGACAAATCTTACATGCAATTTACACTCCAAAGCCCTTGTCCTATGCATTAGGCCAAATCCAGATTTTACCTGAGACCGCATGCTTGCTCACCTCATTCTTCTTCCAATCCTGCTTCATTCCCTTCTTTAATGCTTTTCAGTAAGTTTGCAACCCCATGGACTGTAGCATACTAGGCTTCTCAGTCCATGGGATTTTCCAGGCAAGAGTACTGGAGTGGTTGCCATTTCCTTCTCCATTTCAGTAAGTTATGGGAGCTCAAATCCCTCCCTCAAGATCTGTTCTTGGACCCTATGGAGAACAGACTCCTTTCTAATTTGTGGAATATCTCCTATTTCTTGAATTTTAGGTTCCAGAGTAATTATTACCTTCAGAAAACGCTCTTCTACAAAAAATATGTCCACCCTCTATCCCTCCCTTCCTATCTACTCAGCCCTGGGTCTGTTTCAGTCATTGAACATACTGCCTTTTACCAATCTGAGTAGCTGAGCAATATGAATAAAAATAAGTGTTTTTCTATTAATAACTGTCTACCTGAAGATACAAAGTAAATTCTTGAGAGCAGAGACCATGTCCCTATTATCAAGCTTTGTACTCCCAGTATCTATCCAAATGCTGGGCACATAGCAGATGATCAGTTAATATGAAAATCAATTAGCATCCAAATGGATGGCTCTACTTCGGAAACTTTGCTTTCTGATGACATAACTGTTTAGAGAGATATATCTCAGGGGTAATTAATATGCTCCCAAACACTGTGTCTCAAATGTCAGCTGAATTAAGCCAGAGTAGGTTTATGATCAATTAATTGCTGATGTTTTTTTCCTAACACATAGTGGTAAAACAAAGATTTTTTATGCTTAAATATAGTGAGGTCCTTGTTTATCAAATGTGACACTTGTTACTCTGTTTTGAGATTTTGAAAATGTGATTTGTATTCCTGATCAGATAGGAGTTAATCCACTTTAACCTAGCCATAGGTTCAGAGCTGTCTAGCTTTAGATCATTTCAAATGTTTAAATATATATATATATGTCACGTGTATGTGGTACGTACATTCATTGGAAGACAAAAGGTAGTGGGTCGTTTTAATTTGAAATATTTCATTTATATTGTTTCAACGTTTAATGACTCTTTTGCCTTTGCATCTAAATAGTGTATGAAGGACATATTCTTTTCACTGTATATAAAATGATACCTTAATTGTATAGTACACACTAAGTACCTACCCATTATAACTCTAGCCATCATGTGCATCAGAATGTTTTCTTAGGAATATTCCCTTGTTATTGAGATTCTGATTTCACGAAAAAAGCCAATAATAATTTCATTTTTTTTTATTTCACTGAGAGCAACTTTGGCAATTTGAGGATGCTTAACACTAGATGGCAGGATAAGACTGTAGATTCCCAACTCCTCAACACTATTAAAAAACAATACTTTCTCAAAGGTGCTAAGAATTCTTAGGCAAATACACTATATTCTTCTTTAATATATGCATTATATATAGTTCTGGGCTTCCCTGTTTATTCAGACTGTAAAGAATCTGCCTACAATGCAGGAGACCTGGGTTCGATCCCTGGGTTGTGACGATCCCCTGGAGGAGGGCATGGCAACCCACTCCAGTATTCTTGCCTGGAAAATTCTATGAATGGAGGAGCCTCGTGGGCTACAGTCCATAGGGTGGCAAGAGCTGGACACGACTAAGTGACTAAGCACAGCACAACATATAGTTCTACATTCCTTTATATTTAAGAGTTTTCACTGTATATAATATAGTGATATTAAACATGAATAAATTATTGAAAAGAAAATATAACTTGCTAATAATTTTAGAAGTTATATAAATATGATAATAGCTGAATAAAATAATCTGTGCTGGGAAAACCTTCATTGTATTTGGCATTCTTAGAACTTGATTAAATTTTTAACCAAACTGTAAAGATGTGATCTGTTAATCAAATGCTGCTTAGGTCAACATGAGTAAACACAAAGTTAAATAAATCATTTATTATTTTCACAATGAAGATTGATAGCAAATAAAGAGCTTTTCAGAATAAATTCACAATAAATATCCAGTAATGAAAAGGGCATCTTTCTCAATGCCAACTAATGCTATCCTAGAAATAAAAACTATTTTAAACTCTTCTGGGAAAAGCCATTTCTGTTTCCCAGACAAATTACTCACTCTTAGTATTTTGTACCAGCAATATGGACAAGTATTGCTAGGGTGACTGTACATAATTTTTCATCCAAACCAGGACACTTTCAAGCATAAAATATAAACTGGAACTGCCCTAGAAAACTGGGGTATATGATCACCCTGATCAGGGAATTTCACCCTTAGGAAGTTCATTTTGTGAGCATTTATGAATTTGTTGTATTTTTAAATTAATTTTTAATTAGTCCATGACATAGCTCATTTGCTATTGTTAGCTCTTTTATCAACAGGCAGCCCTTTTAGAGGAGGAGAGGCTCAAACACTCAAAATCCTGAATTCCTTGCAAGATCCAAATCCATCAGAACTTCATAAGAATCAATGAAAAGAATAGGCAAGTTGTTAGCTAATTATAATTGATATGTTTGCCTTTGTTGGGAAAACACATTATAAAATACTAAGAGAAATAGTATGTAATAAGCTGCTGCTGCTGCTGCTAAGTCACTTCAGTCGTGTCCGACTCTATGCGACCCCATAGACGGCAGCCCACCAGGCTGCCCCGTCCCTGGGATTCTCCAGGCAAGAACACTGGAGTGGGTTGCCATTTCCTTCTCCAATGTAAAAGCTAGTTCAGTTCAGTTCAATTCAGTTCAGTCGCTCAGTCGTGTCCGACTCTTTGCGACCCCATGAATCGCAGCAGCCAGGCCTCCCTGTCCATCACCAACTCCCGGAGTTCACTCAGACTCACGTCCATCGAGTCGGTGATGCAAAATAGTTTTAATTATACGTATATGTATGGACCTGATGTCACGGTACTCACTTCAAATTTAAAGTTTTCTGCTCCTTTGAAATTTGTATTTATAGTAAATATTTTAAAAGCAACATTGATTTATTGATAACTTATGTGTACAGTTAGAATGAAATCAGCGCTTTGGTTTTAATAATGGAAAATAGCATATTCACTCTCAATGGCCCTGCCATCAGTCCTGGGTCCTTTAACTACCTGCAGTTCATTCAGCAATAAAATAAGTTGAAAAATGCTGAGCAACTTAGGTAAAATAATAGAAGGTCATGTCAACTTACTTCCCTATTAGGATTGCTTTTATTTTAAGTTTATAGAAATTGTGTGTTTCTCCTCAAATTATTGGTGCATTTTTAACAAAACATAGTATACATAATTGCTGATGCATAAATTATTTAACTGTAAGCAATGACTTTCAGACAATTGAGAACACAGAGGAATTATTAATTTACAACATAATACCTGAAAAACTTCATAGAAATAATTTTTAAAGTTCTTTCTTACACTCTTACCAGGGACAGTCTGTCCGTAACACGTCTTGTTTAACAATGTTTTGTTTTGTTTTGTTGGGCAGAACTATGCTCCAAGGCAGTAGCCACACCATTTCAAAATAAGTGGTCAGTTCAAACCAAACCACATTTTTGGTCTAACATGACTAAGTGAGTAAAATAAAATAAACAGTAATCCAGAGATTTTTAGATAGCCTCCTCCTGAGTGTCAGTCAAAGTGCATTTCAAGTGGTAATTAGTACTCCTTACTCAAGGACCATTGCTCTTGTGAGCCTTCCATGGAACCAAAAATGTAAGCACAATCTCTCTTGTAGGATTCTGAAATGGACAAGCATGATTAATTACTATTATATATGCCATTCTTCACTGGATGTCATTCCTGAGTTCTATAGAAAACTTTATTGATAGTGCTCGGCATGGTTTCATCTAGACTATGTTGGTAGCATTAGCTGCAAATTGAAGAGAATACAGCACTTGATTCTTCATGTGCTACACAATCTGTGCTGTAAACAACTAGACAACAGAATACATCCTATTTTTTCTTAATTCCGCAACACAACTAGTACAGTATCTAGCTCAAAATATAGGTTTGATCACTAGAAATTAAATGATTGCAAGTGTTATTAAACATATGTTCTGGAAAAATATTTTATAAATAAATACAATGCATAGGGCTAAATTAATATATTGATTCATGTCTCACTGGCAAAGAATTACCTCATTGATTATTTAAATATCTTCATTTTGTTCTAGTGCATTTTTCCAAATATTTATGTCATGTTTCAGTGTGAAGATCCATATTTCCGCCTGTCCCTTCATACCCAGAGTGGCTCTCTGAAAGTCCTCTTGCCATTCAACTGGAATTTATAAAACAGCAACTCTGAAGAATTTGATTAAAAGTGTGCAGTTTATCTGTTATTTCTAAGTGAGGCTTTTAAATGATAACTAATAAAAATTATCCAAGGGACATCATGGAGTATAAGCATGCCTGACCAATAATTTAAATATAAATGCTATGATCTCTATTAGCCTTCCTATTTCGTATAGAACTTGATGTAAACTAGAAGAGAAAGAGTAATAGTTTCAGTATTTTAGGACATAAATTTACAGCATAGATGTTTTTTCATTCACTAGAGTTTACTAGTGGGCAAATGAACAGTGAATCTTGAGGGAAAATAATTACCATCTGCAAACTTATTGGCAAAAGTTTTAGTTCTTCATAAGTTAAATTCAAAAACTATATATTGATCTCTTTCTAGGAGTCAGATGATAAACCAAGAATGAGTGTTGAGATGACATGCACAGTGATCACTGAGGCACATAATAAAGTCTAGTGTTTTATTTTGCTATGAATTTTAAGATGGGAACAGCAAGACAAATTTTGTCAAAGGCTGCACTAGAAAATATCAGAACCAGGACTGGAATTTCTTGTTTCTTGGTCTAATCCTAGTGCTTTTCCTGTCTTCTTAGTGGTTCCCTGAACAATGTATTCACTCCACAGCAGAATTCAGGAAAACTTTCTCCTGACAATATCCACGTCAGTATTCTGATTAAAGAACCACTGTTTGTGGAGTCAGTCATAGTCTGCAACTTGGACTATTTTTTATCACGGCCTGAAATAAATTACTCAAAATGCAGCCTCCCAAAGCAAAGCAAAACCAAGCCCTAACTGCAAATAATGATATTCTACAACCTTTCAACCTCTGGTTATTTTCTATCTCCCAATAACTAAATAGGCATAAGTTAGTTTCTTATAAGCTTTATAACTATAATTTGATAGAGATTAGTACATATCATATTTATATGTGTTTATTTTTACTGACCTTGATCCTATTGATCATAAAATCAGCAATTACGTAATAAGTTTCTTCTGCGGATCCAAGTAATAAAAATGTCAGCAGGAACATACTGTTTAAAAAACGTGAATCTTCTTTAATTTATATTGCCTGGTCTTTTGTTAATTCTACAAGGAATTTGAGCATCTCATTTTGTTCTGGAATTGCAGTAACATACCAATGTTTCAGTGCCTCTGATCTCAAATTTATTCAGAATTGAGAAATCATCATGATACCATCTCTATTTCTAAATGTTACCTAATTTGTTGATTGAAAATGTTAAAAATATAGGAATTTTAGATATTATTTGATATATCTCTTCTAGTTTACAGATGAGAAAATTGATATCCATACAAAGCAAGTGACTTTTAGTGCAGTTTAGGTTTCAGAAATTATAACTATTGTTGTATTTCACACATACTATATTGTTTAAAAAAGTACATTTCACATTTAAAGCTTTCTTCCCTGATAACTTCCAATGATTTATTAAACACATTTTAGAATAAAATTACGTTTTGAGGTAAACCTTTTTGTAAAATGTAAAATTATGTTACATAATTTACCTTGTTTCAAAATTTATATGTATAAACTATCTGCATTTTTGTTAAGGTTATTTTGAGGTACAAGGTATTAATTACTTTTTTACTTCATAGGTGATAAGTCAAATATTTTAAAATATGTGCAAACATTTACATGTATAAGTGTTCTCAAGGTTACTTTCTCTAAAATATATATTCATATATACTGAAAAATAATTATATATGTATATCTATAGATACACAACACATACACACACAATGGTTCTGGTTGGAACATATTCCTATGTCATGAACAAAATTTTAAAAATGTTAAAAAAAAAACCTGCAGGAAAGAGTTTCATCATTTAATTGTGGAAAACTGATGAGGGAATAGCTCTGATTATCGAGGTCCAAATTAACAAGAATTAGATCACAGAACTAATTATGATGGAAAAATAGTTATTACTTTTCTGTGTTCCTCTATGAAGAAAGATATGTTACAGTAAAACATTCCCTCGATGCTTTGTAAAGTATAATTCAACACACACACACACACACACTCCCTAACTCCTTTAATTCTTTGAGCAGAATACTATATTCAGATTTCCTTCAAACCATAGGCAGCTCTGTTTGACAAGTTCTAACAGAACTCAGTCAAGGTGAAATCCAGCCAGCTTTTGCTGGTAACAATGTGTTCATACAGCATATGATGTGTGGCTGTTCAGGCTGCTTCTTGCTCCTGTCTCAGAATAAAAAAGGAGTACTGCTTTCCTGGGGTATGCCATTTGAGAAAGAAAGTAACCTAACACTAACTGCAGGCGGGGTCAGAGTGATGTAACAGGAAGCTCTGATGTTTCCCTTCTGCTGCTGAGCACATACAATGTGACAACTCTTCCAGTCCACTCAGAACAACAGTCTCTCCAGCAGAGTGTCACCTCCTGCCTTAGGATCACCAAGCTCTGCTAACTGGACCTCACTCTGCCTCCAGGATCATATTGCAAGGCTTTCACCCTTCCCCACCTTGCCTGGGGGTACATTTCCTCTGCGGAATCTCAGAAAATCAAATTCCATCCTAAGAATAGTTCACCAAGAATTTCCTTAGGAGCTGTTCTGGGTAAGTGCATTATTCAAAATAAATATATTTATTCAGAGTAGTATTCTCAAGTCGTTTGACAATGTTTTTACTATAGAACTCAGCTAGTGACATTGAAATTATGTTTAAACAATTTTCATTTACTTCATGTGTTAGAAAAACGACAGTATATCTCCCCAAGATGTACACAATACCTGTTACTACTAGATAATATTATGTACAGTGCTATTCTAGAAAATAAATTTGGGAAGTAATAAAACATCTAAATGGATTTAAAGGCATACTTCTGAACAAATATCTTAATCAGGGAACAATGCCTTTTAAAATTAGCTCTACTATTAGCTAAGCTTAAATTTTGACAGCTGGAAAACATTTTTCCCCCACCAAGAGTCTTTAAACTTTCCATATAATCACTGTTTTAAAAAGGGGATGAGAGAATACTTATGGGGATCTTGGAGCCTCACTCACTCTGCTGTTAAACACAATGGAGAATCTAAGGAAAAGTAATAACTTTGGATTTATTATATTTGTCTTCTATTTGCCTTCTACCTCTATTTACACATACATCTCGAACTACTGAACTAATGGAATTTTCATTGTTCGCTGTTGCCAGATGTGTTTAAATCTCTTTTATTAACCCTGAACTGTTTCCGCTGTGTTGGATCATGGGGTGGGCAACAGAGGAAAAAAAACAACTAGGGTTGAGAAAATGTTGGTATTTCTAATTTCAAAGCTTTTTATAGCTAAGAAGTAATAGAATGTGTTGCTTCCATTTGTCTGATAACCCTCTGCAAGCTTTTTTGGGAGGGTGTGATATTGAGATAACAAAGAAAATAGCAAAGATTTCCCAATTGGGTATATCAGATTGTTAAAGAGAAATTAAAGTGTGTTTTAAAAAAAATAATTTCTAGGATAGAACTTACTGAAATGTCGAGATGAAACATCTGTTAATGCTTCTTTCAACAGTACAGACAATTGGACAGTTTAAGAAACGAGTGTCTACTTTATAAGATGTTTGTATAGAGACATGACAAATTTATTGCTGAGGAAAATTAGATGTCAGATTTGGGTTCAAATTATATTGATTGACATAATTTTAGTATATTTTCATACCCAAATGAAATGATAAATCTGCAAAATGTCTTTCCATGGAGAAATTCTGTACTTAATCATCCATATCAGGCACATTAACAGTGGACCACCAACTCATTCTGAGTAATTCCTTTATAAGTTTCTACTCAATTCTTCCATATATTTCTCCAAATAATGGAAACTTCAATTAAGTCTTGTTTTTGTGATTCTTTAAAAAATATTATGACTGGTTTCCTATCTCCTGTCATTCATTAATTGTACTAAGTTCTCTGACACATTTGTGGAAATGGATATTGTTTTTGAATGTAACTTTGTAAATAGCCATTAGATAATTAGGGGAGGAAATGGAAAGAACACATTAAATGCCTAACCCAATGTCATGGGATAGTAACAAAACCTAAAAATAGCAGTTCTTTTAGTTTATTTTCTTAGAAGGAGGTGTTACATAAAATTAATATCATATTTTATAATAAGAAACTTCCTCAAATTCTATAATCTCTAATTGCTAACCAAAACCCCATAATTTTCTTGAATAGCTTATTTTTGGTAACAATTATAATGATTTATAATTTTTATTTTCAAATAATAGTGTGGAATATTCAGGAATGAATATTGTGGATCTTTTGGCAAAGGCTTATTATTTGAGAAAATCATTGAAAATTTGAAATAAGAATTCATGTTATTATATTCTACAGTTTGCTTTCTTTCATTGTAAAGAAATATCAGAGCACTGACACATGCTTTCAGCCATAAAGAATTAATTTATTTTTCTGGATGATATTACCCTATTAGATCATAAAATAAACGCACAGAATCTAATGCCAGTTCTAAATATGTAAGATAAAATATAGAGTTGAGAAATTACATGGGTAATGTGAGCTAAAATATGTTTTACCTGCAATATTTGGGTGTCTTTAAGAATATGCTTTTGGTTATTGCTACAAGTCTCCATCTTGACACATGCCAAAATATAATTTTGTTAGATAAAATATGTAAACTTCTAGAATACATAAGATCTTTCATTCACTTTGAAAAAAAATGAATCACAAAATATTAAAAAGAAATCAGACTTGGGTCTGTAATTTTAAGACTACGCTAAATGAATGGCCAAGGTGTATGTAATTTTCTCATTGGTGATGCCTAGGATATAGTGAACTTTAAATTGAGTCAACACGTATGAGAACCTTCAGATTCACTTGTACATATTTTATCATTCTTTTATGCATAACAGATATTTACTTCAGTAAAAAATTCAAATAATATCAGAACAAGAAGTTTACCTTATAAGCTCTATGTTAGCATGGAAAAATTATTTGATAAACATGTAAAATCTAATCAAAATTCAGTTAATAGTATTATTACATATTTCTATTTTAGATCATATCTGAAACAATTATAGCAATATTTTTTCCAACCTTTACCTCCAATTTGAGAGTTTGAGAGTTACTTAATTTTTAAGACTTGCCTTAGTGATTGCTATAGAACAATTAACAAAATACTTTAAAGATCAAAATATGCATTTACTATACAAAACTTGTTTATGTATGACATTGAACACAACTTGAAAAACAGAATTCTGTTTTTAGAGATACCATGATAATGGTCAACATTTCAGAAAACAAATATATTTAAAGAACATTATTTGAAGTCATTGGTTTCATTCCTTATCTTTGTTTACGATTCAGAGAAGCTTTTAACCCATAAACATGAGATATATCATTGCAGTGGTGTTAAAGACAGACACTTAGAGAGTCAGACTTGTAGCATCTGTTAGTTCTTGACTTAATCAGACTTTCAGAGAATGAACTTAAGATGGAAAGTCAATATATACTTGTTTAAAAGATTTGCCTGTGTTTGGTTTTGATGTCTAGGGATGCACTATATAAATGTCTATAATTTCTTAGGAAATCTTTCTTTTTCTACCAAATTACTACTACCATGTTGCTGTTGCACTATTAAATTTAAGAAATTCTCTCATATAATACCAGAAAATGCTCTGATGCAGTTAAATAGAAAATAAAAGTTTACCAGAGACACAGGATCTGCATACTAATGCGATATCTCACACACTTTCCCATTTATTCACATGGACAATCATGCCTCCCAAATTCTTTCATCAATCCATAGTTATGCAACTCAAAGTAACTGGATAGTTTTCATACCTTAATTTTAGTTTATCTACTTATAAGTTGGTATATAATTTTGAAGCTATATAGACTTAACTAGTATAAAATTGCATAATATAGAATACATTTAATTGTAAAATTTGGAATTTTACAATTTTACAAATTTTACAAATTTGTAAATATTGATCTAGTGTGATTTAAGGAAAAAGAACATATGATTAGATATATGATAATTAAATCAACAAAACCCATTTAAATAATAAGATATTCTTTTATACATACTATTGTCATTCCAGCTTAAACAGCTTTAACTTTCCATCCTCAATAAATCCAGATTATTATCTTTTCATATCTAATTTGAATTACAATATTGTTCATTAAATTAGATTAAATTAAGTAATCTGTATTTTTCATATTTGAGTTACCTTAAAATAAAATTAGTTTTTAACTTTAATGTTATTTACAAAAAATGAATAAATGGATTTTAAAGACCCAATAAAAGTCTTTTTAATATTAAAAAATAAAATGGAATCATTGTCTGTGACAGAGTTAGGTTCTATGATTATTAGGTTACTGGTATTATTATCAGATAAGTTGCAAATACTTTACCAGAACATATTTCTTCCTTTTTTTCCCTTAAATTTCTTTACTTAAAAAAGACAGTATCATGCAAAACTAACACAATATATAATTGCTTGCAAAAATGGTCAAAGGGGTGTATTTTTTTAAATACAAATCAAGTTTTAATCTTTTTCTTCCTTCATGGTTTAATTAAATGTATCATATGCTTTCTCCCTTACAACCAATTACTAGGACAAAAACTCAACCCAATCTAAATCTAAATAAACAATTAACCAACCCAACCCTGTGGTATTAAGGTTTTATACCTTATTGCAGTTGTTGGATGGAGCCCAGTTTTCAGAGAAATCTTATCCTTCTTAACATGGAACATATTTTTTAAATAAAAAATGTTAATATGGCATAAACTTTTGTATAAATCTGTCATTATTTCTCTATTCCGACTTAGGTTAACTCAGGCCCGATTGTGCTTCTCAGAAACCATAGTCACGAGAACAAGTGGTATAGTGAAATAGCAGCTAGAAGGTTTACAAGGTGTCTGTCCCTCTCCTTCCAGCCGAGTCACTGGGGGGTCGTTAGCATATTCATGAGCACACAGACTTGCTTTATCAATGGAAACTAAGTTAATTTGTCTTAAATCCATGCACTGATTTGATACATTTTACAGATGAGTATTAGTTTGAACCCATAACCATTAGTTAACCTGACACCAATTATTATGCAGATATCTGTGTATGAACCTCAATTTTGCTTCCCTTCCAAGGATAATTTGAAGAGAAAATTGGAACTTCACTAAGTACTAGAGAAGAATAAATAATGTGATAGCAGAAAATAAGGAGGATTAAAACTCTGGGAAAAGAATGCCAGCAATACAAAATTGTTGATCTTTTTTTCCTCAATTGTGTTCATTTCAAATATGAGGCAAAATAGGAGATTTGATTTTATTAGATAATGCGAACCTAACATTAGGGTAACAGGCTTAAATATTTTATTAATCAATTTACATATTTCTTTTAAAAATCATTTCAATGAAATTGTTTTGGTTTCAAACCTTTTTTTATGACATGACAGTAAACTTTATTAGCTAAGGCAAAAATATAACTTTTGTAGTTGTGCTTTAGAAATTTAGATATAGTTGTTGTTTGAAGCAATTCCCTGGAATGGAGTATGTTTTAGACCACAATCATATCATATTTAGTAAAGACATTGCTACATTCTAAATGTGTTAAACAAAATTTTATTAAAGTCTCAGTTAACTAAAATATCTTGAAATTGTAAGGTTTACTTGAGTAAATACATATATTTATTGTTAGGTTGCTTTGCTTTCTGATCCTTGACATTGTAAGATGAGGATGTGTTATTGAATGAAGTATGCATTGATGGATTTTGTTGTTGTTTAGTTGCTAAGTAGTGTCCAACTCTTGGAACTCATGGACTGTTGCTCACCAGGCTCCTTTGTCCATGGATTTCCCAGTCTAGAATACTGAAGTGGGTAGCCATGCCCTCCTCCAGGGAATCTTCGCAACTCAGGGATCCAAATGGAGTCTTCAGCATCAGCGGGCAGATTCTTTACTGCTGCGCCATAAGAGGAAGCCTTCGTTATTGGATGAATCTATCTTAATATTCCTACAGGAGAGTCTGCTTCCTCTGCTACAGCCTCCAACAGGGGGATCTGCCTTCCCTGCTACAGCATTCCCTCCCAAAGTCAGGAGAAGGTGACCTGTGCACACTGCACTCGTACAAGAGAACTCCATTTTAAAGGGTGGCTTGCTGCTACTGACTTAGCTAATTTCTTTGAGGGTTTGCTATGTGCCATAGACATTATTAATTACTAATGTATAAACTCCTTTCATCTCAAAGCCCTAGCAAATATTATCCTTGTTTGCATGTACGAAACTCAAACTAAAGCACAGAGCTCCTAAGTAATGTGCCCAAGGTCATATAGTTATCAAGTGGCAAAACAAGGCCTTGACTCATGTTCTGAACAACTCTGCTTCCCTTTCCAATTGGTGGCTGATACCATGCCATCCCTAGTGCAAAGGGATGCTGTTCCTCGAATCTTAGCTTAAGTGTAGTTAGTTAGTTAGCTCAGTCGCTCAGGGTTGTCCGACTCTTTTCAACCCCATGGACTGCAGCGTACCAGGCTTTCCTGTCCATCACCAACTCCTGGAGCTTACTCAAACTCATGTCCATTGAGTCTGTGATGCCATCCAACCATCTCATCCTCTGTCATCCCCTTCACTTCCCACCTTCAATCTTTCCCAGCTTCAGGGTCTTTTCCAGTGAGTCAGTTCTTTGCATCAGGTGGCCAAAGTATTGGAGTTTCAGATTCAGCATCAGTCCTTTCAATGAATATTCAGGGCTGAGTTCCTTTAGGATGGACTGGTTTGATCTCCTTATGGGCTAAGGGATTCTCAAGAGTCTTCTCCAACACCATTAAAAAGCTTCAATTCTTTGGTGCTCAGCTTTCTTTATAGTCCAAATCTCACATTCATATATGACTACTGGAAAAACCATAGCTTTGACTAGATGGACATTTGTTGGCAAAGGACTGTCTCTGCTTCTTAATATGCTGTCTAGGTTGGTCATAGCTTTTCTACCAAATAGCAAGCATCTTTCAAATTAATGCTGCAGTCACCATCTGCAGTGATCTTGGAGCTCAAGGAAAGAAAGTCTCTCACTGTTTCCATTGTTTCCCCATCTATTTGCCATGAAGTGATAGGACCAGATGCCACCATCTTAGCTTTTTTAATTTTGATTTTAATCCATCTTTTACACTCTCCTCTTTCACTTTCATCAAGAAGCTCTTCAGTTCCTTTTCACTTTCTGACATAAGGGTGATGTCATCTGCACATCTGAGGTTATTGATAATTCTCCTGGCAACCTTAATTCCAGCTTCTGATTCATTCTCATGATGTACTCTACTTATAAGCTAAGTAAGCAGGGTGACAATATACAGCCTTGAAGGACTCCTTTCCCAATGTGGAATCAGTCTATTTTTCCATGTCGAGTTCTAACTGTTGCTTGTTCACCTGCATATAGGTTTGTCAAGAGGCAGATCAGGTGGTCTGGTATTCCCATCTCTTTCAGAATTTTCCACAGTATTGTGATCCACACAGTCAAAGGCTTTGGCATAATCAATAAAGCAGAAATAGATGCTTTTCTGGAACTCTCTTGCTTTTTTGATGATTCAGTGAATGTTGGCAATTTGATTTCTGGTTCCTCTGCCTTTTCTAAAACCAGATTGAACATCTGGTAGTTCACGGTTCACGTATTGCTGAAGCCTGGCTTGGAGAATTTTGAGCATTACTTTACTAGCGTGTGAGATGAGTGCAATTGTGCGGTAGTTTGAGCATTCTTTGGCATTGCCTTTCTTTGGTATTGGAGTGAAAACTGGTCTTTTCCAGTCCTGTGGCCACTGCTGAGTTTTCCAAATTTGTGGGCATATTGAGTGCAGCACTTTCACAGCAGCATCTTTTAGGATTTGAAATACCTCGACTGGAATTCCATCACCTCCACTAGCTTTGTTCATAGAGATGCTTTCTAAGGCCCGCTTGACTTCACGTTCCAGGATTCCTGCCTCTAGGTGAGTGATCACACCATAGTGAATATCTGATTGTGAAGATCTTTTTTGCACAGTTCTGTGTATTCTTGCCACCTCTTCTTAATATTTTCTGCTTCTGTTAGGTCGATACCATTTCTGTCCTTTATTGAGCCCATCTTTGCATGTAATGTTCCCTTGCTATCTCTAATTTTCTTAAAGAGACCTCTAGTCTTTCCTTTTGATTTGTTTTCCTCTATTTCTTTGCGTTGATTGCTGAGGAAGGCTTTCTTATCTCTCCTTGCTATTCTCTGGAACTCTGCATTCAATGGGTATATCTTTCCTTTTCTCCTTTGCTTTTTGTGTCTCTTCTTTTCACCGCTATTTGTAAGGCCTCCTCAGACAGCCATTTTGCTTTTTGCCTTTCTTTTCCATGGGGATGGTCTTTATTCCTGTGTCCTGTACAAAGTCATAAACCTCCGTCCATAGTTCATCAGGTACTCTATCAGATCTAGTCCCTTAAATCTATTTCTTACTTCCATTGTATAATCATAAGGAATTTTATTTAGGTCATACATGAATGGTCTAGTGGTTTTCTTCACTTTCTTCAATTTCAGTCTGAATTTGGCAATAAGGAGTTCATGATCTGAGCCATAGTCAGCTTCCGGTCTTGGTTTTGCTGCCTGTATAGAGCTTCTCCATTTTTGGCTGCAAAGAATATAATCGATCTGATTTCAGAGTTGACCATCTGGTCATTCCATGTGTAGAATCTTCCCTTGTGTTGTTGGAAGAGGGTATTTACTATAACCAGTACGTTCTCTTGACAAAACTCTATTAGCCTTTGCCCTGCTTCATTCTGTACTCCATGGCCAAATTTGCCTGTTATTCCAGGTATTTCTTTACTTCTTACTTTCGCATTCCAGTCCCCTATAATGAAAAGGACATCTTTTTGGGGTGTTAGTTCTAAAAGGTCTTGTAGGTCTTCATAGAACCATTCAACTCAGCTTCTTCAGCGTTACTGGTTGGGGCATAGACTTGGATTACCGTGATATTGAATGGTTTGTCTTGGAAATGAACAGAGATAATTCTGTTATTTTTGAGATTGCATCCAAGTACTGCATTTCAGACTCTTTTGTTAACTATGATGGCTACTCCATTTCTTCTAAGGCATTCCTGCCCACCGTAGTAGATCTAATGGTCATCTGAGTTAAATTCACCCATTCCAGTCCATTTTAGTACACTGATTCCTAAAATGTCAGTGTTCACTCTTCTGTCTCCTGTTTGACCACTTCCAATTTGCCTTGATTCACGGACCTAATATTCCAGGTTCCTATGCAATATTGCTCTTAGCATCGGATCTTGCTTCTATCACCAGTCACATCCACAGCTGGAGTGTTGTTTTGGCTGTGGCTTTGTGTCTTCATTCTTCCTGGAGTTATTTCTCCACTGATCTCCCATAGCATATTGGATACCTACTGGCCTAGGGAGTTCATCTTTCAGTGTCCTGTCTTTTTGCCTTTTCATGCTGTTCATGGGGTTCTCAAGGCAAGAATATGGAAGTAGTTTGCATTCCCTTCTCCACTGGACCATGTTTTGTCAGAACTCTCCATCATGACCTGTCCATCTTGGATGGCCCTACACGGCATGGCTCATAGTTTCATTGAGTTAGACAAGGCTAGGATCCATGTGATAAGTTGGTTAGATTTCTGTGATTGTGGTTTTCATTTTGTCTGCCCTCTAATGGAGAAGGATAAGAGACTTATGGATGCTTCCTGATGGCAGAGACTGACTGAGGGGGAAACTGGGTCTTGTTCTGATGGGCGGGGCCATGCTCTGTAAATCTTTAATCTTATTTTTTGCTGATGGGCAACAACTGTGTTCCCTCCCTGTTGTTTGTCCTGAGGCCAAACTATGGTGGAGGTAATGAAGATAATGAAGACCTTCTTCAAAAAATCCCATGCAAGCACTGCCACACTCAGTACCCCTGACCCTACAGCAGGCCAGTGCAGTGTCAACCCACATTAAGTGTAGAGTGCATTGAAATTCTTTCAAAACAGTGATGGAGTAAATAACCTTAGCTTTCCAGGTTACTCCATGAGTTTAATTTTTAAGTTTTTTATTTTTTATTTGCCACCTTTATCAGTTGCAAAAAAATAAAAAGCTATAATATCAGTTAAAATATGAGCCACATTACAGATGTGAAGTGTGATGGACTTTGGCTTTAGGTTACTCACGTATGAACCCAAACTTCACCACTACTTAATTCCCTTTTGTGTCAAATGGAAGTGATAATCACACTGCTTTATAAGGTTTTGTTAGGAATCCAATAAACAATTCATTGAAAATGTTTAGCACAGCCCTTGGCACTTAGTAGGTATTTAACACATTTTAGTACTCATCATAAATTTTCCGTGAACAAGAGGAAATAATTGAGGACATAACTTGTGTCTTTGCAAAAACTTATTTCAATCAACATACAGAGAGTTAGAATACAGCCCCTTCATAGGTCAGGGAGAGTGATCAAGAGTGATTTGTAATGTTTTTCGACTAATCACACTTTTGTAATCATATAATATATGCCAGAACCTAATAAAAGTGACATTGCTAACCACCATTTCTACAAAGTTTGAGCACTTAAAAGGTAATTTCATGCTAATAATTTTAAATGTATATTATATAGAAATTATTGTTTTTTTCTTTCTTTTACATATGAAGTCCAATGAAGTAAACGGTTTTCCCAAAATCAAATGGCCATCATTGACAAAGCTCTGGTTTTTACGTATGTCTACTGTGATTCTGAATCCTAACTATTTTGTTGCACTTGTGTGTATTAGATCTCTCTTATTACAAATGTTGCACAAAGTTGAATAACAATAATGATCCACCAGATCCAAACTCAGTTTCCTCTAACTTAAGATAATACAAATAAATTTAATCATGTTACTCATGTGGACTTTGTGAAATATGGTACATTAGACGTCTGTCAAGAAGTTTTTAGTTTTGACTACTTATAGAAGCTGTAGAAACTCAAAATTTAAAGAACATTTAGAATGATCAAGTTAAACGTCATTTGTAGAACTCCAAGTTTCTGGTGGTGATTTTATTTTTAAGAAAATGTCTTTATTGAAGGGCCTTTTATTACTGTCTAATGGTACCCACTTACATTATCTTATGTATTATATTTCAGAAATATGATGAAAGAATACCTGTACAATAAGATTGTTAACATTCATTTACGTTTTAGTTTAAAATAATTTATTCTGTTTTTGAATATTATATGATATATGACCCGCATTGAGAATATAATGAAAACTACAAACTCTTTCTCCTGTACAAAACCAACTAATCTATATTCATAAGATAAATGTCATAGAGGCTCACATTTTGCATATAGCTGCGTGAGTTTCAAGGGACCTCCCTTTTTGATGGATCTAGTAAGAGTTTTGGATCTCATTTATGAAACTTGCTAATTAATTCAAGTGACAACTTTTCTTCTAGAATGAAGTAAATTATATGTATATATTTTTCATATACCTCAGATACATTTATAAGTACCTACAAACTTAAAAAATGAGAAACAAATGGCCTATAAGATTATTTTCATCAACTAGAGCACAATGCTGCATGAAAAACTGCTCTGGGAAAAACTACACAGCAGTAGAATCTGCAATTGGTGATTTTTTGTCTTCTCTCCCTTTTCCTTTCACTGTTTCTATACCCACACCTGCACCTGCCTATCCTCACCCTTCTCGAAACCAAATACTCAGCAGCTACTTTCTGGCCGCAGATGGTCAAGACAAGCATGGGAAAAAACCTTGAAGAAAATTTTTTTCTTCTTTAGGAAACCTCAATATTTACTCTTAAAGCTTTCAAATGATTGGAAGGCTTTATCACATACATTATCAAAGGTCATCTGCTTTACTTAAATTTGACTGATGGTAGATGTTAATCATATCTACAAAATAGCTTCACAGCAACATCTAGATTAGCTGTGATTAGTTGTTTGATCAAACAACTGGGCACCATAGCCTAGCCAAATTAACACATAAAATAACCATAATGACTACTTAGGGGGATTCATCTATATTTGCTCTTTTTTCTCCATAATGATTTAGATTTTTATATTTGGAAAGTTCTTCAAAAATTCCTTCTGGAATAATAACTGGAACTATAGTGAATTTGCTAGTTAAATTGACAAGAACTGACATCTTAATGCCATCCAGCCATTAGAATGGCACATATTCTCTAGTTATTCAGGGATTTCTCTAGAGGGATGATAGGGGCAGTCTGGTGTGGTTTAAATGTATGTTGAGGATATATTTAAAGTAAATATAATACATATTATTATAATATGAAAATATTTTTTATTATAAATTGGAGAAGGAAATAGCAACCCACTCCAGTACTCTTGCCTGGAAAATCCCATGGACAGAGGAACCTGGTAGGCTGCAGTCCATGGGGTCGCAAAAAGTCAGATATGACTGAATGGGGGACATTAAAGAGATATGACATGATATAAAGTTTCCACATTTTAAGAAAAAAGAACATACCCATAGGACCTTCCCAAATTGCTCTTCCTCTTATCAAGTTAAAATATGTTCTCACTGAAATATATTTTATTTGGGGAAATTTCTGTTCACACCAGAATTTAATCTGGTCAGAGGATAGCTGTGGTTTAACTCAGTGACTGTGCCATTATTGCTATTAAGGGTGCTATTATAATAGCGTGCTAAACAGCATGATCTTCAGTTTTGCAAGCATCCATGATATGCCAGGCCCTATGTTAGAGGTTAAAGGTGAGCAAGACAAGACCCAGGGTCTGGACAACATCAGCTCCGCCTCAGCACAGTGTAAGACAGCACTGACTGAAGAACCTATTAACTCTTAATCTATACTGCTGGCTGTCACTCCATTTTTCATCTTGTCCCAAGATCAGGACGGATGCTTTAACTAGGCTGTTTTCTAAAATGATAAAAGCTGATGAGTCAGATATTTTCTGACATATATCTATGAGTCAGACTTATATAATTCTGACTCTGCATATATTCATTATATTTAAGAAACCTTGGATTATAGATTAGAAGAAAAAAACCCTGAAATAAGGGATAATCTAATGGATTCTTCTCGGCTCACAATTGTATGTGTTTTGATATTCTGAAATATTTTCTTACTGCTCTGATGTAACTTCGGCATTTTAAATTTTAACAGAAAGGTTTCTTTGCATCTAAATCCACCCAAACTATCATGGTTGTGTAACAGAAATTGTTCATTTTTTTAGGCTAAAAAGAATGTGGTTAAAGAAAGTGGTATCATTAAGAATAAAGCTTTGAAGAATGTATGGGCTCATTAATTTGATTAGGAAGTTCTTCAAATGAGATATAAACAAGATTTAAGGTCTAGAGCAAACTGGCAAGGGTGAAATCCATAAAATAATTTTCCTAAATATTGTTTAATATTTTAATTAATTGAATTCTTCACATGAATTAACTTCCTTAATTATACAGTTTCCAAAAGGATTTCCCATACTGCGTTCCATGTTATCAGTTCAAAATTGATTAGAATTCTTACTCTTTTGATAATAAAATTTATATTTTTCCATATTTAATGAAGCAGATTCCATCCTACTTCTTTCAAAGTAAATATACCAAAATCAAAGAGCTTGTACTAGAATTTTTGTGAAAATCAAACATCCAAAAATTCACTATTGTGTAAATTTTCAGATTAACCCTGAAAGCTCACAGTTCACAAAATTCTCAACTGTCTCAAGTCTGGTACCATAAAAGATTATGTATTTAAGGCTACAAAATCTCAATTTTCTCAGTTATAGTACCATACAGACCATAAAAGACTACATGTTCAAACCTTTCAATGTTGCGTGTAGTTTCTGATGCTAGAAGCCAGAATAAGATAAATAAATTTAGTTTATGGGATCCAAACTTAGAAGCAGGAGATTCCAGCTCAGTGTGTCCTCAGAGGATTTCATTAAGTGTAACTATGATGTAGGTCTTGAAATAGCATGTGCTTTTAAAAAAAAAAGTTAGATTTTTACACTGAGACAACACCCTGCTCCTAATTACTCAAAACCATTAAATCATTTTTCCCACACACTTGTCCTTTTTTATTCCACACATAGTTGCATAATTTTATTATCATGTGAGGGAAATAGTCTGTAAATGCAATATGTAAGCTTTTCTATCTGGAGAGCTATCACAGTATATCAATTCCAATTTGAATAACTCTTTGGAATTAACATTTGTGGTAAAAAAACAAAGATCAGGGACTTCCCTGGCAGTCCAGGGGTTAAGACACTGTACTTTCAATGTAGGGGGCACAGATTCAATCACTGGCTGGGGAACTAAGATCCTGAAAGCCACACAGTGTGGCCAATAAATAAAACAAAGATCATTGTGTATCATATTACTTTATTGATATAAAATTATAATAAAAATTAATGAAGGAATACTTATTTAAATGGATTAATTCAGTAACTTTCTATTAATGTTTATTATGTCTCCTTTTCTCTACTCTTCATCGCTTATGCATCATTATAGCACCAGAATATGAAAACAAAACAAAACACTAATTGTTCTTACTTGTGGGTCTATAGTTCCTAGAGTCTGTATTTTAGTAGCTCTTCTTTCTTTGATTGAGTCCTTTACCTCCAAACAAGTTGATTTCTTTGCTAGTACTTCTGATATCAACTGGTGTAAGTTTAAGGGAAGGTCAACACATTATTTAAGATAAGATTAAATTTTATCTGAGTTTCTTTTATGGAGCATAGAACACTTTTCCCTCAGATATCCATATGCCTAAGTCTGTCTCCTCCCTGTAGTCTTTGCTCAGATAAAAGCTGTTCTTTGGGGCTTAAGCTAATCACTGTTTAAAATAAACCTACACCTGTACCTACAGCCCTTCCCCAGTGGCTCAGATGGTAAAGAATCTGCCTACAATATAGGAGACTGGGATTCAATCCCTCTGTCTGGAAGATCCCCTGGAGGAGAGCAAGGCAACTCATTCCAGTATTTCTGCCTGAAGAATCCCATGGACACTGGAGCCTGTGGGCTACAATCCATGGGTTCCCAAAGAGTTGGACAGGTGTGAGTGACTGACACTACAACACTGCTCACCACTACAACCCTATTGCTCATCTTTACCTGTTTTAGCATGCCCTTGCTTTTTTACTATAAAGTCAATCATCTGGCCAAACCATCGATTATAATTTACATATTTTCTGTTATTATTTATGTTCTGTCCATGACACTAACCCCTAAGCTCTACAAGTACTGCACTTCTATTTTTTTCTTCCCTACTGATACCTAGCACCTAGATAAGTGTCTACATTAGTAGGTGCTTAAAAACTGTTGAATAAATGATTAAATGAATCAATGTTTCTTTCTACCAGTTTCCACAGAAAACTGGATAGTGACTCTGTGATTTTGTGTGCAGTACACAACAGGTATCAGAGCTGAAATTCTGAAGACGTTAGTCACTACCTATTGCCAAAGAGAAAATATTCAGAAACTAATTACTGTCTTATTATTCTTAGGTCAACCTAATATTTACCCCTTTACTGTCATTATAAAGAAAGATAAATGAATAAAGATGCTTTCGGTAATGTATTTACTGTTCAGGTTTCACTGAATTCCAAGGCGTGACCTTTCAAACTGGGGTAAATGTGAAGGCTGCTCAGTGTTTTAATACAGAATGTTGAAGCATTTCCCTAAATGGCCAAACAATGGCTGAAATTGGCAGAATTTCTTGTTGAAACTGGCAGACTTGCCCACTGTTGCCTCCCAACAAAAGTCTTCCTCCATTACTTGTTGCCTTTTTGGACAATAGCACTAAAATGTCTATAGAAGGAGAAAAAGAACACTTAGTGGTGAAATTGAAAGAAAGTAAATTAATCTTATAAAAAAGCATATAGGGTAGAATACAAATCCTGTTTGATTGTCAAAAAATTACACATCTCTATAATAATTGATGAGTTACATATTTCTATATCTGTAATTTCTCAAGCTTTTAAGTATTGATTTATAAATATTTAAAGATAATTCTAAAAAGAGTGCCAAGTGTCAGTGCCCTTTCATCATTGTATAGTTCTGCAAGTTTTCTAAACTTAAAGCCAAAGGACTATTTTATAAATTAAAATATATCATTGTCACGAAATAGAATCATGATTTGTTTGAAAGCTCATGATAAATTTTCACAAAATATATCTTCCTAAGTCATAAATTTTAACAATTCCTTTCTATTTAGATTCTCCAAAGGTTTATGTCCATAGTATGCAGAAAAAAAAAGTATGTGTATATATACACATTTTATATGAATGTGTCAAGGCCATGACTTCCCTGGTGGCTCAGATGGTAAAGAATCTACTTATGATGCAGGAGGCCTGAGTTCGATTCCTGGGGCAGGAAGATCC
The DNA here is from genome assembly GCF_000754665.1 of Bison bison bison. NCBI lineage: Eukaryota > Metazoa > Chordata > Mammalia > Artiodactyla > Bovidae > Bison > Bison bison. The sequence goes on from NW_011495021.1 coordinate 729,106, forward strand.
TCTGGAGAAGGAAATGGCAACCGACTCCAGTATTCTTGCCTGAGAAATTCTATGAATAGAGGAGCCTGGTGGGTTACAGTCCATGGGGTCACAAAGAGTCAGATATGACTGAACGACTAACACTATTTACACTTGTCAAGGCTGTAATTTTACTGTTCTTCAACATATCTTGTATGACTGGATTTTAAACCGCGTACTAGTTTGTATGAAACAACTCTATGTACTCAAAGGAGTATTGCTCAAAACATAAAAGTAAGCTATGAAATGGGTTCTTTAAGTCTTTTTGAAATTTCTAACTTTTGTTGTTGTTCAGTCACTCAGTTATATCTGACTCTTTGTGACCCCAGGGACTGTAGCATTCCAGGCTTCCCTGTCCTTTACTATTTCCTGGAGTTTGCTTAAACTCACAGCTATTAAGTCAATGATATCATCCAGCCGTCTCATCCTCTGTTGTCCCCTTCTCCTGCCTTCAATCTTTCTCAGCATCAAGGTCTTTTCCAATGAGTCAGCCCTTCGCATTAGGTAGCCAAAATATTGGAGCTTCAACATCAATCCTTCCAATGAATGTTGTGTTAGTAGCTCTGTTGTGTCCAGCTCTTTGTGACCCCATGGACTATATACAGCCTGCTAGGCTCCTCTGTCCATGGGATTCTCCAGGCAAAACTACTGGAGTAGGTGGCCATTCCCTTCACCAGCGACTCTTCCCAACCCAGAGATTGAACCCAGGTATTCTGCATTGCAAGCAGATTCTTTACCATCTAAGCCACCAGGAAAGCCTCCTCCAGTGAATATTCAGGGTTGATTTCCTTTAGGGTTGACTTGTTTGATCTCCTTGTTGTCCAAGGGACTCTCAAGACTACTCCACCACCATGGTTGGAAGGCATCAGTTCTTCAGTGCTCTGCCTTTATTGTCCAGCTCTCATATCCATACATGACTACTGGAAAAACCATAGCTTTGACTATATGGATCTTCATCAGCAAAGTAATTTCTCTGCTTTTTAAAATGCTATCTAGGTTTGTCATAGCTTTTCTTCCAAGGAGCAAGCATCTTTCTGGCTTTAATGTGGTGTTATCAAAGGGATTTCCCAGGTGGTGTAGAGGTAAAGAATCCACTTGCCAATGCAGGAGGCACAAGAGACTTGGGTTCCATCCCTCAGTCAGGAGGATCCTCTGGAGAAGAAAATGGCAACTTGCTCCTGTTTTCTTGCCTGGGAAGTCCTATGGACAGAGGAAACTGGTGGGCTACAGTCCATGGGGTTGCAAAGAGGCAGTCACAACTGAGCATACAAACACCAACTTATAACAAAGTTACTATTATAAAGCATAAATAATAATAATGGCCTAACAAAAATTGTATTTTGTTTTAGAATTATTCTATATTCATTCTGACATGTTTATATATATATATGTGTGTATATATGTTTACATATATATGATATGTTTATATATAATGTGGTCTCCTGCATGGCAGGCAGATTCTTTACTGTCTGAGCCAAGAGGGAAGCCCCATATATAATGTGACAATCCAATATTCTACAATATATTTTCTTTTTCCAAAGTAGCTTAAAATAAACAATAATAATAATAAAAGCTGAGACCAAAAATAATTTTTAAAAGACCAAAATGTGACAATTTACTAATCAAGAAGGGCTTGATGAAATGGTAGAAAGGGCAGTTAAACTTTACATAATAATAGAATAATAATAGAATTTTCAGTTCAGGTACTTGGCACATAAAATTGGAGTGCAAAAATAAGTGATTTCTCACAGTGAGCAGAGACACCACACTTTCTCAAGCTAGAATCATGCCCTACAATGAAAAATGGGTACTCCCAGTAGTCCTGTTCAGCAAAAGGCAATGCCAAAATATTTGTTTACTCTCATTTAGATTCAGCAGAGGTACCATGTATTCCTGAGACCCTTTTCTAATAAAGTGCTGCTTGTAGAATGAAAAAGCTGTTTTGAAGCCTGAATAGTTGTCTAATACTAAATTAAGTCTAAAAAAATTGCTATCAACTTAAAATAATTTCTCCAGTTATTATTATTGACTCTTTATTGCATACTGGATTTAAGGATACAGGCCAAAAATTCATTTTCAGTTTTAGCAGTTCTTCAGCTCTTACATATGCTGGATCTCCTTGACTCTGTTAAGTGTCTCTTTTCTAGAGGCATAGCTTGCTAACCTACAACATGGCATATGACTGTAAATCAGTTTGGTAATCCACGATGTCTCCCACAAGCAAATGTTATTAGCAATCCTTTAATTATTTCTATTTTAATTCCTCTTACTAGGTCCTCACCTCACTTGTTTCTAAAGGAGTGGATGTGCTCTCCTTGTTTACACGGATCATATTTTTTAATTGTATATATTTAAACATACAATTTAAAAAGTACACAAACCCTAAACTTTTATTTCTTGAAGTAAAACCAGGTCAGATCTGGTCACAGCATCTGGGCAAATGGCAAGGTGAAAGCTTTTGAGATTCAACCAGAAGTTGATGAAACAATAAATGAAAGAAACAAGATCAGAGTTAGGAACTACTCAGGAGAACAGAAAAGATTCAGAAAAATTCTCATCTAGAGACCAAATATCTATATCTATCTATCTATCTATATATCTGTAAAAATGTAATTAACTTAGGTATCATTGCTTACTGAGTCAAAAAAGTGATATAAAGCCAGAGTGAGGGGTGTGATTTGTCAGTAAAAGAAAGCAGAAAAAGAGAAGGGGAGTAGACAGAATAAAGAGAGGAAAAGAGAGAGAAGATAAAACGAGAGGCTCTAAAAGAAGATAAATTGGTTTGATAAGACATATTATTTGCCAGAAAGTTTAGGAAATAAAAATCCAGCACTGAACTGCATCAATTAAGAGGTGGAGATACTCTGGATACATGACCGTGGACAAAAATTTAGTATGCAAATCCTTCTAGCTGTTTGGTATAATATGTTGGATAGGAAAATTTAACTGCCTTTTTGTTTGAAGAATGGCATTGAGTGTTAAGCTCTTACTCCTCTGATAAGAGGTGACAGGTATTCATGAAGAAGTTGTGAGAAGCAAATACCACTCCCCAGTGGTAATCATGTTCTAAAAGTTGGGCCTAATTGTTCAAGATTCTACTTTTTAAAAGTGAAGGGTTCATAGAGTCTGACCCACTGGGACATCTTAGTCTGTCTAGGATAGCTTCTCAAAAGGCAGCCCAGAAATTCAGCTCCCTTGCCCAGAGAATCCCAGGGATAGGGGAGCCTGGTGGTCTGCCGTCTCTGGGGTTGCACAGAGTCGGACACGACTGAAGCAACTTAGCAGCAGCATCAGCAATCATACCATGTTTAAAACAGCAGACCTAGTTTGGTTAACTGCGCATCTCTCAGCTCATTCCAAGTTTACCAAATCAATCTGAGGTGGCTCAACATAGAGGAAGGTGATGCTGAAATGAGTCCTGCATGCTCTGAAAACTGCTTTCTCTTTACTTTGGATTTTGTGAGAATAAGAAATGATAATATGATTGAGTGCGAATTTATAATAAAATTAGGGTGAACAAGGCATGTGTTTAAATCAAGTGATTCTCTAACCAATGAAAGAATAAGTATAAATTCACACTGCACTACACATATATAACAAGATACATATTGCTTTCCCTTCTCATTCTTGCTTAGAGAATTATTAGTTTTGTGATTTGAGGTGCACATTTTCCATGTCTGAATCATTATAACTTAAAAGTCTTAGAAACTTAGTAATAATCCAAAGTACAACTTTACTCATCCTTTCTTTTTTCACTAGCCTCAAGGGGTAGTATACACACACACAAATACAAATATACACACAGATTCACAGGTTGTTCATCATTGGTCTTTCAAATTTCTCCCATATAGCTAAGAAACTAACCTAAAGTCAAAGAGAATTCTTTGACACTCCTAAATCACATTTGTAAAATTTACAAAGTGTTTAAATTGTGCATATATTATGACTTAGCTATTACATCTTAAAAGGGGTCTGATCTCAACAATATTCTGACAAAAGGAAGTAAACTTTAAAATTGATCAGTGCTGTGTGAGTCATCTCCATCTCCCACCCTACCTCCAAGACCTATCTGAAATACATTGCATTTTTATATATTTTGATCCACAGATCTATAACAAGTTCTTGATTCCATAGTAAGGAATCACACTCTGCACATTGTCCTATAAAACCTTTTTATATTTTAAAATTTTCATGCATATAAAAGATTATTGTATAGAACAGTCTTATGGACTCTGTGGGAGAGGGAGAGGGTGGGAAGATTTGGGAGAATGACATTGAAACATGTAAAATATCATGTAAGAAACGAGATGCCAGTCCAGGTTCGATGCACGATACTGGATGCTTGGGGCTGGTGCACTGGGACGACCCAGAGGGATGGTAGGGG
>NW_011495021.1:733607-760652 GCF_000754665.1 Bison bison bison
GGAGGGAGGAGGGTTCAGGATGGGGAACACATGTATACCTGTGGCGGATTCATTTTGATATTTGGCAAAACTAATACAATTATGTAAAGTTTAAAAATAAAATTAAATTAAAAAAAAGGAAAAAAAAAAGAAATCTTGAAAAAAGAAAGATTATTAAAATGCACTATTTAAATAAATAAATTCCTGTATACCCAGAACACATCTTGTCTATCATATTTGTCACTAATTAAGTCACATGTGTGTGCCCAGAAGTTAGCCATTAGCCTAAACTTGTACGAGTCATTCTCTTGCTTTACTTTATGGCTTGACCATAATCATCTGTATTTCTAAGCAATGTATTATTTAGTTCTGTGTTTTAGTTTTACTTTTATGAGAGTGGAATCCTTCTGAATATAGTCTTTGGAGACTTGCTTCTCATTCAGCATTATGTTCTGAAGGTGCATCTGTATAATGTGTGTAATTGTGGTTCTTTTCACTGGTACAGTGTTCCTTGGTATGAATGCACAATGCATTTATCTTTTTTCTGCTGACAACATTTGGATTGCTTCTACAATTTTGCTATTACAAACAGTGAGGCAATGAACATTTTTTAACATATTTCCTTGGTACACATGTCTGAGTTTCTTTAGGGAATACATTTATGAGTAGGATTTAAGGATCCTAGAAGGCAATGGCACCCCACTCCAGCACTCTTGCCTGGAAAATCCCATGGACGGAGGAGCCTGGTGGGCCGCAGTCCATGGGGTCGCTAAGAGTCGGACAAGACTCAGCGACTTCCTTTCACTTTTCACTTTCCTGCATTGGAGAAGGAAATGGCAGCCCACTCTAGTGTTCTTGCCTGGAGAATCCCAGGGACCGGGGAGCCTCGTGGGCTGCCGTCAATGGGGTCGCACAGAGTCGGACACGACTGAAGCGACTTAGCAGCAGCAGCAGCAATTCTTATACCAATTTATTCTCCCAACCATGTGTGAGGTTCCCATTGCATCACATCCTTTCCAATACTTTGTGTTAATGTCAAACTTTTTTTAATTTTTGCTAGCTTAGTGGGCGTAACATAGTATCTCATTGTGGTTTTAATTTGCATTGCCCTAATTATGAATCACAGCAAATTTGCATGTAAAACAAATTAAAATTTTCCTCCGAAACATTTGTTTCTAATTGGGTAGCAGTGACTGGATGTAGAATTATGGTAAAACCTCTTGTTGCTTATATGTTTTTGAGGAAAGGACTTTTTGGTTAGGGGATCCAGGAAAAGTTTTACTGCTTTAAAGATGGGTATGGATGAGCGGCATTTCTCATCATGACTAAGAATATAAATTAATAATACCTAGAATCATACTTCCAAATTTCCATTCCTTTAATTCAAAAATCCCATCAAATACATATCTTCTTTAAAAATAGGAGGTAAGGGAATAATTCCATTCAGATGTATGTGTGCTTTTTAGAAAAAAGACTTTATTTTTCAGAGCTGTTTTAGATTCCTATAAAAGCTGAGTAGAAGGTAAAAGATTTTCCACCTAACCCTCTTCCTACCCCCTCCTCTATTACTCATATCCCCCATGAAAGTTATACATTTGTTAGAATCAATTAACCTATATTGGCAGATCATACCCACTCAAAATTCTGTGCTCTGTGACACCTAGAGAGGTAGGATGGGGTAGGAGGTGGGAGGGAGATTAAAAAAGGAAGGGACATTTGTATACCTACTGGTGATTCATGTTGATGTATGGCAGAAAGCAGAACAATATTGTAAAGCAATTATCCTCCAATCAGAAATAAATAATTTTTAAAAAATACTGTATGATTCACTGTTGATGTTATGCATTCTATGAATTATAACAAATATATCATGACATGTATTATGTGGTTTTTTTAAATAATCTTTTAACTGTTTTAAATCATTCATGGTGCTTACAAGTCTCAGAAAGAGGTCATATCTCTCTTTCTACTGTTGTAAAATTACTTAAACATAAAGTTATCCTAGAAGGCACTGCAGTTTGTGTCTTCATGTAATTCCTCATTTTGGAAACCACTTGATTGCCTTTGTACCCATTGGCTGAATTTAACTAATATATTTCTTCAAGTTTCTGATTTCCTCTTAATAAATACACTTAGGTTTGTGTATTTGTTCTTTTAACTTCATTGTTGTGCTTCACCATGGCAACAGTACTTCAAGAAGGTTTATCCAACATTCTTATGTAATTCATTTATTTACTGTGTTTCTAAGGTTTAGTTGATTTTTATTTCATTGTCTAAACATTTCAGTCTGGTGCTGCTTGCACAAGATTAACTTTCTTTTGAATTTTCTAGGTATCTTTATCATTTTAATTAAGGCTTTATAATATTTTCTTTGTATTTTTTGGTACAGCGGATGCTGATATTTTCAGAGGAAAGTGGAATACCATGTTGACATATACATTATATTTTATTAATATATGCAATATTTTCACTAACCAAAATGATCTCATCAATATATTCACTGGTAGTCCGAAGTAATTGTTGACATTTTTGTTTTCTACTAAAGCTTATCACCAAAAGGATGGAAATATTCTTTCACAGCATTTTCAGTTGGGGTTAAAAATGAAATGTCTAGAACCATGCAGAAAAAAAAAACAACAAAACCCAATGGTCATGTCTATTTCTAGTGGTATTTTCTAGCAAGTTGGGAAAGTACGCAAAATAAACTTCAACTTTGAACCTTGTGAATTCCATATGAATGCCAGTAAAGTCTGAGACTGACAAGACTTTTTGTTATTTTTTCCAAAATAGCTAGTAGAAACTCCAAATTTTAACTATATGCAGAGTGTCTGTTTATGTAAAACTACACATCTCTTTAATATGGTCACTATCCTAATGACAATATATGCTAGACCATTTATTGAAGTATGTGACGGTATAAAAATTTACAAACTAATGCAAATTTTTTTTATTTATATAAAAGATTTTATTACAGAGATTGCTTTTAACATAAGCTTCTTATGCTTTTGGGTTTTCATGCAAGGATCCCTAGTGACTTCATGAAAATCCTTTACAATAATTCAGAAATTATTGTTGGAAATAGCAGCAAATTGATGATTCATAAGAACAAGTTTATTTAAAAAAAAAACCCTCTCAATATAAATTAATGGAGATAAAAATTTGCAAATGCAAATTTGACATCTTAAAGTACTATAAGTTCAAACAAGTAAGTAAGTAAGTGTTAGTTGCCCAGTCATGCCTGACTCTGCAACCCCATGGACTGCAGCCCACCAGGCTCTTCTGTCCATGAGATTTTCCAGGCAAGGATACTGCAGTGGGTTGCCATTTCCTTCTCCAGGGGATCTTCCCAACCCAGGGATCAAACCTGGGTCTCCTGCACTGCAGGCAGATTCTTTACTGACTGAGCTACAAGGGGAGCCCAAATAGTACTTTAAAGTATTTATAAAGAAGTTCAAATAGTACTGTGTAAATGCAAATCAAGGTATATCTTGCCTTAAACATTATTTTGAGTCTGAAAAGAGACATGTAAACTACATTTATATATGTTAACTCTTAGTTTGGCAGTGGATGAGTCTCACTTGTTAGTAATACCCTGTATTTAAGGAGGGCTAAATCTCATTACTGACATGGTCTAGTCTCTAGCTTCCTCTGACAAGATCTGTGTCACTCTTTCCCCCTGATTCATTTCAGTTTGATCATGTTGGCTTTTTTTATATGCTTGAACTAGTCATGTCATTCCATTTTCAGAATCATTGACCAAGCTACCCTTTCCTCCAGGAACAACTTTTCTCCTGAACATTTGAGGACATCCACTTCTTCCTAGTGCTAGGATCTTGAACAACAGGCACCATCCTCCATGTGCCTGTGCCTTAAAATCCTCATTCTTAACAAATGAGGTTCAAGAACAAAGTTCTTGATTACTTTCAGGTTAAAATGGTGGCAACCTAAATTACCTGAAACAATACCTTCCAGCTTCCCATTAAAATAGATGTTTGTGATTTTCAGAAAGCACACTAGTATATAACTTTAAGTTATGTAAAATCCCACTATCCACTAATATTATCACCAAATTCACAAGAATGTTCTCTTGTCATCTAGGGTCCTACGATGATACACCAACCACTTGTGCTACCACCAGTCAAAACTATGGATGGCCCCACCTTCAGGTACTGCATATGAATATATTACAAAAGGACACTCACGCCTTAATGAAACTAACATGTTAGATTTACAGTGATATTGAGGACAATATGAATATGTTAACAATCATAAGAAAGATTTCACAGAATGATACATAATATAACTCCAAATAACTTCTGAATAAAGGAAAACTTTGAAAGGCAATCTAACAAACTACTAATAAAGATGGATTTATGGGCATCTGTCAAACTTACAGTCATTTCCTTGGGACCTTTGGGTATGAACTTATCCCACATGTTTTTGTTCCCTTGGCCAGAGGACTAGGAATGTTAAATTAATACAAATGGCTCTTATAAGATTTATTAATATCCTTAATTTGGTAGTATTAGCCACAAACGTCACACAAAAACACAAACACACACAAATATATAACGTCTATGGTTACTCTTGTTTTAACTATAAATAAATAAATATATATATATATATATTAAACAGGAGAAGGCAATGGCACCCCACTCCAGTACTCTTGCCTGGAAAATCCCATGGATGGAGGAGCCTGGTGGGCTGCAGTCCATGGGGTCGCTAGGAGTCAGAGAGGACTGAACAATTTCACTTTCACTTTTCATGCATTGGAGAAGGAAATGGCAACCCACTCCCGTGTTCTTGTCTGGAGAACGCCAGGGATGGGGACGCCTGGTGGGCTGCCGTCTCTGGGGTCACACAGAGTCGGACACGACTGAAGCAACTTAGCATCAGCAGCAGCATATATATATATAACAAATTATGTTTCATGTATAAAGGAATAGGGCTAGGTTGCTCTTTTGAACTAAATTCCTTTCCTCTGTAAAGTTCTTTGTTTTCTGATTCACATAATCACTGTTATATTCTTACAAATGGCTATAAACCTTTCCCATAATTGGAATGTAAAAGGATATCATTTATAAATAAGGGAACAGGAAAATGGTGGTTAGCTGAATTAAAGATTTAAGTTGCCTGAGCTACTATTTTTAGAACTCCCGGGCAAAGCAGTTTCAACTTCAATCATGGGCATTAATTTCAAGTTTCAGGGCACTGTTGCTTCCTAAAAGATTACTGTTGAGACAGATATCTCTTCTTATTTATATTTAGCACTGTAGTCCCATACCAGATAAAATATTAATTATGTGATTATTATTATACCTCACATCCTCCTTCCTGACAAAATTAAAGTAGCTTTCCTGTCCTCACTTATTTTTAGACTGCGAAGTATTTAACAATTCAGTAATGCATCATCTCAATAAACTATAATAGCATTAATGAAAAATAAAGGCTAGTGAATTATTTTATCTTAAATTCAAAGCTGAGTGAATTAATCCCTTACTCTAACTTTAAATTCCCAAGTCATTTTGTTGGACCAAAAATAGCCCCTCTATAATTATTCTTTGTCCTACAGCGTGTCTTTGGGAACTCATCATTGTTGTTCTATCCTTTTATGTGTCAGCTTCCTCTGCACATTGAATCTCATATGACTCACTGTTCCTTAGAGCATGGTGTGAATGCTTGAAATGCCTACTTACAACTGACAGTTGACTTTTTTCTTCCTGAACTTTTTTATGTGAAGTGGTGCCAGATCAATTTTTTAAAGCCCCAATTTTGCTTATTGAAGACATGTAAGAAAGAGCATAAAATGAAAGAAGATTCACTTACTGGGCAAAAACTGACTTTAACTTCCACTATCTGTGAGTACCAGTCATCCTCATACGGAAGTTAAGAGGATTACCCATTCTTTTCTGTCTTTCCAACTTATAAATTCTAACATATATTGGCTAGTTTGAAGGAGATAATTTGGAAATGACTTGAAAATGAAAGATCTGAATTTAAACTGCATTCTCTTCATTAAATTGATCTCTGACTTGCAGTGTATTGGTGAGATTTTTTTGTGAGACACAATTAGCCCTGATAGTAATTTTTAAACTTTTATTTCTAGCATGGAGAGTTTAAGGTGAATATGTATTTAAATTCTAGCAAGAAAGAGTTTGAAAAAATGATCTCTGGAAAGATTAAAAAATATAACTGAGAATCAGTTTGCTATCATATTAGTTTGACTCACATGCAGTTTAACTTTAGCCTAATACAAGAAGCCCAGAAATGAGACTTAAGATAAAAAACTCCTAGTCTTAGCTCATCTGCTTCTGCTATGGGATATGAGGCAAATCACCAAACATTCCTGAACTCTCAACTTCTAAATCTATAATATGAACAGGTTATACTGTGAGACATCCAGGTCCATTTCAGCTCTGAAATTCTGGGTCCTCTAACTGTAATCATTCGGAATTACAGACAGGAGCTGGAAATAAAATATCATTTGAAGTTCTTTGTAATAAATAATGTGATTTGTAATAACTCAATTCTTCTAACTCCAAATATTGTTTCATTTCTTTATTTACATAATCATTCAGTAGACTCTGAAACTTGACAAATAGGTAAAAGGTAAGAAAGAGGAAAAAAACAAGAATGTCTCTGGCTAGGCTGAATTTTGGCAACAGAAGGATCCATTTCTATTAATCACTAAAATTGTGTATTCTTACTGAAAGTTCTCTTTGACTGCATGGTAGTAAAAATATTAACTTTTAAATTTATAATAATTTAATAGATCCATTTTCATATTTAAATCTTAAACCAATTGAAACTGAATCTCACATACAAATTTTTTCCCCAAACTGATGGACAGTTGTAGCAATGCTTTTTATCAAATAATGCATCCATTCTATTACTGATTTAAAACATAATTAAATTGTTCTATTTGCTAAGTGATATTAACAAACTGGTTTGGATTCTAGGGTCTATTTGTCTTATCATTGCTGTTTAACTGACCTTTAAAATTATTCATTACCTTGATTGCATTACATTTATACATCATTTGGGGGAAAATTAAGCATCTCTATACATTTTAGTTTTATATACACTAATAAAAATGTCTCTTTAATAGAAATAATTTTATGTCCATGAAATAATTATATACCTTCTTCAATGGCTCTTCAGGCAGGAGTAATGCCTGGTTCTTAACGATCAGAGTGTACTTTTACACAGAACAATGTGAAAGTTTTCTTAGCAAATATTATGAATACGTCAGAGAATCAAGAGAGAGTCAGGTTGATTAGAACAGTGAGAACCAAATTAAGGTAAATTTACAAAAAAAAAAAAAAAGTATTGATATTCCACTAAACTAATGAAACAAATTATAGGACTTTAACTCAAATAAGACACTTTCAGGATCCTGGATTTAATTTTGTACTTATGATCTGGTGGTTTTTTAAAGAGCAAATTTATAAGCACATTGATTTTCTCTAATCCAAGACCATAGCGTATAAGTCCCCAAATTGTCAGTGATTTGGTTACTACATCTTACACAAGGAGCAAAGGAGACACTGGTGTGTAATTCGAGAGGCTGGCCACTGAGGGCTGGTCCATTGTGGAGCATATCTCTCCTAGCTAAGCTTTTGACTTTGCATTTCACATAAATATATTGGAGTTTGGTCTCCCTATCTGTAAAAATAGGAGATTAAATCTGAGAAGAAAAAAAAAAAAGAGAGAGAAAGTTGCTCAAATAAAAATAAACTCTAAGATTCTCCTTAATTCTAACTCTTCTTGGTCACTTTGGCTCTTGGCTTAATCATCATCTCCAAAGGGTACATTTTACATTCTACTTTTGTCCTTTAATTTGTTATGTGTGTCTTTCTTGTTCCTGAGCTACATTAAATAAGCATTTGTAAAGAGCTATTTTAAACCTCTGTGTATTACACCTTATAGTGCCTGTAAACTCAGCTAAGTGTATTACAAATTGTATTAAAATGTTCCCCCCAAATTATATATTTAGTGATTAAATTACTCATGTAGATCAACTTCATGCATAATTGTCTTACCATTCCTTGAAAAATGAATAGCACGCTGTCTTATTGCTCAGAGTTAAAAACAGGTAAACTAGGGGACATCATTGTTCTAGAAGATGTAATTGATGACCTCTTACAAAGAGTAGGTATAAAAATATATAGCATATATTTTAAGTGTAATTTTTTAAAGAGTTAAAAGATGCAATTTTTTAATAGTTGGAATATCCAAAAAAATACCAGTTCTTATCTTTCTGTATAATTAGCTGTGTTTCCAATAAAAATCGTTCAAATAAAAATTATGGATTCAACAAAATGAGTTTAGCACAACTGACGAGGAACATTTGCTAAATATACTTGTCATTTATGTTAGCTTACATATCTCACATGCAAAATAAAGCATGAACCTAAGTGTAATACACCTCTTCAATAATTCAGTATTGTTCTTGATCCAGTGATTTGGGGGTCTCATTTTCAGTGCCAAAAAATCTACAAGTATTCTAAGCTGTAAGAGATTTCCATATTATAATGCATCCTATAAATGGTGGTATTCTTTGAAAATACACTTCTCTGAAATCTCCTTGTTAGCTTACTTTTAATCATACTCTATTTTAGTGCATAAAGCTGTTCTCTTTTGTACTGATCACCGAAGTAGTTCTTTTTTTGACCTCTATAAAAAATTCCAGACACAGAAATTGTTTTGCATGTAGTAGACTGCATTGAATATTTTCATACGAAATATTCAGGAGAGATCCACATATTAGCAATGTAAATAATTTCCGATCAAGTGGTAGACATCGTCATTTATAAAGATCACTTGGTGTTTCCAATATCTTATCTATTTCCAGCCTCTCCATCTTTCTGGATCCTCTCTCTTCCTCTTTATCACTCATTTCCCTGCTTCCTTTATAGGAGTGAAAATAATACACTTTCTAACATTGATTCATGGAGAGGAGATTTTTCTTTTTATATTTAAGCAAATGCAAATGTTTGTTTTTATGTATCTGCTCTATCATATGTTATTTTTGATGTATTTTACATACAAAAAATAGTTCCTTCAGTAAGAGAAATTCTGGTATCAATGTTAATGGTAATTATGTAATGAATTATGATAACAATCTATTTATAATGACAATTGTTTAACATTTAATAGGTAAAAGTAAGTTTTCATTGAAGTTTAGTGGGAACCAAATTATATGCAGACTTACCCGATGGCTCAGTGGACAAAGAATCCACCTGCAATGCGGGAGACACAGGAGAAGAAGCAAGTTCCATCCTTGGATCAGGAATATGCCCTGGAGGAGGGCATGTCAACCGAAAGTCACAGAGTCTGAAACCACTGAGCGACTAAGCACAGCACAGTACTTGTTATATGTAGTGTGCATGCATGCTTCGTTGCTTCAATCGTGTTTGACACTTTATGACCCCATGGACTGTAGCCCACCAGGCTCCTCTGTCCATGGGATTCTCCAGGCAAGAATAATAGAGTGGGTTGCCATGTCCTCCTCCAGGGACATTTCCTGACCCAAGAATTGAACCCACAGCTCTGAAGTCTCCTGAATTGGCAGGTGCGTTCTTTACCACTAGTGCCAGCTGGGAAACCCTTTATGTAGTGTAGATACTATAAATTTCATACATTTACCTGTTTATTCCTGTTCACATTTGCTTTACATTAAATTATAATTTGTTTTGTTCATTTTTCTGACTACAGTGCTCAGCCTAATAGTTTTCAAATGCAATGCATTTTTGTTTTTGGTAAGATTGCATTTTTTTGTTTCATATGTCTTATACTTTAGATCAATGATCTACAAACTGGCTTATGAATATACCTAAGGAGTAGGCAGAAAATGCTTATTGTATAGACATCGATTTCCAGATCCAAAATTCCTAAGGTCTAAGTTGCCAGCCAGTCACCCTTTCCACTTTTTTTTCTTTCATAGTTTTCCTTTTACTTCTTTACACACACACATATTATTTCACCCTTCTGAGTCTCACTGTTAATATTATACAAAGTATTTCTGCAGGACGTAACAATCTCCCAGGCCATAAAAATGAGTACAGAAACAGCGGATACACTGATGTTTGCCAAACCTTTTTCGAAAGTACACATGGCCTCTCTACTTTCTTCATCTCATCTGATATATTTCTAACAAAATTTTACTTTGTGTTTAAAATTATGTATCAAATTTTGTAATGAATTTATTATGTTCTGATCTAGAGTATAAAGTCTAGAGGCAAACTCTTTGGTTCAAATCCTGAATCAAATAGGTTTTTTAATCACTTGGTTAAGTTAATAAATCTACTTGTGCTTCAGTTTCCACATAGGTAAACCTGGGATAAACAGTACCTATTATATATATTTTTTAATAATGTGATCATAAAGATTGAAAAGGTAACTGTTACATTTTTATGTATTATAAATTGGTCATCATCTATTATGTATCATTGATGTTTCCAGACTTGGTGGTCACTGTCTATAAGAACTGATAGAAGTTTCTGCAAACGTGAAAGTCTTAGTCACTCAATCATGTCTGACTCTGCAACCCCGTGGACTGTAGCCTTCCTGGCTCCTCTGTCTATGGAACTCTCCAGGCAAGAATACTGGAGTGAATAGCCATTCCTTTCTCCAGGGGATCTTCCTGACCCAGGGATTGAAATCGCATCTCTTGCACTGCAGGCGGAATCTTTACTATTGGAGCCACCAGGAAAGCACGATAGAAGTAGAGGCGGAAATATTTAGTACTTAGATCATGGCTTGGAATTGAGTAAGTCTTGTGTGAGCTACTATCATCATCATCACCATCATTATTATTATTCTAATAAAATTGTAATGGTCAAGCAATTGAGAAAGATTTTGAAATTTCAACCTAGGTATATGTTTTGTTGCATAAAATAGTTTGGTCAGGGAAGACTTCATTGAAAATTTTCCTAGGAAAAGATTGGGAGAAGTTTGCATAGTAACCATGCGAATGCTTCACAGGAAAAGGAAGATGCTGCGAGATGATAGCGTTTAAGTCTCACTTGCTCACTCAGTGACTTGCTTCTTCCTCCCTCCATCTTCCTTGCTCCACTCCGTCTTTACACATACTGTTTCTCTCTTATGACGTTTCCTGGTTCTCCTGTAATGTAGTCGCTTAAAAGAATTGGAAAACTAAAAAAACATATTTCAATAGAATAAAATTCTGTAAGCAAAAGGTGGATAGTGGAGTGGAATATGATGTCAAGGAGATTAAGAAATTTCCAGCTGTCAAGAGAACACTCATTTCTCTACAAGTGATTGTGTAGGTATTAAATTGTTCTTGCATTTATATTTCATTGAAAATAATATAGCAGTTATAGTTTAAAATATCAACATTTAAAATGTGCCAAATATTACACTTTGCAAATGATCTAGTAACTTAAATGAAGTTTTAAAATTACTTTAGAAATAGCATCAACAGAAAAGTTAGAAGAACACTTGCACTAGATTGACATGTTTAGTTCATCTTTGCATTCCCTTTTCCATGAAAGTACACTTAAAATAACTTTACTAATAAATATGCATATAACATTTTACTATGAAAATATGATGAATTATAATATCGTACCTTTCATTGTAGCATGGAGTGGTAACCAAAACAACTAACCTCATGTTCTTAACTTGACATAATTACAGGAGGATGTGTTGGATCTGGGATAAGGTGATGAGATATTACATGTATCACATGGAAATGAGCTCTTGATGCTGTTAGTAAGAAAATAAATATAAGGCTTTGCAAATAGTGGGTTAGAAGATACCATAAGGGTTTCTCTTTTGTCATTAAGGATAATAAATTATAAGGAATTAAGAAAGATCCCTTGCAACTGGAGCTTTTACTTCTACATATAATAATTTATATTTGTAGTTTAGGATAAATAGCTTACATATATTTATTGATAATGAAGAATATTATGCATTTCCAAAAATGAAAGAGTTTGTTATTAGATGTGGAAAAACCCTAGTCTTTTTCCAAGATGCAATAATCCATAAAAAAAGCAATCAGTTGAACAAAGAGTACCTATCTTGAAAGAGGTTTTTATCATATCAAAAAAGCTCATTTAGTGGGATAGATCTATACTTACAATTAAGAATCAAACCCCTCCACCAAATCTCAGCAGAGTTCATTAGACTCCAGATTAATTCTAATAGTCATTAGGGTGTGGATTTCCCCTCTGTAGGAATTAAAAAAAAAAAAAAAAAGCACCCTTCTCCCCTAATAGAAAGCCCTGTTTCTTTTCTTTAGATACTTTTATTATTGTTTCATTTTATCTTCTATCCTATCTCCCAAGTCCTCCTTAATCTTCTTTTCAAAACAAGTTAATCTTTTTATGGAATAGATCAGTTTTGATAAAATTTTCCCTCTTTCCAAATTATGCAGACCCAAGCATGAACACATCAAAGTGAAATTTCCAATCAGCCTATGCCACAGTTCATTTATACCTGTCAGGATTATAATTTTGCTAGTTTTTAACTTCAAGCCAGTTTTTCCTAAATTGCCCATATTTATAACTTTCCCAGATTATCTAATTTTCTGTCTGTATTAACGCGTCAGTCACAATATACTTAAAAATGGCCAGATGTGCAAGCCTTGGGTTTCCCTGGTGGTTCAGCAGTAACGAATCCGCCTGTAATGCAGGAGACCTGGGTTCAATCCCTGGATCAGGAAGATCCATTGGAGGAGGGCATGGTACAACCCACTCTTGTACTCTTGCCTAGAAAATTCCGTGGACAGAGGAACCTGACAAGGCGGCAGATCATAGGGTTGCAAAGAGTCAGACATGGTTGAAATGACTCAGCAGCGGCAACAGGACAAGCCTTTCCACTGTGTGGCGTGTTTGCTTAATGTAAAGTCTTGCTAATATATTTAATGTTATATTATTTATATGTCTACTAGTTATTGAAAATAAATGAAAACACATTTACATTTATTGACTTCTATTTAAGTGACCTAAAGTAACGGAGAAATGCCCAGCACCTAGAAAGAATAAAGGGTGTGGCATACGAGGAAAACACAGTCATTTACTGTATTTTACAGGAAGTTCCTGGCTGTGACTAAAAGTTCTTTGCTGTCTCGGAGACTAGATATAAGACAAAGGGAAATGCAACACAGATAACTGGTAGCTTTTAATCTGTTGAATCTAAATATGTCTGCCAGTGAGAAACAGATCCTGGATTTAAAGAAAATGGGTGCTATGATTCAATGAGTCTGGGAAGTAGACCTGGCAACAATAACTCAAGAAAGCCTTTAGATGTACTTTTACTGTTTTAGGCTTAAGTTTTAGAGAAACCAAACCCTCCAGGTCAAAGTTCAACACTTCTCTGTCAAATGTTTTTCTGTATGATACCGAATATCACCTGAGGTAAGAGAAATTCCAGTAAACAGTAACCATCAACTGCCAAAGGTAAAAATGACCTCACTGGGCATATCCAGAGCTTTTAAATCAAATTTGGCTACACTTTTAATTAGACTTTAAGCAAGAGACCTGCCTATCTATAAATACAAATCATGGCCATGCTGAATTTATTATTCTTTATTATCTCACATATAAATTTGTTTTTCACATTTACTGCTATATAATTAGTAACAAATTAAATTTAAATCATTTGGGATTCCATTTTATACAGTGTGCCTATCTTAGTTAAATATTTCTGGAAAAGTTAGTATTCCCTATTTTCTATCAATTTTTTTCCAAAGCCTTTGGACGTTAAATAAAGGATCCTGTGACACAGAGACTGCCATATCACTAGAAACACTAATGCATGCATACACATAAAACCACAAAATACTTTAGAATGTAGTTTACTGTCAAAAGAGCAAGTTTTCTGAACCATAGCAGATCTTAGAATTTATCTTTCAGCGAAATCATAAATATATTCCTCAACATATCCTATTAAAATAGTTTCTGTGTTTCCTTTACTGGGGGAAAATGACACTGTATGCTTTTATAAATTCTCATATTCTACCTGATATTTCATAGAATATTTGGTGGAATTGTATGTGAATATACACAAACATATATACATACATACATGTAGCTTGAAACACAATAGCTGAAATTCAAATATATTCTAAGGGAAAAAACATGCAATGAACATAAAGACAAACAAGTGTGTTTGTTTATAAAGACATATTAAATTAAAAAGAATAAGACTAAATTTTTGGTTCAAATTTTCTAGTGCCTAGTTTGAAAAGGTATATACTTGTAGCCAGAACAACTCTCTAACACTCTATTATTAATTCTATCATTCTCTATTACAGTTTTGAAGGTTAACTGCATCTTCAAAAATTTTCAGTAGTGAACAGGGAAGAGTTATTTTTTTCTCTTACAAGTCCCAACTAAATATAATATAAATTGTAATTTTTATTCTCTCTGTTACAGATCTGATGCTTGAAAATCTTGTGGGCCATTTCTGAGCACAGAGCTTTAAGCAGTCCTATATTCAGTTTTCTAATAATTTATAGCTTTGTAGGACTCCAGTTTAGTTCATTTGCTCAGTTGTGTCCGACTCTTTGTGACCCCACTGACGGCAGCATGCCAGGCCTCCATGTCAGTCACCAACTCCCAGAGCTTTCTCAAACTCATGTCCATCAGGTCGGTGATGCCATCCAACCATCTCATCCAATGTCATCCCTTTCTCCTCCTACCTTCAATCTTTCCCAGCTTCAGAGTCTTTTCTAATGAGTCAGTTCTTCACATCAGATGGCCAAAATTTTGAAGTTTCAGCTTCAACATCAGTCCTTTCAATGAATACTTAGAACTGATCTCCTTTAGGATGGACTGGTTAGATCACTTTGCAGTCCAAGGGACTCTCAAGAGTCTTCTCCAACATCACAGTTCAAAAACATCAATTCTTCAGCAATCAGCTTTATTTATAGTCCAACTCTCACATCCATACATGACCACTGGAAAAACCATAGCCTTGATTAGATGGAACTTTGTTGATAAGTTCAACTTTGTTGAACTAATGTGTCTGCTTTTTAACATGCTGTCTAGGTTAGTCATAACTTTCCTTCCAAGGAGTAAGCATCTTTTAATTTCATGGCTGCAATTACCATCAGCAGTGATTTTGGAGCCCAGAAAAATAAAGTCAGCCACTGTTTCCACTGTTTCCCCATCTACTTGCCATGAAGTTATGGGACCAGTTGCCATGATCTTAGTTTTCTGAATGTTGAGTTTTAAACCATTTTTCACTCTCCTCTTTCACTTTCCTCAAGAGGCCCTTCACTTTCTGCCATAAGGGTAGTGTCATCTGCATATCTGAGGTTATTGATATTTCTCTTGGCAATCTTGATTCCAGCTTGTGCTTCCTCCAGCCCAGCATTTCTCATGATCTACTCTGCATATAAGTTAAATAAGCAGGGTGATGATATATAGCCTTGACATACTTCTTTTCCTATTTGGAATCAGTCTGAGGTTATTGATATTTCTCCCAGCAATCTTGATTCCAGCTTGTGCTTCATCCAGCCCGGCATTTCCAAGATGTACTCTGTTTAAAAGTTAAATAAGCAGGGTGACAATATAAAGCCTTGAAATACTCCTTTCCTGATTTGGAACCAGTCTGTTGTTCCATGTCCAGTTCTAACTGTTGCTTCCTGACCTGCATACAGGTTTCTCAAGAGGCAAGTCAGGTGGTCTAGTATTCCCATCTCTTTCAGAATTTTCCACAGTTTGTTGTGATCTACACAGTTGAAGACTTTGGAGTAACTAATAAAGCAGAAGTAGATGGTTTTCTAAAATTCTCTTGCTTTGTCTATGATCCAACGGATGTTGGCAATTTGATCTCTGGTTTCCTCTGCCTTTTCTAAATCTAGCTTGAACATCTGGAAATTCATGGTTCACGTATCGTTGAAGCCTGGCTTGGAGAATTTTGAGCATTACTTTGCTTGCCTGTGAGATGAGTGCAATTTTGCAGTAGTTTGAGTATTCTTTGGCATTGCCCTTCTTTGGGATTGGAATGAAAACTAACCTTTTCCAGTCCTGTGGCCACTGCTGAGTTTTCCAAATTTGCTGATATATTGAGTGCAGCATTTTCACAGCATCGTCTTTTAGGATAAAAATAGCTTAACTGGGATTCCATCACCTTCACTAGTTTGTTCTTAGTGATGCTTCCTAAGGCCCATTTGCCTTTTCATTCCAGGATGTCTGACTCTAGGTGAGTGATAACACCATCATGATTGTCTGGGTCATGAAGATCTTTTTTTGTACAGTTCTTCTGTGTATTCTTGCCACCTCTTAATATCTTCTGCTTCTGTTAGGTCCATACCATTTCTGTCCTTTATTGAGCCAATCTTTGCATGAAATAGTCCCTTAGTATCTCTAATTTTCTTGAAGAGATCTCTAGTCTTTCCTATTCTATTGCTTTCCTCTATTTCTTTGCATTGATCACTGAGGAAGGCTTTCTTATCTCACCTTGCTATTCTTTGTAGGACTAGATGGATCCTTATGGTTTTTTGATACAACTGATTATTTTTAAATGAAACACTGAGAAGCAGGCAAATAAAAAGGCTGATTAAAAGAAAAAAAAATAGTAATCTGTTGTCACAGAGTTAGTATGCATTTTTCTTTAAAACATTTGTGCTGACTATTCTATGAAATGCCCTCAAACTACCTATGCCCATGTCCCTTTTATCTATAAGCAACACTTAATTCTTGGTATAAATTTAATTTTTCCTCATATTCTTCTGGACAACTTCTTTTATGTTTAACTTGGAAATTAACAAAGCATTTTTTTGCTGTTTACTCCAAGATTATTGCTATTGTTCACAGGTTTGAAAAATCTTCTTTCATGATGCCCTAAAACATGTTGTCACATACTATTAAATCCAGACGTCAAAAAACTACTCCACTTTGGATTCATGTGTATCCATTGTCCATTAACTGGGATCACCTAACATGCTGATGTATATTAAATTTCAGTGTACCTATTGCTACAAAATCTCTCATGCAGTTTCAGTGCAAACCTGATCAAATAAATAGTACAATTTATATTTTCTATTTAAAAAAAAAATTGGTTCTATCAAATGTTTCTGAAATTGCTCTTCAAATCCTGATATGTCGACGGTAGGGGACACACATGTGCTTAGAGTCTTGGTATCCACTCTGTCTATAGGCCACCATCTGAGTCACTAGGGAAGCCTCCTGTTGAAAGGAGATCTCTCAATTGCCATTTTATTTTACTTTTCTCTTTTTGTATAGCAAGTTGGCCCTTATGTAGCCCCAAGGCCTTAAGAAATTGAGTAAGCAATAAGTATTTACCTTGAAAAAAGGTTGAGAAAATACATAATTTATTACACAAGTTAAAGATGGACGTTTTAGCAAGAGTATCATTCAAACACTGATGAAGTAGATAAAAACAAAGATAAAGCTCACCTTGTTCACTAAATATAATTCTTTTGAGTCACTGATTTTTAAATTTGCTTGAAATTACATGCAAATACATTAGTCTAAAAATAATAATTTGCAACTGAAGTCTCAATAATAAAGATCCTTTGATCACTTGTGTGTATAATTGGGTGTTCATACTTTATCTTGAGGATGTCATTAACTCATTTCACAGGATTTTGCATACCTAGGCTAAATTCCCAGAGGCAACATAGGGAAACCCAAAGGAATTGGAGCTAGGAGATATTTTTCTAGTCTCTATATCTGACCTATTATTGAATGTAATCAAGACATATCACTTTTTCAGTATTAAGTGTCCTCTATACAGTAAATTTTTGTACCACATTGACTTTTTTATATTATTAAAAATATGATATTTAAACAATAATAAATTCACAATGCTTATACTTCCAAAAGTCATGTTTTATATTGTTTCTCTAATTCTGAAAAAGAGATCTTTCTGGGGTCAGAAAGATCTCAAGTCTTCTGTAACTGAGCAATTGCAAGGTAGAAATTACATAGCATTATTTAATATCATTCATTTTTTCCTGAAGTATAGTTTAATGCTCTTAATATAAACAAAGAATCAAAATTGAATGTAAGTCATGGTGAGGATTATTCATTTTATTATCCTCCCTATAGGATCTATCATGATGCTGGGCACATAGTAAGAAATTGCTTCAAGTTCTAAGGTAGAGACAAAATTAGAAATTTGGGGAGTTATTGATAATATAACTTAGTATCCAGAAGTTTTTGTAACCTAACAAGATTTCAGCCACAAGAATAATGATGGAAAAGTTCATTTAGATATAATTAAGATAAACAGTATAGAGCCAAGAGTAGGTTTCAAAGTGTTTGAAATTATGAAAATTGTAAGTGAACTACAGGATTACCTAGCTGATTTAAGGTACCTTGGGCTTTTACACGCATTACCTGGTAATAAGGAGGTATGTGATAGTTCCTAATGAAGTTATTTTCGAATGGGAAAAAAATAAATAGAGCTACTTCCACATGGAGGGTACTGCTACTGATCTATGTATCAGATCAGATTAGTCGCTCAGTCGTCTCCAACGCTTTGCGACCCCATGAATCACAGCACGCCAGGCCTCCCTGTTTATCACCAACTCCCGGAGTTCACTCAGACTCACGTCCATCGAGTCAGTGATGCCATCCAGCCATCTCATCCTCTGTCATCCCCTTCTCCTCCTGCCCCCAATCCCTCCCAGCATCAGAGTCTTTTCCAGTGAGTCAACTCTTCGCATGAGGTGGCCAAAGTACTGGAGTTTCAGCTTTAGCATCATTCCTTCCAAAGAAATCCCAGGGCTGATCTCCTTCAGAATGGACTGGTTGGATCTCCTTGCAGTCCAAGGGACTCTCAAGAGTCTTCTCCAACACCACAGTTCAAAAGCATCAATTATGTGTACCTAAGGATTAATCTATTCATGGCTCAGATAGTTCTATCTAAGAAAGGTAACATGTAAATTCTTGTTAGTCAGCATTTACAGATACCCTCCCTTTAGAGTGTTCAGAGGAAATTCTCAATTAACTTTGAAATCATTAACGTAATCCTCTCTCAAAACCCAGAATATTGCATCAATATTCTGATAAGTTGGGGTTTCTCTGGTAGCTCAGCTGGTAAAGAATCTGCCTGCAATACACAAGACCTCAGTTCAATTCCTGGGTCAGGAAGGGATGGCAACCCCTGGAGAAGGGATAGGCTACCCACTCTAGTATTCTGTGGCTTCCCTGGTGGTTCACATGGTAAAGAACCCACCTACAATGTGGGAGTTCTGGGTTCGATCTCTTAACTTAATCTTTTCTCAAAACCCAGAATATTGAATCAATATTCTGATATGTTGAAGTCGCTCAGTCATGTCCAACTCTTTGCTACCCTAGGGACTGTAGCCCACCAGGTTCCTCTGTCCATGGATGGGATTTTCCAGGCAAGAATACTGGAGAGGGTTGCCATTTTCTTCTCCAGGGGATCTTCCTGACTCAGGGATTGAACCCAGGTCTCCTGCATTGCAGGCAGATTCTTCACCATTTGAGCTAGCTGGAATTCCCTCTGATATGTTAGGCCTACTTAGAATAAACTTTAAGACATGTATTGCTACTTGTATTTATGTGTAAATAATCCAAGACTGGATACTAGAAATTATCTTTCTTTCATCTTCTTTTCTGAACATTAGCCTTTCCCCACACCTCTACTCTCTTATATCACTTCTGTGTACATTTCAAAATTCTTTCTTTTCACTCAAGATACCACTCAAACATATGTACTCCTGAAACGTAAATTCATGTTATCTCCTGCCAAGTTTAGATTTCAAATTAAGTTGCATGAGGCCCATAATGATTTGGCTTCCTCCAGCCAGTATTTTATAAGAATTCATATCTGCTTTCTCCCCTGGTGGCTCATATGGTAAACCATCTGTCTACAATTCAGGAGACCCAGGTTCGATCCCTGGGTCAGGAAGATCCTCTGGAGAAGGAAATTGCAACCCACTTGTATACTGTTGCCTGGAAAATTCCATGGACGGAGGAGCCTGGTAGGCTACAACTCCATGGGCCCGCAAAGAGTCGGACACGACTGAGCAACTTCACTTTCACTTTTCTTTCAGTGTATCCCCCTTTTTTAAATGTTTTATCTTATATTAGAGCAAAGCTGATTAACAATGTTGTGATAGTCAGGTGAACAGCAAAGGGACTCAGCCATACATATACATGTATCCCTTCTTCCCCAAACTTCCCTCCTCTCCGGCTGCCACATAAAGTTGAGCAGAGTTTTCTGTGCTATGGACAGGATCTTGTTGGTTATCCATTTAAAATATAGCAGTGTGTATGTATCATCCCAAACTCCCTAACTATCTCTTACTCCTATTCTTCCCTGATTGGCAACCATAAGTTTGTTCCCTGTAAGTCTGTTTTGTAAATAAGTTCATTTGTCTCATTTCATTTTAGATTCTGCATAGAAGGGATGTTATATGATATTTTTAGGATACATACAATATATCTTTTTAACGAATTTTTAAAAAAATTGTTTAGCCTGTCCTGAGCTTTGTTTGTGGCTGTAGACAAATAGGTGAAACTTAGCAAAGAAGAATCATCTACAGTGATCTTCACTGTAAGGACAGCTGCCTCTCCCTATTGATCCAATTCTTTCCTTTCAAAAAAATTCAAAAGAAGAAACATAATTATGACCATTAGCCTATTGAGCTCTACCTTCAAACAGCTTCATTATAGTGTAATTTTTACACTTTGAAAAAACAGTGATTCATTAAAGAAGAGTTGCCCAAGATATGCATGATGAGTATGTCAATAAGCTCATGAAAGAAATTCCATTTATTCCAGAATTAGTTCATTAAATGAGTCTTTTAATCAGACTGATTCTTGATGCAAAAGACAGAAACTTCTCTTTAAATTCATCTGGCCAAGATGCAGTCTTTAAACATATGAAATATCAACAGATTAATTTTGAGCACTACATGAAAACAATTTTTAATTCTCTTACAATGAAGGCTTTTTTAGGAATGTTAGCACTTACTTCATTTTGTAGATTTTAGAGTAATTTCTATCTGGAATGTATAGTTTTGTGACAGTGGCAACTGAAGATTTGATAATTAGTAAGACAAACAGGTTAAGTTGACATATGAGCCAGTCTCTGCTTCCAGAAAGAGTAGTGTGTGGTTCCTGAACTAACAGTTATTAATCATAGGATTTTTTTAACTTCTATGTTTAATGGCTTAATATGATGCTATTCATCTTCATAATGCTATCAGGCAGATAGCATAGATCCTTTAGAGGTAGATTTATACTTCTAGTTAAAATAATCTAAGGAAGGTTTTTTGATTCATTTTAATTTAACCTGACATACAATAACTATTTTATTTAAATAATAGCTCTTCAGCAAATGAAAATATATTTGTTTTAATTTTACAAAAAGAAATGGTCTATTTATTAACAAGATAATGGTTAAAATGAGATAATATTTAAAATACCTTTATAAAATTCTTAGAAAATTTTCTTTTCAGTTTTTATTTAGAGTCAAGCTCTGAGAACTAACTCAATCCAACTGTATTATTCTGCTAAGGCTACCATAAAAAAAAGAATCACAGATTGTGAGGCTTCAATAACAAAAGTTAATTTTCTCATGGTTCTGGATGCTGGAAGTTCAATATCTAGGTGTTGGCATGTTTGGTTTCTCTTGAGGCTCTCTTATTGGCTTGCAGATGATCACATTCTCATGGTTTCTACCACAGTCTTGTCTCTGTATATGAGCATCCCTGAAGCTTCTTTTTCTCTGCAGAAAGACATCAGATTAAGGACCCACACTTATTACCTCATTTAACCTTAATAACCTCTTTTAAGTCCCTATCTCCAACATTAGGGGTTTTAGCTTCAACAAAATTAATTGGGAGGGGATACAGTTTACTCCACAACACTGAGAATTTCTAAGAAATTATTTCAAAGAAAATGGAGTTGAAATCGGTTGGAGTTAGTAGAAATTTTACAACTAATCCTAGGTAATAACTGAGATCATTCCCTAAGTAAAAAAATAATCATCCCGTTGACCTAAAATAAATACCTGCCAGTTACTTCTACAGCATGAAATGGATTTATTCAAGATCAGCATAGAATTGCAATCCAGGGTCTTCAGTCATGGCAATGGAGAAGGAAATGGCAGCATTCTTGCCTGGGTAATCCCATGGACAGAAGAGCCTGACGGGCTACCGTCCATGGGGTTGAAAAGAGTCAGACAGGACTCAGCGACCAAACAAACACAAATCATGGCAAGTCACATGCAAGTCACCCACAAAAACTGGAGAAGTGGCTTTTTTTTATAGTGGGGGAAAGGAAGTTGGGAGGGCTAAAGTAAATAGAGTCCATGGTTTTTCACTGGCTGAGTTATGACAGTCTCTTATTGGCTGAACTTTTGCCAAGGAAAAAGAGGAAGTCTTTCTTCTTCGTGTTAGGTTTTGTTATAGTTTCAGGGTGTTAGAGCTCCTATTTCTGTCCTTCTGACTCTATTTTAACTGAGGCTTCTGTTTATTAATTTCTACACTTCCCTTTTTTGAGCAAGGTCTTTCTCTAAAAGCATGGCTGGTTAAGAGTCAGGTTTTTCCAGTTTCAGTGGCTTTTTGCCCCTCAATGCCAGGAAGAATCTTTCCTAAGTGTAGTATTCCTTGTCAAAGGGAAAATGCATGGATCTTTTGAGATCATATTTAAGTAAAAAGGAGTGGTAGAAGGGAGAGCTCTCAAGTACTTTTTATTTAAAGCCCATTTGTTTTCAAGATCATAGTCATCTAATCAAAGGTTTGGCAGGTGAACTTCCAAAAGGCCTGGTCTGGATATCTGAGGAAAGTTGTCTCATCAGATGTTGTTCCCTTCAATTCTGGGAAACCTTTTCTTCCAGTTAACCAGATGATATGCCTGTTAGTCAGGACTTCGTGTATCCTATGAATCCAAGAGTCTGTTCCTTATAGTTTGGCAGTATTGCAATTGGTTAGCAGTACCTGATAGGGGTCTTTCCAATGAGATTGAAGAGAGCCTTCTGTAGGTAGCTTTTCCAATTGGTAAAATTTCCAGTTTGCAAAGTATTATACTTAAGATCTTCATTTCCTGAGAGTGTACTGTGAAAAGATTGCTCAACCAAAACACGATTTTTTGAAAAAAATAGAAGCTATTAGACTTTTGTAATATTGGAGTATCTTTCCTTTTATCAGTTGTGGGTCAGAAGAGACAGGAGTCAAGCGCATGGGAGTCCTGTGGCTATCACAAAGGGTGAAAGTTTATGAATTCCAAAAGAGTGGATCTAAGGTATAGAAAAGCCAATTGCAATGCTTTTTGGCCAAGGTAGTTGGAGGACCTCACATACTTTGCTAATTGAGTCATAATAGAGACATTAGTGCATTCAACTAAACCAGAGGATTAAGGGTGGTAAATGCAGTGGAAATGTTGCAAAAGTGGTCAAATAGCACAGACTTGTTAAAGTAACTGATCAGTAAAATGGGTTCCTGGATCATTATGAAATTTGAAAGGAATCCCTGGGTAGGGATAATTTTGTTTTCAGAATGACTTTGCTACAGGGTTCAGTCCAGTGTAAAAACATACGGATACTGACTAAACTTATTTATATACATAAGACAGAGTAAGTTGTATGAAATCCACTTACCAGACCTCAAATGACCCATTAGTCAAGTGAAGTCGTTCAGTAGTGTCCGACTCTTTGTGATTCCGTGGACTGTAGCCCACCAGGCTCCTCCATCCATGGGATTCTCCAGGCAAGATTACTGGAGTGGGTTGCCATTTCCTTCTCCAGGAGATCTTCCTCACCCAGGGATCAAACCCAGATCTCCCACATTGCAGGCAGATGCTTTAACCTCTGAACCACCTGGGAAGCCCAAAATTAGGAAGTTTAAAATGTTCAGAAGCAATACGGACAGGCTACCCTGGGTTGTATTTTGGACAGTGGGACACATGAAGTGAGCACTTTTTGTAGCCTTGATAATGTTTCCCCACTCATTGATTCATGAATGTTATTATTTTGTCAGTAAACTGGTGTTTTAATGCATGTTCAATGGTGAGGAGTGAAAATTTGAGAGTCTACAGAAAGACTGGATTGTAATTTGATCCAAGCCAGAGCCTTCTCTTTTGATCAAACAACAACTGTTGAATTTTCATTCTGTTTTTTCCTTCCCTGAAGCCAATTGTTGGGCTTTTCTAGCCAGTTTATAACTTATCATTTGGGAAAATATCACTTTTGACCATGACAGCAGTTTGGCTGTCACTGGTTCCTTTAAGGAAAGCAGCCCCTGTAAAAATGTCAGCAGGGTGATTTCCTCTAACTTCCGGACAGTCAAGTTTAGAATTCCCCGGAATCTTAGTAATAGCTAAAGCGGCAAGTAAAAATATTGCATTCAGTAATTTCTGAACATAAGGAACATTTTTTGTTTTATTTTTTCTGGAAGTAAAGAAGTCACATTGCTTCCACAACATTCCAAAATCATGAGCTACTCTGAAAGCATATCTACTCTCAGTATAAATATTGACAAATTTGCCCTTGGCTGAAGTACAAGCCCGTGTAAAAGCATATGATTCAGTCTGTTAGGCTCAAGTAGACATAGGTGAAGATGCTGCCTCAACAGTACCAAAATGTGTTCCAGTAGCATACTCTGTAAAATATTTGCCATTGTCACCATTTAAACAAGAATCACTGGTGAACCATGAAGACTTCAGTGTTACTCAAAGGAATTTCCTGCAGGTCATCATGAAAAGTCAGGAGGTGATCCATCAGTATTAGGCAGTTGTGAGGGATTTTGTCAGTGACAGAGGGAAGAAGAGTAGCAAGGTTAAGATTACTACAGCATGAGAGAATTACGTGAGGAGTAGTTTTAAAAGATTTCATAAGAGATGAGCTGACTAGTGGAGAAATGTTAAGTATGATGGGAATTCAGGAGAGCCACTATAGCATGAGATACAAAAATTGTTAGGGAGAAATCCCACAACAATGTTCTCAGTAGCCTTAACCAAAATGGCTGTGGCCTTAACCAAAATGGCTGAGGTAGTAATGGCTTAAAAGCAAGAGGTGTATCCTAACGTCACTGGGTCTACTTGCTGGCTATAGTATCCTGTGGGTAAATGGTGGTCCCTATGTTTTTGAGTGACCACCCCAAGGACATTTGCTTTCTTTTCGTATACAGAAAGAAAGAAAGGGAATCTGATCACTGAGATGCCCTAGAGCAGGTGAGTTCATCAGACTCTTCTTCAAGGCCTTAAAGATCGTATCATCCAGTTTTTAACCACAAAATCAGGTCAGGGTTGCTGTTGTTGAATAAAACATAGAGAGGTTTGGTCATAAGAGAGAAATTTAGAATCCAATTTTGGCAATAACTAACTACCCTGAAAAAACCTTGCAGTTGGTGCTTGGTTTTATGCAAGTTCCCCCCAAAAATGGGTAGGAGATCTCTTTTATAGGGGAGAAAAGGAAGTTGGGAGGACTACAGTAAATGAAGGGTTCATGGCTTTTCATTGGCTAAGTTGTGATAGTTTCTTGTTGGCTGAGCCAAGAAAGAAGATGAAGTCTTTCTTCTTCCTCTTGAGCTTTACTATCATTTTGGGCATGAGAGCTCTCCTTTCTGGCCTCCTGGCTCTATTTTAATTGAGATTCTATTTATTAATTTTTACAGTCAATATTTTCTATACACCAGTAGCTTCCCATTATTGGTATTCAGTCCTTCAATAATAACTTTCAGCCAAACATTTTATAAACTATTCATAATTAGAATCTTTCATGGCTAAATGTCAAGTTAATGTCAGAAACACTTCTAGTTTCTGGTCATAGACACTATTAGATACCACAGAGGCTTATAAAAATGTTTTTATATTAATAAGTTTACTTTTCAAATCTATACTCCTCCTCAGATTCTTCAGAAGGATTTCTCTTTTCTCTTGTGAGTCAATATTTTTAATGCTATCCCTTTAAAAAAATTTTATTTTATTTTGTTAGCTCATCATAGCCTGAAGTTAGATCTGCTTGCCAAAAGACATCTTGAGAATTTCCCTTGTTTATGCTCACTGTTTTCTAAGGCTTCATCAAACCTGCTCTCATGTCAAAGTTTAAAGGAAAGCAGATAAGCATAACTTTTAGTCAAGTGTTAATATTTAGAAAACATTTATCTAGATTTTTCTAGTGTGGAATTGCCTCATGTCTTATATCCAATCATTTGGAACTCTCACACTTTGACCAATAGAATGCATAAAAACCTCTTCACCAGGGTTCTTGCCACTTCTTCCTTCCCCATGGGGCTGGACTTGTGAGATTAACCCTTAACCATAGAGATTATTGAGACAGCACCAGTGTCTACTCCTAACCAAATCAATCAATCAATATACAAAATGTATTTCTTGTTTTCTGGGAAATGAAATTTCTGGATGAATAGGGGAAGTACAAAAAGAATATACATATTTCTCACATTGTTTTGTTTTAAAAACGAAAACACCTACAGTTAGTAATTGAACCCGGATCTCCTGCACTGAGGCAGATTCTTTACCATCTGAGTCACAAAGGCCCTTGTGCATAGGTTGCCATTTAAATGCCATTTTAAACCAAGATTCACATGTGCACTTTGAATTTAAACATTATTTATTCAATTATGATAAAATTAATTGTATTATGAAAGAAAAATTATGTTTTTAGTATCCTGTTGATCTCACTGCTGATAATTATGATCTCTTTTAGTGAAAAGTAGATTTTAAATTAATTCATTATGACATGCTGCTGCCTATATTAATATGTGAGCAGTGAGTTTAAAATGTGGTCATCTAGTTATAACTTTAATTTTTAAGTTACTTTTATATTTAGGAGGGCTTTCCTGATAGCTCAGTTGCCTGCAATGCAAGAGACCCCGGTTTGATTCCTGGGTTGGGAAGATCCACTGGAAAAGGGATGGGCCACTTATTTCAGTATGCTTGGGTTTCCCTTGTGGCTCAGCTGGTAAAGAATCTGCCTGCAATGCGGGAGACCTGGGTTCGACCTGGGATAGATCCCTGGGTTGGAAAGATCTCCTGGAGAAGGAAAAGGCTACCCACTCCAGTATTCTTGTCTGGAGAATTCCATGGACTAACAGTCCGTAGGGTCACAAAGAGTAGGACACAACTGAGT